>NC_046657.1:4570921-4601371 GCF_010883055.1 Belonocnema kinseyi
ATGCGGCACTTCCCATTCTCGACAATTGACTCAATTTCCCTAGGAGCATTTAGAAGAGCGATATTAAGGTGAATGCCGTAGGAGTGACAGAGATGGTAATAACTATATTTTCTTAAATGAATTTGTGTTCGAGAACAAAAAAGGATTATAATTTCAGTTTACTAAAAAATTCGATTCTTTAGTTATAGCTTATTACAGTTATTCTTAAGACTTTAAACAAATAATTACTTTTCTCTTATGATTGAAGTAGCCCCACTCTCCTCTACTTATTTTCTTATTGTCAGATTTTAGAATTTAATTTTAGCTTTGTAGAGTAGGCAAAATATTTTCAGGAATGGAAATAAACAGGGAAGAAATAATCAAGGTTTTAGCAGTAATGGGAAGGCACCTGTTGCGGATGAGCACATTAAGTTTAGAGATTTTCGTGGTTACAAAAGCGTCGTTTAAATCAACGAACCAAGTCAAGAAGTAAATTAAATTTAAATGCTTGGAATATACCTTACAAAAAAAATGAAGATCATAGGACTCATAAAAGCGAAAGAGTAAAAGGAGGCTTGGGCGTTGAGGAAATGTAAAACACTTGATATAATAGATTGACTTTTTATTATAATTTGTAACTAGGAGTTACTTATAACATTTTGATTTGACTGTGGATCACAAAGAATATCCTATTTAAGTTTCGCATTTTTCTTTTACCGGATTCACTGCGTGGAGGATTCCGGTTTACTCGCTATTTACTAGCTCTACTCGGAAAAAAATATCGATTGAGCGTCGGCCACCTACTGGAGTTTCACTGGTTTCATTTAGGGTCAATGCGGAAACCGTGCCGCTGTTCATGTTTATTTTCAACCGTTTTCTGCAGCGACAATTATATATTCCTGCAAGTACGGTACAACTTTTCAATATTGCAAAAACATCGCCATCAACTGTTGACAACACAATTTGTTCTGTGGTTGGCACAGGCTTATAGAGATTATTTCCTATTCTCACTTTAATTTGCTTATCAGCAGGAAAAGTGTATTTTCGAAGTTCGAATATCCGTTGCGGATTCAATCTGGAAATAAGCCGAATAAGTCGAAGCTGTTCAAGTCTAAATCCCATAGGAAGTAAAGTAGGAGGAGCATCGTCCCTGGAATGAGAATGAAGCCTTCTATTAGGAGACCTGGACCTGATACAAAAAGGAGGCTCGGAAAGACTAAGAGACTTATCGGATGAGTCATTTCTTTCAGCATAATTAGATGCAGATCCGTCACGAGGAACACCAGGAATGGGCTCGCCATTAGGTAAGCAGTCGAAATGTGAACTTAACTCTGTAACAAAATAAGAGATTATTATAATTTTTAGAGTGTGGTTTCCTCGCTTTCGCGCCTGAGTTACGGAGCAGCAAATTAGCTTTTTGTTCTTTTATAAATCCTCTACAATTGTCCATGAATTGCATCCATTCTTTTCCAAGTCCCTTGTACCCTAAATCTCTAGTATTCTCGTGCAATTCTCCCCTCTCCATATTTCCTTTTATTTTTTCCGTACCTACCCTAAACCCATACATGCCCAATGTGAACAGACAGGGCCGCGTCAATCATATCTGTTGGATTTGAAAGGATGACGTAACCCGATGTAACTAACTCGTGGGGCGTGCGAACCTCGATCTGTATGCCAAGCTTTACAGAGCAACTTCTCCCTCCCTTCTTCAACTTGTTACATATAATTTTAAATATTTTGAAGGAATTTGACTGTCGGAAGATTTTTAACATATGTTACGTGTGCCGCAGGAGAGGGGCTGGCTCTGAAAAGTGAGATTTTTAAGGGCCAGCGGTCGAAATCGACCCGATAGACACGACTTTTAGAAGAGCAGAAAGACTTACCAGATGTATCCTCTCTGTAACCACTACATTTTCATGCGCAAAGCGTTGTCGTAAACACGGTTCAAGGACGGAGCATAGATGAGGCGCGGAGATTCATTAGTGAGTGGTGGGAGGTGTCACGGGATCGCAAGCGAGCTCTGGAGCGAAACCTCGATTTTTCATGTACCTAACAACTCAAGTATTCGCAATAATAGCACTTGGCAATTAATTTCGATTGTTTTATTAAAATAACAACTAAAAACTATCGAAAGGCGTGCAAACCTCGATTTCGATTTTTTAGAGTTAGCCCCCTTTCTTCGGCGTACGTGACATATGGAGTCTCTTTTTTAGGGCAAAAATTAAGAGTTTATACGAATTTTTTAAGAAAGTTAGTGTAATTTCCACAGTAATGTACTTAACGCCTCCTCCCCCAAACTTTTAGGTTGTGATGCATCGAAGCCCTAAAGATATCAAAACAGAATTTAAGTTCGAATTTAAAAGTTTTCAACCTTTTCAAAAATAAATTCTTATTAAAATTTTTTATTTTTAACGAAAAATGATCTTTTCTGCTCAATCGAAAAAACAGTACGCGACCATAGCGCATGATTGATGATGCTAGTTAGGATAAATTGTATTCGATCTAATAAATTTCTATGTATTAAAAATTACGGTAGAGAACTAAAAAAATCTAATTCTCACATATCTCAACAATTATTTTTATATATGGATATAATACTTATTATATTATTATATTCACCAATAGAATTAAGGATAACAATCAAGGATGGGACGAGAGTAGAGAGGATCCTCATTTTTTCTAACCAAGAAAAAAGTTACGAATGTATTACTGAGAAACTGGGTTAACGGTGGATACATAATTATCCTACTTCTTTATTAAATTAAAATTTAATGTGTGCGTGATTGTGTATTCTGAAATATCTATTTTACTTAAATGAGGCCAAGTATCAATATTTAATTACCTCAACGTGTTTCAACAAAAATCTAAATTTTAAATAAATTTATTCTCGGTTGGAAATAAATATTTTTTTAATTTTAATAATTTTCAATATAATGATAATAAAATAATTTGCAATGAATTTTTATCTTTACAAAAAATTCTGAAGTCACTATTTCTAAGGCAATCATCAGGACATATGTTACTTCATAGGTCGCAGAATAGTAGTATAGCAACAGTGATTCTGGGATACGAATCTGTTCCGAGCTAAACGACAGTACAGCAGCAACTATTCAGTTTCTGATGGACGAAAATGTTCGCGGAACCACGAACTACCAAGAATTCGTTAATGTTTACGACGAATGGATATCCAGGGCGAGTTGCGCGCCCATGCGCAGTGCTGCTTGCGCTGTCACGTGTTCTACCAACTCCCCACTCCTTCGTGTTCAAAACACAATTCTAAAATTTCCAACGGGTGTTGTCATGGCAACCGCCATACGCATGTGCTCGAAGTGTATATCCTTCCCTAACTGACCTTAGTCGGCTGCATAGTAGGAACCTACCTACCGACTAATGATGATGATTAAATCACGCATTGTCGTCAGCCTATCATTTCGCAGTATGGATTATCTTACGTCGATAAAATAGGAATCTGACCGAGATTCTTACTGAAGTTGATTATTTAGATTTCTACTTTCTCGGCCAAGACTTAAATGTGCTTTGTCGGCGACGTAGCGGCCAATAAAAGGAGACCTCAATCTTTATGAGGACAAGCTGAATCTTGACGTTAAGAGTCCAGTCGGGCTTTTCAGGCCCTTTTAAATTCAAAGCCTTTTTCCAGTAGAAGTATAGAAAACCCGAAAAAGTTTGATCATTTTTATTTATAATTACAAGCATTTTCACAATACCTCATTTTTGTCATGTATTTAGACGTCGCCAAAAGAAACTTTCATGTACAAGCCCTTACTTCATAGATAATTCTTCCTAAATAAATTATCGTGAGTCGCCGGGTTTGTGAGAACTGCTTCTGTTTTTAAGGGTTGAAATAAATTAGAAAGTTGGCACTAGTTTAAACTATTACCCATCGATGCTCATTTCTTGGATTTGATGTAAAGCTAGTTCATTTAATACGGGCGCTAGTGAGAATAGAGAATTTGCTACCCAACTATGTTTAGATGCAGAATAGATTTGCTGTTTAACATGAATGCGGGAATAGAGGGTCTGCTTCCCAACTATGCTTTCCTTCTTCACTTTTTTTTTCTACCCGGTTTACTGGATTATAAGTTTACAAAAATAGAGTTTCTACTTCTCAAAGATAATTTGTTGCAAGACACGATTTTATGCATTCTAGGATTATGAGAATATAGAATTTTCTTCCCAGTGGAGGATTAGGTGGTAGTGATGGTAAATGTTGTGGACGTGGTGGATATTTTGGTGGTAGATTCAGTCTATGTGGCGGTAGTGGTAGATGCGTAGGACGTTAGAAAAAAGTTTACAAAAAAGACTTGCAGTCAAATTATGTTCGTAGTCCAAACAATTCTACAGCACAGATTGACTATTAAATTCAGTGAAACCCGTAAACTCCAGAAAACCTTCTTTTAAAAGTTCTTTGGGAAAGTACTGTATAAGGATATAATACTCAATGAACGTTGAAACCGCCCCAGCTGTACAAAAAATTCTGCGTTTCATGGGTACCTGGCATTTACGAAAAGTTCCATTTATCGAAGGAAGACACCATTAGCATAAAAGAAGGATTAATATCACATTCCCATTAACGACTGCGCAACTAAATTGAATAATTGTAGTATCAAATAGCAAAAAGCAAAACTAACGCATTCACACTTGTAGTTGATATTAATTCATTATAATTATCAGTCTCAAACTAGTTTCCCGTCTAAACAATTCTAGTCAAACTATCTCAAACTTTTGTCTTTGCTCTTACTGCACTTCTAGTTTCTATTTCTGTAATAAAATACAGAATAAAGAAAAGAGTTATTTCCTAAAATAAGAGATCTCAACACATTCCCTATTACATTGAAATTTAAGAAAATCAATTGTTATACATTCTTTTTCATATTTAATTAAATTAAATTAAATTAAATCGCATCAATTCTAGTAATTAACAGATTAAATTTTCTAAGATTAAAAGGTATAAATGTGTACCGAGTTTTCACGTTAAAACCAATAACAATAAATATTTTTGTTTTTCCTTCAATTTTTCATACAATCTCGAATGAAGTCTAAGTAGAAGACAATGGCGTTTTGGAAACAGTGTTGTTTACTAACAATAACGTAAAGGTAAATTATGAACAAGGACGTATATTAATGAAAAAGTCTACTACAATATGGCAACCAGTCTTTCTCATCTAGTTACAATTAATGTCTCTGTAGTAGAATATTTAGATTTCGACCATATTAAAATAGCGGAATCTTATACGCAAACTTCAAATAAAAAAATAAAAAATGAAAGCTTAGAATCTGCATTTTGAGACAAGGAAAACATAGCTAGTTCATGGCACAAGCATGAGCACTTGCATTTCCGTGCACGGTGATTGGTCTGTACGACACCGGCAAGCCTGTGGAATCGCGTAGTAATCGTCGAGCATGCACGCGGTTCTATATGTACAGATAACTAATAAAGAGCAAGCATTAGTTAATCGCACTTATTGAAAGGAAATTCTTGCGAAGTACATATCTTGATGCCTCAGATTAGTTTTGCCAGGCTTCGCGCAGTTGTCACCAATCCTAACCTCTACAGTGAAATTTGAAAGCTGATAAGGGTTATGGTACGCGTAGACTTTTGTTTGTGAGATACGACTAAACACTGAATTGAAATCTACGGATACCCGTCAAAGAAATCAAATGATTGAAAGTCTGCTGTATTTTTATACGGTAATCAAAGGTAAGTGTTTCCATTCTACCTACTAGCTTACATACTTTGAAAATTTGTCTCACGTCTATGTTGTTTTGTTTTAAATTCCACGAAGGAGACTAACGGAATTGACCTTTCTGCGGTTTTTATATTTTGATTCCGCTCAACGTGGAAATGCAGAAATTGTTCTAGCGTAAAATTTTGTATGTGTATTTCTATTAAACTAAATTCTATTGAACTAAATTCTATTAAAGTAAATTCAAACAGCGAATCATTCAGACATTCAAACATCGTTTCTATCATAAAACCAGAGATAAACAAAACAGCACAAATTGGCACAAGGGAAAACTTTTCGACGAATACACGCGCTGTTGTGGTGTCGTTGCGTTGCTGTTATGGCGAATATGGCAAAAATTTGCGACAGCGAATTTGACTTCCGCTTTTAACCGGAATGCAGGTAACTGTGTTCTTGTTGAAATCAGTAGTTGCGGTCTTCACAATGTTCATGGTTCATTTAAAGCTGGTATCAAAAATTTTAACTGGGAAATCGACATATTTTTAAGGACCCTGTATTATTTGTTCCGCGATACACCTGCACGCCGAGGATATTATGTTAAAATAACGAACTTAAATTCATTCCCACTAAAATTTTGCTCCATAAGATGGGTTGAAAATGGAAAAGTAGCTAGAAGACCTTATACTATGGTACCTTTTTTAATAATATGGGTTGATGCTAACGAAAAAGGAGGTAAAAGAAATCCTCTAAATAAAAATTTAGGTTTTGAAACGAAAACTGCACTTGCAGCTATTAAAACTAACTTGCCTGATGAAAAAATATCAAGATTCCGAAAAGATTGCAGAAATTTTTATCTCGGCGTTATTTAAAACTGAACGAGCGTTCTCCACTGCTGTACAATATGATTAGATTGATTTCTTGTGTTAATCCTACTTTAATAGCGGAAAGTCCTCTTGTAGCTGAAAAACGATTGGTTAGACTCTTAGATGTTTTATGTACAAAAAATATGTGGATCACAGGATCGAAAGAAGATAAAATAAAACGCGAGTATAAAGATGTGTGCAAGTTACCTGATGTGATTTAAGAAATGAAGGCCTATAAACGCAAAGTACTACACTTAGACTATTTCTGGGTGAAGATCCTTGCTAATTGCCGCAATGAAAACTCAGACCTTCTGGAATTTTTGAAATTCATATTCATTATGTCACACGGAAATGCGGCTCTTGAGCGTGGATTTTCAGTCAATTCTGACTGTATCATAGAAAACCAAAGTCACGAAATGCCTCATGGCATTACGCATAACGTACGATGCAATTAAGGCTGCTGGTGGTGTTAAATCCGCCGTGATAACAAAAGGCATGATTCTAGCAGCTAAAAATGCCCATGGCAAATATTTGGATTTCACAAAGAAGAAAAAATTGGAAGAGGACCAAACTAGGGGCAAAGAAGCAGAAAAAAAGAATGGCTGAAGAAATACGCCAACTCAATATTAAGAAACAAAAAATTTTACAACATGCTGCTCAAAAGGCTGCTGAGATAGAAGACAAAATCAAATGTATACCAAAGTAATGAGTTTATATACTTCAGTTATTGTTTGATATTTTATAAACTGATCGAGTAGCTTAGTTACTCAAAATTAAGTTTCATTAGTTGAGTAAAAACATGCAGTATTACTCCTCCTTAGCTTAATCATAAGATTAAAAGAAGTATTATATATAGTATGATGGAATTCTTGATACAATATGCTAGGCTCATAATAATAAATGCGTCATGAAGCATTAGATTGTGTTTTTACTTTCCTGGAAAATCAGTGAATTAGCCTTGAAAAACCGGGAAAACTCCTGGAATTTGAATCGGTCCATTGGATAGACACCCTGGGGGAAAACTTAGACGTGTACGAGAAGTTCTGAGGCCAGATTTGGATTCAGCGGCTAAAAATCCATAAGGGTAGCCTAGTCACTTGTTTTCTGCAGGCCAATTTTTTATATGCTCTGTTTAGTCAGAAAATCCCAAGACTTTTCCCTGCTTTTCGTATGTAGGGAAAAAATGATAAAAGCTCAAAAAAATTAGTGGTCAAATTTACATTGAGAGTGCAAAACTGCAGAGGAAATAGCATTTTCTTTATTTTTTGCTTTATAATTCAGTATAACATGCGAAAGACCTTCAATTTCTGTAGATTTATCCTAGCTAGAGGAAATGATAAGCACACTGGTAAATTTTTGCGTTTGAATTTGATCTATAAGAGTCGCAACACGTCGCATCTAGAGGAAAACTGAAGCGTGCAGGACCAATTCTGAGGCCTTATCCGGATTCAGCGGCTCAAAATCCATTAGGGTAGCCTGGTCACTTGTCTCGTGCAGACAAATTTTTTTGTAGGCCGGTGTTATTAATATTTATTGCAAAAACAATTGCTTACAAATAAGGAAATCCAGAAAGTTGAAAAATATATCAGAAAAAAATACGCAAAGCTCTTTGCGTGTCCTAAAAGTTGCACAAAGCAAGCGATACGTTATAAGCATACACGTGAAAAAGAACCTTAAGAATTTTTTCTCTTTTTTGCCTTGTAAAGGTGACCGAGTCCGGATCGAATGTACAAACGAACAGAATTGCTTGTCCTGACGTATGTTTTAGACTTGCAAATAAGGTCGAACTCTTAGATATTCAAAACTAAAATAATAACCTACCCTCCATCAACTAACTTTGTATTTATAATCAAAATTCAAGGTACCGGTTGCATTTTAATCAAAATTCACTGTAAATGTTAGAATTTTTACCATATCTCATTGCCTTGGAAACCACTGTCCAGGGATATAAAGCATAGTTAGTTGTTTTTCTGTTGCTAACTTATTCAGAGCTTCAAAGCACTCCCATACTAATAGCGACGTGGTCGTTATTCCATTTATAGCAGCCATGCTGTCTTTGCAGATACTGATATTTCCTTTGTTGCTGTATTCCTTTGCCTTTTAGGCGCACTGGAGCATGGCTATAATTTCAGAGCGCAGAACTGTTGCGTAGGATTACTATAGTTAATCCCCAGGCCTCTTCACAGCCTTGAGGCTGAGATGGAGAGACTCCAAATTTATTAATGCTCCCGAAGCCATCGTAGGTGTTGACTTCGAGGCACCAGCGATGCCTCTCAGAATCAGTCACCTGATCCTTTTTAGTCAGTACTTCATAGTGGACAGATCATCCCTGCTCCACCAGACTACCGCCGCATGTTAAACCTGATTTCAAGCCTTAGCTTCTCCTTATAGCTCTTCTATAGGGCCATAGAGTCGCTATTAGCTTCTTGCATTTTTTTTCTAGATGCTCGTTCCATGACAGCTTCTTATTCCGAATGACTCCTAGATATTTACCTCGTTTTATGATTTCCAGTTGTTATACTCCTAGTTTTAATGTACTTCTAGTTCCCCACTTATACCTTCTCGTGAATACAAACGAGTGCATCTTATGTGGATTGATAGTCCGGTCTTCTTGCACCACGAATCTACTGTCGTTAGTGATTTCTGCTTTAATCACCCTGACTTGTGAGCAGCTGAAGTGGTTCTTCCACTACAGAGCAGGGGCGATAAAACACATTCCTGCGGACATTCCAAGTCAACGGTTTCACATAAAATGGAACAGTATTGGAATAGTTTGGTTTTTGTTTGCGAACATTTTATATGTTCATTCCATGACTGCAATAGTTAAATAATGTGCAATTATGGCCGCCCTGATCATCTTTCCAGAGAAAAGGATTTAGAGAACGACTTAGAATGGAGAAAAATATATAACTGACAGTAGACAATATAATGATAATGGCAGATAATGCAGAGCTCATGCAAGCGTAACAGTAAAAAAAGCATGCTTGGGCATTAAGGAAATATAACAAACCTTGATATGAGACACTGACTTCTTATTCTTATATCAAAATTCTACAAATCAGAATTCCATAAAAAGTTTTATAGAAAGACGCGAAGAGAACTACCAGGTACAGTATTTCTTTTAAAGTATGAAGCTCCGCCACGAGGAGCGCCAGAAATAGGGTTGCCATTATGTAAGCAAACGAACTGTGAACTTGACTCTGTAACAAGATAGAGAGGATTACATTTCTCATGAAACATGAGTAGGGTTTTCTAAGCTTCTCGTGTGTTTTGGAGCATCATGCTAGGTATTTCTTCTTCTTTAAATCTTCTACAATCATTCCCTCTGACGACACATCGATTCTTTAACGTTATAAATTCTGAAGACATTCGTGCGAGCCAATTAAAAAAAAGTTGGTTCTGTTTTATTTAAGTATAAAATTAACAAAAATTAAAAAATTAAAGTTTCCGCTTCATTACCAATGCATAAATATTATTCATCTTGTGTAAATTTAATCATTTATCAATGAATTCAGATTTGAAAATTAATAATTGAGAGTTTGTAATAAAATAATAATTTGTCATTAACAATATTAATGTCGTAAAAAGCAGTCTGAGATTTTGTAATGATTCTTAATCTTTATAAAGTTAGTTTTGTCTGCAATATAGTTTTAAGTTACGTGCAAGCATTATAAAGAAGGAAAAGTAGGTTAAAAACATGATCTACTTTTAATGAAGAAGAGGTAGAGCTCTATGCAAATACAAAAAGCTCTAGTTCAGAAGGATTTAAAAAAGAGATCCCGTTTCAATTCTAAGGGCATTTTTTAATTGACCATCCCAAATTTGCTTATAATGATCATTTTTTCCATAAAATGTCAGTTCAAAATATCGGAATACCACTATAACAAAGTAATTGAAACAAATGTACAAAACAAATACCTCAAACTTTATAGGGATAATTAGGAGGTTAAGAAGGCACCTATCTAAGAATAGGTTATAGCTGAATGCGGAAAAGACCAAGATTATGGTGTTCAGAAAAGGCGTTAGGAGGAAGGGGAGTGGAAGTGGAATGAAAAGTAGGTGCAAGGAGTGAAAGAATTTGTGAACCTGGGCTTCCTGTTTTGGAGTAATGGGGGAGTCGATGGTCATACAAAAGACACAGAAGAGCAAGTATGGTGATAAGGCAATTATGGGGTTCTATTATCGGTCCAATTAGAAAATTGAATCTCTAGGTTCAATACAGGAGCTTCACGGTCAGTTTTATCGAAATTTTGATGCGTCCCGAAAATGTACTTTGTATTCGTACGCTCGCGAGTCCTCTTTATAATTTTTTTTTGACTTATTGTAACAATAGTTTTTGATAGTGCTAAACCATGCAAGGGACTCAATTTAGGTTTCATTAGAAAATTAAAACTCTAGTTTTAACAGAGAGGTTTGACGGACAATGATTTTGGATATTTGAAAACAAATGGACACTTAAAATTTGTATTTTGTATTCAACATCATTTTTCCCCTGAAATTAAAAAGATAAACGCGCGCGTTGCCCTCGACTGATAATACTAGATAGGGTTAATTGTGATTCGTAGAAATAAATTTCGTTCACACAAAAAAGTGGAAAATTAGAATTTGGTGGAAATACTTATTTGCGGAAAGCTTAACAATATTCAAGAAATATATTATTATAATAATATATTTACCAATAGAATTAAGGATAACTGTCCAGCAAAGAGCGAGAGTAGAAATAATCCTAATTTTTTGTAATTGAGGAAACGCTAATTAATGTTTAAATGAAGAATTCGGTTAAAAGTATACATTATGATTAGACTTCTCTTTTCTTAAATTGTATAATATACAATAATATAAAAGCTATACTTACTACTTTATTGGCTACACTGACTGGATATGACGTCAAATTATCTCACTCTAATGATTCCGTAACTTCCCGCTCAACTGAGGTATATGAAATATCGTTAAAAAGTGGACCACAACAATTTAACACGCATGTAAAGAAACTTTTCGACAAAGAATAATTGTGACACATGCAAATTAACAAACCGATTAGTATCGTGCATTAATTTTGTCGTCGACCCCCCATCATGTGTTCCAACTTTTCATTAAGTGTCGCTTTGCTGAAGTTTAAAACAGCATAGTTTTTCTAACGTTAAATATCTCGGCTTTCATACCAACAAAACAGAATTTTCAGGAAGATTTATTTTTATTTTTCATTTGAAAGAATTGTGCTGCTGAAAATCTTCGACTGCTTTTGGAAACTTACGGGGATTCCACTACATCGATTAAAACGTGTGAGTACTGGTTTCGAAAATGTAAAAGCGGCGCTTTTGACACGGAGGACAAATAACGTCTAGACCATGCGAAAAGTATCCAGGATGAGGAATTGGGTGCCGTACGAACTCAGGCCAATAGACGTGAAAACGTGATTTTTTACTGGTAAACAGCTACTCTAATGACAAAATTAGAAAAGGTTTCTGCATCGTATTGTCACTGGTAATGAGAAAGGGATTCGCTATGATAAGTCTAAGCGTAGTAAGTCGTAGGTTAAGCCCGGCCAACTATCAAAATCAACACTAAAACCAAATATCCATAGATCAAAGCTCATTCTCTGTATTTGGAGGGATGAACTATGAGCTGCTATGACCCGCCGTATTCTCCAGACATCGCGCCGTCTGACCACTGCCTTTGCGAATCAATGACTCAGGGTCGGTCTAAAAAACAGTTCACTTTTTATAAATATGCCAAAAAATTGGTCGATTCGTGGATAGCTTTGAAAGACGAGTCGTTTTTCCGACATGATATCTATATGCTGCCAGAAACATAAGAGGAAGCAAGGGCCATCTATGGAAAATACTTTGAAAGACCAACTGCTAATCCCTTTTTAAGAAATGAACCCCCAATTTTACAACAAAAAAATCCGTCCGCTTCGCGGGCACATTCTCAAGGCGCGCTTCGCTCGCTAGTTTGAGCGCGCCTAGGGCGCGAGACTATTGGTTCTCGCGCTTCGCGCTCGATAATATATTTATCTCGCGCCCCGCGTTCGGGCTTTGCATTACACTCCACATTTGTGTACAGACCACAATGCAAAATTTTCTAGATTCTATGTTAAAAACTATTATATCAAATGTCCATTATCATTTTTTTTGTGTACCTTGGTCTGGTATTGCTTATTCTGATATTGCAAAATAATGATCACATTTTATTTTTTCTGATCCTAATAGGGCCCGGCTGTGGTTGTTAAATCATTTTCCCTTTTCTGAAGTGAAGCTGAACACTTTCTTTTAATTTGTCATTAAAGAAAGTTCTCAAAGTACCTACGGCCTTGACGATTACATTCTCATTGCTTAAATCGCGCTTAACAGTTAGGTTATACAGGCTCTAATTTTTTTAATTTTGGGCTGGTCAAAAAATTCGGCTAGAATAGTTTTGAAATATATTTGGTATCTAGTGAAAATTTTGAATGAAATTTTTGGATCTATGAAAAAAATTAATTTTTCTATTTTTTGAAAATTTTGAAAAGTATATCACTTTTATAATTTTTATCAAAATTAAAAATTTTATTTAGATAATTTTCAAGTCTTTTACCTATCTATAAGAAACTTTGACAACAATTTTTATAATATTAAGAAAAAAATTTGAAAATTTTCAAAATGCTATAATTTTTGAAATTTTGGGCTAATCGAAAAAATCGGCTTGAAAAGTTTTAAAATATATTTGGTATCTAGTGAAAATTTTGAATGAGATTTTTCGATTTACGAAAAAAATAACTTTTTATATTTTTCGAAAATTTTCAAATTTTTGAATAGTATATAACTTTTCTAATTTTCATCAAAATAACAAATTTCATTTAGATAATTTGCAGATATTTCACCCAGCTTTAAGAAACTTCCACAACATTTTTTAAAATTTCAAAAAAAATTTCAAAATTTTGAAGATGCGCCCAATTTTTAAATTTTGGTTCGAAATATCTGATTAACGAACTTAGCCTTCATTTTGGATACTTTCAGAAGTGTATCAAATGAGGACTCGATTGGACAAATCCTTCAAAAGTTAACGTGGCTACAAAGTTCAGGTAACCATACATACAGACAGATAGACAACGATGAAATTTTATGATTTTCGGATTCTGCGAGTGCCGAAACGTAAAGATCCATTAAAAACCAGAGATCGAAAATTTGGACGATTACATTACATTTTGAGAAATGAGAATGTAAAAATACCTTAAAATTAATTCACCCTGCCAATAGATTTAAGTATGAATCAGCTAAGTTTCGTATGAAATGTAGTCTCTTTTCCAGCTTGCAGTGAAATTTATTATAAAAAAGTAATTTAAATAAATACAAACTTAACGTACACTAACAACGGAAATTATCTACAGATCCAGAATTGCTCCAACTTTATACCTCGATTTTATTATCTATCATCACGTATGGAATATGTAGTAAAAACCTGAAATTTACAAAACGTGAGCTATAAAATCTTATATTCGATTTCGGGCAAGGAAATTTTAAGAATTTCCGTCTTGAGGTGAAGCCCTCCAAAAATACTTTTTGCAGTAATATCATTGCAATTTGTTATTGTAATGACTTTTAGTAACAAAAAATTGTTTCCAACCAATATTTTTTGTTATAAAAATGGTTAGAAATATTTTTTCAAGCAAATGTACAATTTGTTAAATTTCCTTCATAATATTTTTCCTTATGTTGACGAAACCATGCTGTAATTATTCTAGAAGATCTAAGGACATCCCTATCATTACGGAATAATTTTCCTCATACAAGTTTAACAGTGATGTTATATAATTGGCTATATGCGAATAACTTTAATTTTAATAGCTGTAAACGCATTTATTAGCAAATTCCTAAATTGAACATTCTCTGAAAGGAAAAATCTTTTATTATTAAATATTGGTAGCGTTCAGGTCGCCAGTAATTCAAAATTGTGGAAATAAGCAAATAATTTGAAATAGTATGCTAATTTTTGATATCTAAATTTTTCTTCTTATAGCCGACTGTAATCAAATGTAAATATATAGGAAGGACAAGCTTAAAGTAAGATCTGTGATATAATATATGATACAGAACCAGGATATTCATTTATCACATTTTATAAAAAAAATTTAATTATTTTATTAATTAGTTCTTCCTCTACTTGGAAATCATGAAGATCATTTATACTCTGGTCTACACTTTGGCAATCATCCTTGATTCTATTGGTAAATTTAACAGTATACAACATTTAATAAATAATATGAAGCTTTTGAAAAAACAGCGTATCTGACATTATAATTTCGCTTAAAAATGTTTAAAGCTTCCTTTTATCAATTTTCTGAAAATTTGAAAATTCTGCTCAACAAAATATAGTAGAACAGTGAGACACTTCAATAGCGCTCCCTTTTGTAGCCTTTTCAAGAATTGACTGCATGCCACAGATATGACTAAAAGAATCTTCAGGGAGTGTCCGGTGGTCGCACATACGTGATGGCCAACCCATTCTTGGTCCTCCTAGTGGCGGAGCTTCTTCATCATCTTCTTCTCCTCAAAGACATCATTCTGCTGAGAGGTCTCTTCTTCCTGGCGAATCTTCTCTACGCGACAGGTCCAAGTCACCTCCTGTAAGGAGTCCATTTGTTGGCAGGTCTGTCGCTCCTAACATAAGGCTGCCTTCTCCTGACGGAAATGGATGTGGGCTTCAACAACTGAGATTTATTCGACTCATTTGCCGCACTATTCCGTGACGGATGTTCGAACTTCGAAGATACACTTTTCCTGCCGATACACCACTTGAAATAAAAATAACCGAACCTTTGTTGGGGCCTATTCTGAACCAAAAACAAATTGTGTTATCTTCATCTGCTGGTGACATCTTTGCAATACTGCAGACTCAGGATCATCTTGCTGGGGTTTATATGAATAGTGCTCGCAATAGCCATCCAAGACGAGCGAAAATAGACATAGTTAGCGACAACATTTCTCTGTTAACGCGAGAAGATATTACGACAACTCCAGTAGGAACCCGTCGCTCAATCTATGGGTGTTCTGGTGTGGAAAATGTCAACCAGATGTAAACCACAATTCTCTATACCAATATTAAAAAAATATATCAAACTAAAATATCATGTTCGCGATCAGAAATTGGACTATAATGTTTCATGTAACTGGTAGTTATATTAAAATGTCAATATTTTATAGTTCTCAAGGTTCCAATTTGTGGTTAATGCCCCCCTCCCCCAATTTAGAATAGTTGATTGGGGCTAAACAAGACCCCAAACAGATTGTGCAATTAATAGTTGGGCCCCAATAGGGCAGCCAAATCATTGGCCAAATAGGATACCGTCTGTTGTAACGGACAGCTGGCCGCAAAATCGCAGGTTGATTTTGTGTGCATCACTTAAACCAAGTCTAAACCATAATTATGTACTTTATTATTGATGCAGGTTTTTTGACCAGGGTAATTATTCAATAGTTTTAGATGTTAATTTTGTTTGTCTACTTGGTCTAAATCAATATTATTGAAATATTGATCAATCTTAAGAATGTGAAGAAAGCTATATAGCTCCTTTAGGATATGAGCTCAGGTCTTTCAGATTCCCGGTCTGATGCTCTACTAACTGAACTACGAAGAGATATAATTATCTACGCGCGGACATGCATTCCTTCCATTTCATTTGGTTTTGTGATTTTTTTACTCTTATATACACTTAAAAAATCACTCGTTTACACGCCGGATGTTGTATGTAGCTTACCAATTTTTTACGAAAAGATTTAATTTCACAATTTATGTTCGACTTTGAGGTAAATATTCTGCTCGTGATACTCGCGCTTGATTTTCGACCGCGATGATCACCTACTGAAACTGGAGGCAGACATGCTTGGACATTTTGGTTATCCTTAGAAAACCAGTAGAAGATTTTTTTATTTTTCTATATTCAAATTAAAGATAATATTCTAGAGAAAACTTAATACATACATTTTCTGAGCCAAAAGCCAAATGAACAAAAAACATTGGAAGCGTGGATTAATTTTAAGGGTTTTATTAGAGATATTTATACTACATCGCATCGAGGCATATCGTCACTATATTAATGTCGAAACCCAATCATGTGGCCTTAGTTTTCATTCGGTGTCGTTTTAGCGAAGTGTAAACAGCATTTATGAGAAATTTCACTTTTAATTCAATTCAAAGAAAAGTTCTGTTAAAAGTCATAGATTTCTTCTGCAAACTGACGTGGATTACGGAGGACAAATCTCGTACAGGCTAGTGAAAAGCCAAATGAGCTTGCAGATTCATTGAAAGTTGATCGTTAAACCATTTATAGACAGTTACATGCGCTAGAAATGGTCCAAAATTAACAAGATTGGGTGACATATGATCGAGGAAAGGGTTTCTGCATCATATTGTCACTGGCGATGAGAAATGGATTCGCTATGATGAATTCAAGCGTAGTAAATTGTAGCTTAAGCCCGGAAAACCATCAAAATCAACACTAAAACCGAAGATCTATGGATCAAAGTTCATACTCTGTATTTTCTGGGAAGAGCTGGGAGCTACCATGAGCTGTTCCAACCCAATTCAATCATCACGTGTTATCTCATGAGAAATCCCACCGCACCCGCCATATTCTCCAGATAAAGCGGCGTCTGATTATTACTTCAATCAATGCCCTGTGCACTATTGATCTAGCGTAACCAAAGATCTCTTCTTCAGGTAGTAAACGACGAGAATGATCATGAAACTCTTTTATTGCATTCAACGCAACGAACCAATAGAGGTCGAGGCATTCATGGAGTCCTTTAGTGTTGACAGTCGGTTGTAGAAATTTGAAAGCTATATGAGTACTATAAAGATAAATTGAGAGATGATTGATTTTTAAATTTGGGAAATTAAATGGTTTTTGCCATTGCCATTATATCCAGTATATTCAGCACCGGAATATATAGGTAAGTAACCGCAAATAAATTATAGAGCAACCCTTGTGAAAAAGAAGTATCAATACTTCTTTTTCTTAAGGGAAGGAATATACTTTTATAATTATTACAAATCCTTTTTCATTACCAGAAGACAAAATTATGGGAGTATGTGATTATTGAAAATAATACTTACTTTCCTGATTCTATTTACCGAATCGACGACTCGCGGATTCTTATTCTCATTAGCAAATTAATTGAAAAAAATACGATTGTCAGATGATATGAAATTTAAATTTATCAGTAAATTCTTAGAACGCAAAGGATAAATAAATTATATTCCCATTAAAAGAGCTCGGAACAAGGTTACAGTGACTACAGCGAAACTTGAGTCTATAACATATTGAAAGATCACACAGAGGCGTGATTGAAATAATTACCACTTCTTATTACGATATTTTCACCTTAACGGGTGATTCTCTAACCTCTACAAGCTTACCGTCCCACAAAATTATACTAAAACACGAAAATGTAATCAACTTAAGCCAGCCTCGACATCTAGAAAGTCATTAAGAAGAAATTCTAAACCAATTAAACGAGATGCACTCTAAAAATATTGTAGCCAAATCAAACTCTCCCTTTAACTCACCACTCTTGGATGGTCCCAAAGAAGAGAGATGCCTGAGGGAAAACTATGTGGAGACTAATTTTGATTCCCGGAAACTGTAAGAGAAAACCTGGATGAGATTGTCATGATTAGTAAAACAGCACAAGACGTAAGAAAGGGCTGAAATTTAAGCCTGATAAGTGCGATACACATGCAAAAATGACATAATTAGGGCCAGTATCAAAACATTAGATTAAAAGATGTTCCAGGTATTTCGATTAAAAATTGAATTCTTAAAATACAAAACTTTGCCTCGCAATTGGAACACTCATTAGGAGTACTCGACGAGAGTAAAGATGTTGTAATTCGCTAGGCAAATCTGATCAGAAAAAGCGTTTTAAAACTGAGTGCTCCGAGTTTATCAGAATGAAATTAAGGAAAACTTTAAAATTGACAAAACATGCTCGTTGCAGAAAAATATAACAATACCATTTTCTTCAGTTAGTCTTGATTTTTTTAAAAGATCACCTATTTCCATTTCATTAAAAAACAAGTCCCGTACCTTAACTGATCTTAGGAAAACACTAGATAAAAAATAAAACTCCTTCCACAGAATCAATGCCGACAGACATACCCGAACATCGACTGAAAAAGCGCATTCTCGAATTTCACCTATCTAAGCTATCCCGTAGTAAGAACTTTTTTTGTTTGCACTACGTAAATGCGGTATATTACAATTAATTACGGAACTGCTTCTTGATCTTCTTCTAACTTTGGTGCAAGAACTATGCTCTCGGAGCTCTTGCTTTTTAAAACAAAGGCCGATGCTTCAAAATCAAGGGTTTAGAGATATTAGTTCTTGCGCCAAAGCTGGAGTAAGATCAAGGAGCAGTTCCGTGAATTATTCTCTTGAATTTTCTCTGCACGTATCGCAGACAAAATATTTTATGAGGTTGCGAGGAGGGCAACGAACATTTTGTAAAGGGAAAAAAAAGAAAGGAAAGAAGCAAACTGATCGAAAGAAATTCTAACTAGGACTCATAAGATTTTGATTTAACTTTGGATTGCAAACAATATTATATTTCAGTTTTGTATTTTTTTCTATAATGGTTTAACTTTGTAGAGGATTGTGGTATACCATCTCTTCTCGAAAAAAACCGTTCGAGGGGGCATAGGGCGCCTACTGCAGTTTCCTTGATTTCACTTAGGGTCAATACGGTAACAGTGCTACTTGCCATATTTATTTTCATGCGTTATCTAGCTCGACGATTATATAATCCAGCAAGATGATTATGACTCTTCAATTTTGCAACGACATCACTATCGAATGTTGACATAACGATTTGTTACGATGTTGGAACAGGCTCATAGTGATTATTTCCTATTCTCAATTCAAGTTTTTTATCAACAGGAAAAGTGTATTTTCAAAGCTTGAATATCCCGTGAGGTTCTCTTTGGAAATACGGCGACTAGACCTAAGATGCTCAAGTCCAAGTCTCATAGGAAGCATTGTGAGAATCCGACAGGCCCTGGATGGAGAATGAATTCTTGCACCAGGAGACTTGGACGTGACCAGAAGAGGAGGTGGCTCGGCAGGAGCAACAAGCATATCAGGAGAATTATTTGTTTCCGAAGAAGAAAAACATTACGAAAAAGAAGATGAAGATGAAGCTCCTCCGTGAGAAAAACCAGGAAAATTTTCGCCATTAAGCAAATATTCGAACTGTGAACTTAACTTTGTAACAAAAAAGATAGCATTTAATTTTGTATGCAACACGGATATGGTTACCCCGCCATTCTTTTTTCAGTACCTCATTTCCTAAAATTTCATAATATTTTCATGCGATCTCCCCTTACAGCCTTTTTACTCATAAAACTACTACACGCATGCCCTCAAGTCTCTTCTACCCATTTAAATATTCCGTATTTTGTCTTCTTATACTTCTCGCAATACAACGTTTCTTTTACTTTATTTTCCAGTCCCCATCTAGCTGTTCTTGTCTATCTCTTTTCTCCTAGTCTCTTTCTAGATATTTGACAATCCATCTCTTTTTATTACATAACACTGTTTTTTGTATATTGATTCCCCTATCCTATCCCATCTCTATATTGCCTACTTATCGTCATCTCTTTGTTTCCAATTTCTTATATTCCGTATAGAATCCTCTCTTCCTCTATTTATTCTTCCTTTTTCGCGTTTATTTTACGTCTCTATTTTCTCTTGCTATTTCACATCACTAACTGTCCACCCTTTCCCTCCATAAGTATCTTATTGAATGTCCACAGACCCTTTCCACCGTTGTTCATAAATTTTACGTCCAGCCTCTCCTCTTACCTTCCATGTTCACACCTCTGCCTTATTGGTTAATACCGGCCCTGCCAGCGCGAACAACCTAATTTGTTGATGTGAATATATTTTAAACCTCTTTTTTCTATTCCTTATAACTTTTTCATTACCTCTGCCGATTTTATAAAAAAAACTCCTTAATTCTCCTATGTTCGGCCTTAGTTTGCATGATAAGACTGAGATATTTAGGTTCCCTTAATTTCTCTACCTGTAAACAGTTTCATCTCGCAATGAATATAATCTTTCTTTCTCTGCCCTATCCAAACTTCATCATCTTCGTTTTATTCGAATTAATCCTCACTTTTTTTTATCCAAGTATTTTTCTAACTCCGTATTTAACGCCGGCAGTCCATCGTCACTTTTTGTCAGCATCACTATATCATCCGCATCAGCGAGATAGCTTGTTCATTCTTCTCCTAGCAGAACGCCTCCACATCCTTTTCTTGTCTCCTCTTTCAAATCTTTGATTAATATATAAAACAGGAGTGGGCTTATAGGACAACCCTGCTTCACATTTCTAGTCAACCCAACTAATAACTACCTCCTATTTGTTCTCCCACTCCAGCCTCAACTTTCGTTTCTTTAAAGATCTCTGCTACTTTTCGTCCTCACCTTTTTCTCTAAACTTCCCCATACTATTGTCGCATATATCTTATATAATTTCGGTGTCAACGTCACCCCTTCATACTCTTATCCCTTTTTCTTTTCCTTTTCTTACAATTCCAGTTACAGATTTTTCTTCTTTCGTTATTTTCATATCCACTCCCCCTAAAAATTCTACAAAATATTTTTTCGAATTAAATTTCGACCCCCTGAATAACTCTTTTTTCCTTCATCTCGAGACGTCCTAACGGAAGTGTGCAAACGCACGCGACAGGACTTGACGGTACTTAACAAAAAATAAAAACAATAAAAAACTAACCGAGAAGTTAGCGCTAGAAAGTCTTGCTCGCGTAATTGAGCAAGATAAGGCTAGAAGTTGGTCAAAACTTTTATTATTATTATTGTTTCTATTTTAGGTTTAGTATCATCTAGTCGATCGCGCGCGTTGGCATCCTATCGTTAGGACGCCACGCTGTGTTTACTTAATCAATATCCATACTTCTTCTTCTGCGCTAGTATATTTACTGCCTCCTCTTCATATGTTTTATCGCGAAATCCCAAACAATTAATAGGACAAGAAATTAAAGTTAAAATGAGGAAAGAAACGAAATTAGTAATTGAAATAAATCAGAAAAATCGAAACAGAGTGCTATATTAATAAAATAAGAATCGAAAGAAGAATTAGGAAATAAACGTTTAAAAAGTCATAGACGATGTAGAACACGTAAGAATATTCTTGTCCCACTTAAATAAATTCTGCAAAAAAAGAGATATGCCAAGAAACAAAAAAGCAGCATTTTATCAGCATATTGAGAAATCAGAAAGCGAGCTAGAACGCACAAGGCTCTGTTTGACAATAAATGGATAATCCCTTCTTCTACATCTAAAAATAGAGGTAGACGGACAAAAAGAATATATAACAAACATATACATATATGTTATTTTCAAAGATGGCCGTGATTATTGAAATTGTTTTTTCAATTATATGCTTATATGAGCTACAATCGTTATCTCATGTATTATATAGCCCTCGAGCTGCTCCGTCTAAGATATTCATCTTTTACGAAGCAGGTTCAGGGAAAATATTTGATTACATAACCAGGCTCTAATTTTTAAAAATAAAATCATTATTATCTTTCATAATGTTACATAATTGAATACAATTATTTAGGTGAGAAATTTTTGATTAAAAGTTTTCTAATGATTCTGGACAAATTAAAATGAATAAATTCAAAGCAAAATAAAAAATAAAAAGCAAAATAAAAATAAAAAATTTTAATATTTCCAAAATTGTGAGACGGAATCTGGAAGGTCTGAAGGTCTATTTTAGTTTGTAATATTTCTTTTATAATTTTAGGAGTCATTTAAATCATTTTCAAAGCTCTTCAAAATAAAATGAGAGGTATTTTAGAAAACAAAAAGACAATTTGCAATAAGAATGTTCAAAATCAAATTCCGAGCTAGAACGGGCAAGGCTATGCTTTACAATAAAAATATAATCCCTGCAGGAAATTTTTTTAATTTTCCAAATGTTCGTAAATTGTAGTAACATTCGAATTATTATTGTAGATAATATTTGGTAGGTTCATTATTATTAAAAATATTTAAAATTTATGAGATTTGAAAAATTTCAAACAAAATTTTTATTTTTGAAGATATTGAGAAAAGAGTGTGAAATATTTCAACCTATTTTTTGAATTTTGCGAAATTTTTGAAATCTTATAAAATAAAATTTTAATGCAAAGTTCTGTATTCTTATTTATTATATCTGAAATCCAACAAAGTCGTTTTTGAAAACGATATTACTTTGTATTTTTAATAAATAAGGAGGCAGCTGAATATTTAACTTTTACGAAAAATTATTTCCCTTTTCTGTTCCGGCTAGGGGGGATCGAACCTACATATCTATACCTCAATCTATCGCCTAGCAGTCGGAAATGCTAACCACTGCCTATAAACCGACAAGTTGAAACTTGGTGAGAAAGCCATCTTCATAAGCTACATTTTAGAAAAGTTAAATACCAAATTTTGAGCTCTCTTTTTCTAATTATTTATTATTATACGGTGTTATGTAAATGTAAAATACACAAACTGTTAACAAGAATATCAATAAAATAATTATTAAATTAATAATTTAAATCGACTACAATTTTTCTTCGTGTAATATTTGATTTTTTCGCATTTTAGACCATTTTAAAAGTTCTGATAATAACATTTAATGAGCATTTAAGATTTTTATCGACGGAACATAGAAATTTTACCACATTGCGAAATAATTTTTTTAATAACAGTTTTCATTGAACCTTCGAGTAACGTTTTGCTTTTTAGGTGTTTTAGACTATTCTACAACGATTCAAACATACATCTAATGTAATTTTATCTGAACATTAAAAATTTTTCATGAAGGTGGAAATTAGAATATTTTCCAGACAAAATCGCAATGCAGAAGAGATTAAATGATACAGGTAAGTGTCGCTATTGCCAACATTCTACAAATTACTTTGCATATAAAAGGATTAAAACGAAAAATAGGGAAATGAATGTAATTTCCGTGGATTTAAAGGCGTTGTTTGAATCATTCGACGGTGGAAAAAGATAAAGAGGGGATGGCCGGCCTAATTAGACGCATGGAGAAATACTTAAATGATAAAAAGTCGAATCCAAATGAACAAAAGACAAAGCTGATGAGGTACAGAGAAAAAGGGGTAAAATAAAAAGATGAAATAGAGTAAGATTAGAAGAAGTGATAGGGTGCCAATACATGGGATATCTATATTTTGCAAACAAGTGGAGATCATGGGCTTTATAAAAGAGAAAGGATAAGAAAACAGGATTAAGCATTGTTGAAATATAAGAGCCTTGATGCAATACATTAACTATTTATTGTTTTTTCCCACTATGAGCTACTTAAATGTAACATTTTGAGCCGGCCTTGTATCACAAGGAATATTATTTTTCAGATCTTAATTTTTTCTTGATATGGATTAATTTTGTGGAGAATTCCAATTTACACTTGGTTTTTAAGTTCCACTCGAAAATACCGTTCGATTGAGCGTTGTCTTCCTACTGGAATTTCTTTGACTTCAGTTTGGGTCAATACGGTAACCCTGCCGTTTTCCATGTTAATTTTTAACCGTATTCTAGCTCTGGCTTTATATATGCCAGAAAGAACGTCATGGCTCTTTAATATTGCAAAAACATCACCATCAAATGCTGATAGAACAATCTGTTCTGAGGTTGGAGTAGGCCCGTAGCGATTATTTCCTATACTGACTACAATATTCTTATCAGCAGGAAAAGTGTATTTTCGTAGTTCGAATATCCGTTTCGGATTCAAAATAGGTATAAGCCGAATAAATCTGAGTTGTTTTACGTCACATTCATATCCAGCAGGTGAAGGAAGTCTCATAGGTGCATTATGACTGACAGGTGGAGCCATGGAACTGACCGGCGGTGACCTGGACCTAGACCTGACAGGAGGAGAAAACCTGTCATCTGAATTATTCCTTTCAGAAGAAGATGAAGCACCCCCGAGGGGAACACTTGCAATAGGATCGCCATTAGGTAAGCAGTCGAACTCCGAACTTAATTCTGTAACAAGAAAGATAAGATTACATTTCTTATGTAAAATGTGTTTGGTTTCCTGCCTTTCTTGCATGTTTTTTTGAAGCAGAAAACAAGGTCATCGAAAACGAAAATTTTGCGAAAGAAAAATAGTATACATGATTTTATTTGCTTGTAAGCAATTTCGTATTAAAAATTTACTCTCCATGTAGAACAAAGAGTCAAATATATTTTATCTTTATCAAAACGGAAATTACAAACCGTCTCAAAATTGCCTGGTACCACAATGTAACTTAATTAATTTTGCAATAATGATGTTGTTCCAGCTTTTGTTTCTTGTTTTATGATAGAAAATTATTAATAATAATCACTTACAAAGCGACGAAGGAGTGTAATATTATTAATAAAAAATAAAAGAAAAGTTCTCGTGCAGAATCAAGTTATCACTCTTTTGGACTGATATGTTTATGTGTTTACATGCGAGCCATAAGATGTTTGAAAATTATATTTACGAAACAATGCATTTTGTTTGTTCAAAATAATAATCTTATAATAAAAGCAATTAACGGCTCTTATCTTTAAAAAATACAATGCTCTGGCTATAATAGTTTTTGTTCCTAAATCTCACAATTTAATTAAAGCTTAAATTTCTGAACTCAAAAACGTTTAACAATGGACTTAGCGAGCGGTTGATGATGCTACTTAGGGTAAATTTGATGCAATCCAATACATTTCTCTATACTTAAAATTAGTGTAAATAGAATTTGAGAAAGGTATAATTCGCATGCAGTTCAACAATTTTTTTTAAATAAGGATATATTATTTGTTATACTATATTTACCAATAGTATTAAGGATAACAGACCATGAAAGAGCGAGAGTAGAAATGATTCTCATTTTTCCAACCAAGATAAATTGACTGATGAATTACTGCAAAGCTCGGTTAACAGTGGAAAAATCATTACTTTAATCGTTTCTTAATTAAATTTATATCATTTCAAATCAAAATATACATTATATGTGTGTGTATTCCGAGACGATGATATTACTTAAATCAGGCCAAGGATAAAGATTTGATTATCTCAACAGGCTGCGATAAAAATTTGAATCTTTACTGAAAATTTTGGAAGCCTTGTACCAAATACTGCAAACATTTTTCTGATTTCTTTTTTTATAAATTATTATTTTAAGAAAAATTGCTAAGGTATTACTATCTAGCCTAATTACTGCAAACAATGTTCATAAGTAAATTAGTAAATATTTTTATGCATGTAAAACTTTATTGGTTTTACTTTAATTGACAAAACTTTCATCAACTTCAGAATTTTTAACCTTATTCACAGATCTTAGATCGTATGTAATATTTCATAGTTCGTGCGAAACAGGGCATAGGTCTTATATTCTAAGCACTTTGAAAGTTTCCGTTTTCAAATTGAAATTGATCAATTTGCACAAAGATTTCTTTCGTTTTTATAAACAAATTTATAAGTAAAACTAACATTTGCCACATGTTGGGTGCTTAAATTTATCATTTATATTGATTGCGTCATTCAACTACTTAGAATGACTAAGTAGTTATGACCGAGAACTAAACGAAAAAAATTGTAATTGTAATGAATAATTTTTATAAACGAATTCACTGATATAGCATTTTTAAACATAGAAACTTTTCATCCATGATGTTATTTAATTTATTGTCAACCATAACAGCTTGATATAAGACAACAACAGTTTACAGCAAAATATATTGTTATGAATAAGTTTAATACGAAAGTTCTTTTATCATAGGAAATTATTCGTTTATTTTAGTTACAATTCTCTTCTGCGCTTAAGAATAATAACAATATGAGCGTAGAAAGTGAAACTATATCATTCATTTTATAGAAAAAAATAAAAGTATAGATTTGAAAACAATTATTTTGCTAGCGCTTTATTTTAAACAATAAAGTCAGTTTAAAAAATTTTTTGATATACTTTCTGAAGTGTCAGGTAGGTTTTCAAACATGATAAATACAAAATTTAAGGAAAAAGTTTAAATTGTAGCAGATATCGAGAAAAAAATGTAGAAGGTTTTTACGAGTTATAAAAATTTTCAAGCAAAGGAAAAAAATTTCTTAAGACCTCTAGCAAAATTATTAACGATTCATAATTTTCAAGAAAATAATTATAAAAGTTTCAAAACGTTTCAAAACATTTCCGAAGTAGTGAAAAAAACTGAAGGGTTTGAAGGCAATTTTCAAAATTTTCTTTTTAATTGTAAAACATATTTAAATTATAGTAGAAAATATTTAAAAGGTTTAGAAGTATTCAAAAAGATATTGTTGACAAGGACAAGACGGTTGGATTAAAGCACTTTGAATGACATTTACAGACCTGAAAGTCCGCACTTCAGAACTAAGTATTGCAACAAATATTTATGACAGTTGCTAGGAGGGATGGAGAAAATATAGGTAAGGAAAAAAAGAGGACAAAATAAAAGTGAAAAATAGGAGAAGGAAGGCATAACATGAGAAATGATCAAATGAAGTCTTACAATGTGAGGAGAAAGAGATCAAGGAATTAGCATGGATAATCTGCAGTATTGTGAGAAGAGGATTGGCGAAAATTTTGGAGAGATTGTATGGATGATCGGTAGTTGACAAAAAATCGCAATGCAGAAAAGATTAAATGTTTTAGAGAAGTGACGCTAATGCTAATATTCTATAAGGTATTTCGTAAAGAAAATGATTAAAAGAGAAAAAAAGGAATGATTTAAATTTTCGTGGATTTAATGGCTGCGTTAGAATCTTTAGACCATGAGAAAAGAGAGGATGACCGGCTTAAATGAAAGAATTTACACCTAGCTTTTCAGCTCTACTCGCTAAAACTGGCTTATTCGGTTCGCCACGTCTACTGGAATTTTATTGATTTCACTTGGGGCCAATTTGGTAACCCATGTTTGATTTTAAGCGCCTTCTAGCGCTAGGAATACATATTTCAGCAACAACGTTATAAAATTTTAATATTGAAAAAAAATCATCATCAAATGTTGACATGACAATTTTTTCTGGGCATGGCATAGACTCAAATCGATTATTTCATATTCACACTGAAATTTCCTTATCAGTAGGAAAAGTGTATCTTCGAAGTTCGTATATCCGGTGCGGGTTCATCCTGGAAATAAGCCGAATAAAACTGAATTAGGCAAGCTCGAATCCATATCCGTTGGGAGAAGGAAGCTTTATAGCTGCATTATGACAGGCAGGAGAATCCATGGAACTGAGACCGGGTAACCTGGTCCTGGTCCTGACAGGGGGAGGAGACTGGTCACGTGAATTATTTTGTTTTAGGAGATGATGAGGCATCGCCACTAGGTGAACAAGGAATAGGATCGCCATTAGGTAAGCAGTTAAACTGTGAACTTAACGCTGTAACAAGAAAGATTGGATTACATTTTTTATGCAACAGGATTTCCCGATATAGTTTCCCGGCTTTCTCGTATGTATTCTGGAGCAGAAAACAAGTTTTTTGTTCTTCTTAACATCCTCTTTATTTTGCAACTTTCTTCGGCATTCTTGTCCCAGTCCTTCGTTTGCTGAAATTTCCTAATATTCTCTTGCCAGGCTCCCCATCCCTGCTTTCCAGCCCACTACATATTTTTTCTCGTCATTTTAAAAGATATTTTGCCATCCATTTCTATTGATAACATTATACCATTTATTGTATCATAATTTACCATTTCTCCTTCTCCTCTCTGTCTCTCTCTCAGTCTTTCAAGGACTCGCTTCATTTTTATTTTTTACATTATCATCATTTATGATTGAGAAAGTATTAGAATTGTCGGAAATTTGAAATCACACTTTTCCATCGAATCTCCACGTTTCGAGATCCTCTGAATCCGAAAATCAGGTTTTCACGATGGCGTCTGTTTGCCTGTCCGTCCGGTCGTCGGTCTGGCCATCCGTCCGTCCGTCCGTAAACATGATAACTCTCGAAAAAATGATCGAATCAAATTCATCTTTGACACACTTTTTTAGGTTCTAAAAGAAAGGACGAGTTCGTGAACCAGCCATTTTTGATAGAAATTCAAAAATTGAGCGCATTTTTGAATTTTTCTTTTGAATTTGAAAATTCTATGTACGGATATTTATAGTACTAGAGAGAACAAAATATTTATCCTGATGACTTTTTTCGATAAAATAAACATTTTGAGAGTTATAGCGTCTTCAGACTTTTTTTAATTAACCGAAAATCAAAATTTGAAGTCGAAAAGCGCGCGAAACGAAAAAAAGTCAAGAGAAGGAAAACATTTCTTTTGAAAGCCCTACAAGATTGTCATAACCAATTTTTGGATTTTCTTCAAAAATCGAAAATTCAAATTTTGATTACACAAAAAATAATGGAAAATAAAAAATTCCATTTTATGGACAAACTATGTAGGATACGAAAAAAGATGAATTAACAAAAATGGTTATCCCAAAAAAGATCTAAAAGTTCGTTAAGAATCACTTCTTGATAGAACGCGTACTTTTTGTTTTATTCGTGAAAAATAAAGTTGAAAAAAATAAAATGTGTGGAAAAACGACAAAATTTACGAGAAAAAAATCCAACAAAACCTGTTTACGAATGTCTGTCGGAAATCAAGCGCGCAACGCGAGTGTCACGATGAGAATGTGTACCTCAAAGCCTACAGAGCTTTGAGAAACTTAATCTCTGACTATACTCAACTAAGTAGACAATTCAGGATGTGAAGACGCATATAAATACTGCCATCTAAAAGAGATCTTTCTGATAAAGTTTTTTTCAAGCATTGCAAATGCAAAGAGTAAATATCCGAGCGCGAAGCGCGAGATACAACCGTTGCGCGCCCTAGGCGCGCTCAAACTTGCGAGCGAAGCGATTTTTTGCAGATTTTTGTGTAAACTTACCTGTTTTATTTTTATTCAAGCTCTTTGTGGAACTTTAATGCTAACTCCCTTCTCTTTCCCTCCCTTAGTATCTCTTAAAATTTTTACGCTATCCCTTCCACCCTTGCTTCAAGAATTATTTCATTGAGCATTTCTATTAACATATAACCTGGACTGCTTCTAATTTGCACCTAATGTCTCTCTAATAGATCTCTCTTGTTATCCATAATTTATTTCTTCCTTCTCCCTATATTTTTCTGACCCTGTAAGTATATCCGCCATTCCTTCATGATTCTCTGTCAACATTACTATATCATCCACATATGCTAGAGAATCTATTTCGTTGGAATCATATTTCTTGAGATATTTCTATGTCTCAAGATAAAAAAAAACATCCAGTATTTTATTAAAATGTACCCAATGTACAATGGGGCTTCTAATCCACGAAGAAGGTATTTTTATTGAAAAAGAAACATGTTTTTTCTCTTATTAAAGATTGAATATGTCTCCCGTTCGCGGCATTTTTCATCAAAACCAATCGATTGGCTGAATTTGTGTACGTCATTTTTTTCGGGAAAATTAAAACTACCTAAATTATGCAAATTAAAAAAAAAAGTAAAAATGGTTTCTAAGCATGGATTTCAATGCATACATGTTTCAAAGCAGAGTTCATTCATTATTATCAGATAATACGATTTTCTTCAGTTTGTCTTGATTTTTTAAAAGATCACCTATTTCCATTTCATTAAAAAATAAGTTTCGAAACCTTAACTGATCTTAGGAAAACTCTAGATAAAAAATAAAACTCCTTCAACAGAATCAATGCCGACAGACATACCCGAACATAACTTTGGTGCAAGAACTAAGCTCTCGGAGCTCTTGCTTTTTAAAGCAAAGGCCGATGCTTCAAAAGCAAGGGTTCAGAGATATTAGTTCTTGCGCCAAAGCTGGAGTAAGATCAAGGAACAGTTCCGTGAATTATTCTCTTGAAATTTCTCT
>NC_046657.1:4601471-4647217 GCF_010883055.1 Belonocnema kinseyi
AGTTTTGTATTTTTTTCTATAATGGTTTTATTTTGTAGAGGATTGTGGTATTCCAGCTCTTCTCGAAAAAAACCGTTCGAGGGGGCATAGGGCGCCTACTGCAGTTTCCTTGATTGCACTTAGGGACAATGCGGTAACAGTGCTACTTGCTATATTTATTTTCATGCGTTATCTAACTCGACGATTATATAATCCAGCAAGATGATTATGACTCTTCAATTTTGCAGCGACATCACTATCGAATGTTGACATAACGATTTGTTCCGATGTTGGAACAGGCTCATAGTGATTATTTCCTATTCTCAATTCAAGTTTTTTATCAACAGGAAAAGTGTATTTTCGAAGCTTGAATATCCCGCGAGGTTCTCTTTGGAAATACGGCGACTAGACCTAAGATGCTCAAGTCCAAGTCTCATAGGAAGCATTGTGAGAATTCGACGGGCCCTGGATGGAGAATGAATTCTTGCACCAGGAGACTTGGACGTGACCAGAATATGGTTACCCCGCCATTCTTTTTTCAGTACCTCATTTCCTAAAATTTCATAATATTTTCATGCGATCTCCCCTTACAGCCTTTCCACTCATAAAACTACTACACAGATGCCCTCAAGTCTCTTCTACCCATTTAAATATTCCGTATTTTGTCTTCTTATACTTCTCGTAATACAACGTTTCTTTTACTTTATTTTCCAGTCCCCATCTAGCCAGCGCGAACAACCTAATTTGTTGATGTGAATATATTTTAAATCTCTTTTTTCTGTGCCTTATATCTTTTTCATTACCTCTGCCGATTTTAGAAAAAAACTCCTTAATTCCCCTATGTTCAGCCTTAGTTCGGATGATAAGACTGAGATATTTAGGTTCCTTTAATTTCTCTACCTGTAAACAATTTTACGTCGCAATGAATTTTTTGTTTCTTAATCTGCCCTATCCAAACTTCATCATCTTCGTTTTATTCGAATTAATCCTCACTTTTTTCTATCCAAGTATTTTTCTAACCCCGTAATTAACGCCGGCAGTCCATCATATTATTATTGTCCATCGAATTATTATTGTAGAAAATAGTCTGAAGGTTCAGTATTATTAAAAATATTTTAAATTTATGAGATTTGAAAAATTTCAAACAAAATGTTGATTTTTGAAAATTTCAAGAAAAGAGTCCGAAATATTTCAAAGTATTTTTTGAATTTTACGAAATTTTTTTTTTAATTTGAGGAAACATGAAAAGAATTTTGAAAGATATTCTAGGTGTTTTGAAGAGATTACAAATATTTTAAAACCAACAAAGGTTTCTGAAAATTTATCATACCAAGCTTATTAAAGCCAAGTTGAATTTTTTTAATCGTTTGTGAAATCTTATAAAATAAAATTTTAATGCAAAGTACTGTATTCTTATTTGTTACATCTGAAATGCAACAAAATCGTTTTTAAAAACGATACTACTTTTTATTTTTAACAAACAAAGAGGCAGCTGAATATTTAACTTTTACGAAAAATTATTTATAGGTACAGCGGAAAAGGGGTAAAATAAAAAAATGAAATAGAGTGAGATTAGAAGAAGTGATTGGCTGCCAATACATGGGATATCTATATTTTGCAAACAAGTGGAGATCATGGAGTTTATAAAAGAGAAAGGTTAAGAAAACAGGATTAAGCATTTGTGAAATATAAGAGCCTTGATGCAATACAATAACTATTTATTTTTTTCCCCACTATGAGTTACTTAAATGTAACATTTTGAACCGGACTTGGATCACAAGGAATATTATTTTTCAGATTTGAATTTTTTCTTTATATGAATTAATTTTATGGAGAATTCCAATTTACACCTGGTTTTTAAGTTCTACTCAAAAATACCGTTCGATTGAGCGTGGTCTTCCTACTGGAATTTCTTGGACTTCACTATGGGTCAATGCGGTACCCCTGCCGTTTTCCTTGTTAATTTTTAACCGTATTCTAGCGCTGGCTTTATATATGCCAGAAAGAACGTCATGGCTCTTTAATATTGCAAAAACATCACCATCAAATGCTGATAGAACAATCTGTTCTGAGGTTGGAATAGGTTTATAGCGATTATTTCCTATTCAGACTTCAGTTTTCTTATAAGCAGGAAAAGTGTATTTTCGTAGTTCGAATATCCGTTTCGGATTCAAAATAGGTATAAGCCGAATAAATCTGAGTTGTTTTAGTTCACATTCATATCCAGCAGGTGAAGGAAGTCTCATAGGTGCATTATGACTGACAGGTGGAGCCATGGAACTGACCGGGGATGACCTGGGTCTAGATCTGACAGGAGGAGAAAACCTGTCATCTGAATTATTCCTTTCAGAAGAAGATGAAGCACCCCCGAGGGGAACACTTGCAATAGGATCTCCATCAGGTAAGCAGTCGAACTCCGAACTTAATTATGTAACAAGAAAGATAAGATTACATTTCTTATGTAAAATGTGTTTGGTTTCCTGCCTTTCTTGCATGTTTTTTTGAAGCAGAAAACAAGGTCATCGAAAAAGAAAATTTTGCGAAAGAAAAATAGTATACATGATTTTATTTGCTAGTAAGCAATTTCGTATTAAAAATTTACTCTCCATGTAGAACAAAGATATTTTATCTTTATCAAAACGGAAATTACAAACCGTCTCAAAATTGTCTGGTACGACAAAGTAACTTAATTAATTTTGCAATAAAAATGCCATCCGAGCTTTTGATTCTCAGCATGAAAACAAAAACACAAACCCAAGACAATCTCCACCATATGACGATTTAATACTTAACTTTGACATAATTTCGACTCAGAAAATAAACTTATTGCATAAAGGTGTTAGTTGGGCGTATAATCTAAATAATGAATAATACAAACTACAAAATAGCCTTGGAAAGGACTGGAACTTTTAATGACAAAAGGCATGCGCACGGAAAATCTAAAGGTCATGTTTCAGGCGACGAATGGAGACTGGGTGTTTGGAATGCTAGGGGAGTAAATGATCTCAAGGTAAAAGAATTGCGTGAAACTATGGACGTGAAGAAGCTAGATATTTCATGTGTGCCCGAAACAAAGAAAAGGGATGCGAAACTAAAGACATAAAAGACGGCGTGTTGAAAGGCGGATTTGAAATATGGTCAGGAGTAAACTGTGAATCACATGGTAAACAAGGAGTAGGTCTGATTTCGAATGAAAGAGCAAAGCAGCATCTCGGAGACCATGGTTTCGTGTCTCCCAGTCTGCTATGGGATAGAATGAAAATATAATTCTACTAGGAGACATGAATGCAATACTGATCATTACCTTCTGATCTCAAAAATTAACTTAGGTCGGGGTTGGAGAAAAAAGAAACCCAAAAAAGAAAAACAAACGCGAAACAAAACTGAGAACCTACAGAAACCGGATGTTCGAATAGATTTCCAAAATAGGATAATCGAAAGCATAGATAGGGCTACATGGGAGGACCGTATAAAAAAAAGATATAGAGGGCGCTTGGACAATGTTATGGGATATCCTTGTTAGATGTACGATCAAAGTGTGTAGTACCGCAGTTGTAGGAAAAATTTCTGGTGATGCGTGGTGGAATGATGAAATTCAGGCTGCCCAAAAAGCAGAAAGAGAAGCGTACAAGAGAACTTTGAACATCATAGGTCTTAGCAATGAGGAAAGAAGTGGACGTAGAAATGATTATAGACGCGAAAACAGGCTACTTAAACGATTAGTTAAAGAAAGTAAAGATATAATTAGAGCAGAAGAAGAGATAAAAATACAAAACGACTTTGAAGGCAGCAGGAAACTACTTTATAAAAAAATGAAAGGAAACAAAAGTACAGAAATTGTCAACATGAAAAATAGTACGGCGGAAATGGTATATGATGCAGACAGAATACTAGAGGCTTTCAGAGACTATTTTAGGAGATAATTCGGAGATGAAGCTATAGGACACCACAACTGCGATGTTGAACACGATGCGATGGAAAACTCAATTGAAAAAGTCTGTGACACTGAGGTTAGGGATATGCTTAAGAACTTGAAAAACGGTAAGGCTGCCGGGGTAGACGGTATTAACGCTGAAATGCTTAAACACGGTGGCACGTGCATACCACATAGACTGTGCGAATTGATAAATTTATGTTTCGAGATGGGAGACGTCCCAGACGATTGTAAAGAAGCTATTATCGTACCAATATACCAGAGAAAGGGAGATAAAAGCGAGTGCGATAATTACAGAGGGATTAGCTTATTAAGCACCGTAAGTAAAATATATTCAAAAATACTTATTCATAGGGTAATGGAAATAACAGAAGCAAAGATTTGGGAAGTCCAAAGTGGGTTTATACCAGGCTGGTCATGTACGGATGGAATATTTAGCTTAAGGCAAATAACAAAAAAAAGTTTGAGAGTAGAAAAAAAAGTTTTCTGTGCATTTGTTGACCTACAAGAAGATTTTTACAAGGTAGATAGAAGTAAACTTTGGGAAGTCCTGAAAGAGTATGGAGTCAATGGATGGATCCTACAAGCTATAAAAACAATATATACAGGTAGCAAAGCGAGTGTAAGAGTGAATGGGAAACTGAGTGACTGTTTCGACATTATTCAAGGAGTTAGACAAGGATGCGTTATGTCTTCATGGTTATTTATATTGCTTATGGACAAGTGTTTAAAAATGGCTCTCTTCGACGAAGAGGGTGTGGATCTCGAAACAGTAAGGGTACGTGGGTTAGCGTTCGCAGATGATAAGGTTGTTACGGCAGAGTCCATCGAAGACTTACCAAGAATGCTGAATAAACTAGATGCAAGCATGAAGAGCAAGGGTCTCAAAATTAACGCAAATAAAACAAAAACTATGGTGTTCGAAGGAAAGAGTGAGAAAACACTATGCAATATTTTATTAAATGATGAAAGAATTGAACAAGTTGATACGTTCGTATACCTTGGTAGCTTATTTACTAGGGTCGGGAAGATAGATGAGGAATTAGATAGACAAATAAATGAAGGTAAGAAGGTTATTGGTAGAGCAGGTCCCCTTATCATAAGTAAAAATATATCAAATAAAGCTAAAATGGCAATATTTAATTCTATATTTGTACCGACTGTTCTATACGGTAGCTAGACATGGACTTATCAAGAAAAAGATAAGAGTAAAATTAATGCAATTGACATGAGATTCATGCGCATAATATGCGGGTAAACCCTAATGGACAAAGTGAATAACGAGATAATTCCAAAAGAATGTGGTGCAGAAGAGACGCTAGTAGACACATGGGAAAGAAATCGTTTAAGATGGTTCGGACACGTTGAGAGAATGCCAAACGAACGACTAACGAAACAAGTGTATCAAGGTAAAGTAAATGGCAGCGTGCCCAGAGGTAGACCGCGGAAAGAATGGTTAGAATATGTGAATGAGACCCTAGCTAGAAGAGACATAAGAAGTCACAGAAACACGAGAGTCTGCGTGAAAAAATGCATAGACATAAAAGAAGCTAGAGAAGTATGCCAGGACAGGAAAGTATGGCGGCAAATAGTTAATAAAAAGAATGTCAGTAGAGTGAATGACGCCTGAAACAAAGACCTTGTCTATTAATGGACCCAAGTGGGGAACCTTACATAACCACTTCGTGAGATTCTTCGCTTGGGGTGATTGCTAGAGAGATTAATGAGCAACCTGGGTCAGAGCAGTGTTGCGGAACGAACGTGTTATTTACTGAAATAGCACGAGAATTCTGGATCAATCTGAAAAATCTCTATCCCTTCCACACACTACTCCTTTCCCCTACCGAGCGAGTCACGCCTACCCCGAAAGAGAAATGGCTTAATGGTGTAATAATAATAGTAACTTACAAAGGGACGAACGAGTGTAATATTACTAATAAAAAATGAAAGGAAAATTCTCGTGCAGAGTCAAGTGATCACTCTTTTGCACTGCCATATTTATGTGTCTACATTCGAGCCATAAGATGTTTAAAAATTATATTTACGAAACAATGTGTTTTGTTTGTTCAAAATAATAATCTTATAATAAAAGCAATTAACGGCAACCATCTTTAAAAAATACAATGCTCTAGCTATAATAGAATTGCAGTTATGGCCTCCTGAATCAGACCTTCTATTATGGAGCTTATATAGACGTTAGATGTCTTTCGAAATTTTTTCAATCTACTTAATTATATTCGTATTTTTTAGATATCCTTGCAAAAATAGATCGTAAATTTTTCATTTTAGTCCTCAAATGAACAAAATGTATTACAGTAATGAGAGAAAAAAATGTGGGAGTGGAAATACCATGTGAGTTGAGTTGCATCGTAGAAAAATTATATTTAAATATTCAACAATAATAATGTTTATGTTTTTCTTTCTAAATCTCACAATGTAATTAAAGCTTAACTTTCAGAACTTAAAAAAGTTTAAAAATGGACTGAGCGAACGGTTGATGATGCTACTCAGGGTAAATTTGATGCAATCCAATACATTTCACTATACTTAAAATTAGTGTAAATAGAATTTGAAAAATGCATAATTCGCACGCAGTTCAACTATGTTTTTTAAATATAGATATATTATTTGTTATAATATATTTACCAATAGTATTAAGGATAACAGACAATGAAAGGACGAGAGCAGAAATGATTCTCATCTTTTCTAACCAAGATAAATTGACTGATGAATGACTGCAAAGCTGAGTTAACAGTGGAAAAATCATTGCTTTAATCCTTTTTTAATTAAATTCATATAATTTCAAATCAAATATACATCATATGTGTGTGTATACCAAGACGATGATATTACTTAAATCAGGCGAATTATAAATATTTGATTATCTCAACAGAATTTTTAACCTTATTCACAGATCTTAGATCGTATGTAATATTTCATAGGTCGTGCGAAACAGGGCCATAGGTCTTATATTCTAAGCACTTTGAAAGTTTCCGTTTTCAAATTAAAATCGATCAATTTGCACAAAGATTTCTTTCGTCTTTATAAACAAATTTATAAGTAAAACTAACATTTGCCACATGTTGGGTGCTTAAATTTATCATTTATACTGATTGCGTCATTCAACTACTTAGAATGACTAAGTAGTTATGACCGAGAACTAAACGAAGAAAATTGTAATTGTAATGCATAATTTTTATAAACGAATTCACTGATATAGCATTTTTAAACATAGAAACTTTTCATCCATGATGTTATTTAATTTATTGTCAACGATAACAGCATAATATAAGACAACAACAGTTTACAGCAAAAGATATTGTTATGAATAATTTTAATACAAAAGTTCTTTCATCATAGGAAATTATTCGTTTCTTTTAGTTACAATTCTTTTCTTCGCTTACGAATAATAACAATGTAAGCGTAGAAAGTGAAACTATATCATTCATTTTATAGAAAAAAATATAAGTATATATTTGAAAACAATTATTTTGCTTGCGCTTTATTTAAGAAAATAAAGTCAGTTTACAAAATTTTTTTTATATTAGCGCACTAAGACGAGTGCTGAGAGCAGCAGAAAAATTCTGCAGGCATACGAGTACCAATCACCTATTACTACTGTCCTCTGAAGTTCTGATGCGCGTCCATTGCCTCGGTTGGAAAAATGAATGTGTTTCATAAAGCGCATGCGCCATTAATATTCCCGTATAGTCGGATGGATTATAACACTTTGCATGACATTTACAGATCTGAAAGTCCTCACTTCAGAACTAAGTATTGCAACAAATATTTATGACAGTTGCTAGGAGGGATGGAGGAAATATAGGTAAGGAGAAAAAGAGGACAAAATAAAAGTGAAAAATAGGAGAAGGAAGGCATAACATGAGAAATGATCAAATGAAGTCTTAAAAGGTGGGGAGAAAGAGATCAAGGAATTGGCATGGATAATCTGCAATATTGCGAGAAGAGGGTTGGCGACAATTATGGAGAGAATGTATGGATCGCTAGTTGACACAGAATCGCAATGCAGAAAAGATTAAATGTTTTAGGGAAGTGAGTCTAATGCTAATATTCTATAAAATATTTCGTAAAGAAAGGATTAAAAGAGAAAAAGAGGAATGATTTTAATTTTCGTGGCTTGAATGGCTGCTTTAGAATCTTTAGAGCGTGAAAAAAGAGGAGATTACCGGCTTAGCTGAGAGAATTTACACCTGGGTTTTCAGCTGTACTCGCTAAAACTGGCTTATTCGGTTTGCCACGTCTACTGGAATTTTATTGATTTCACTTGGGGTTAATTTGGTAACCCATGTTTATTTTTAACCACCTTCTAACGCCAGGAATACATATTTCAGCAACAACGTTATAAACCTTTAATATTGAAAAAAATCACCATCAAATGTTGACATTACAATTTCTTCTGGGCTTGGCAGAGGCTCAAATCGAATATTTCATATTCAAATTCAAATTTCCTTGTCCGCAGGTAAAGTGTATCTTCGAAGTTCGTATATCCGGTGCGGGTTCATCCTGGAAATAAGCCGCATAAATCTGAATTGTCCCAGTTCGCAGCCATATTGGTTGGGAGAAGGAAGCTTCATAGGTGCATTAGGACAGGCAGGGGAATCCATGGAACTGAGACCGGGTAACTTGGTCCTGGTCCTGACAGGGGGAGGAGACTGGTCACGTGAATTATTTTTTGTTTTAGGAAATGATGAGGCTTCGCCGCTAGATAAACTAGGAATAGGATCGCCATTAGGTAAGCAGTTAAACTGTGAACTTAACGCTGTAACAAGAAAGATTGGATTACATTTTTTATGCAACAGGATTTACCGGTATAGTTTCCCGGCTTTCTCGTATGTATTCTGGAGCAGAAAACAAGTTTTTTGTTCTTCTGAACATCCTCTTTATTTTGCAACTTTCTTCGGCAATTCTTGTCCCTGTCCTTCGTTTGCTGAAATTTCCTAATATTCTCTTGCCAGGCTCCCCATCCCTGCTTTAGAGTCCACTACATTTTTTTTCTCGTCACTTTAAAGGATATTTTGCCATCCATTTCTATTGATAACATTATACCATTTATTGTATCATAATTTACCCTCCGTCCGTCCGTAAACACATAATTCTCGAAAAAATGAATCAATCAAATTCATCTTTGGCACAGTCTTTTTAGGTCCTAAAAGAAAGGACGGGTTTGCGAACCAGCCATTTTTGATATAAATTCAAAAAGTGAGCGCATTTTGAAAATTTTCGAGACCGCTTTTTTTTGAATTGTCATAACCAATTTTTGGATTTTCTTCAAAAATCGAAAATTCAAATTTTGATTGCACAAAAAAATGGAAAATAAAAATTCCATTTTGTGGACAAACTATGTAGGATACGAAAAAAGATGAATTAACAAAAATGGTTTTCCCAAGAAGGATCTACAATTTTGTTAAGAATCAATTCTTGGTAGGACGCGTACTTTTTGTTTTATTCGTGAAAAATAACGTTGAAAGAAAATAAAATTCAGAATATGAAGACGCACATAAATACTGCCATCTAAAAGAGATCTTTTTAATAAAGTTTTTTTCAAGCATTCCAAAGGCAAAGAATAAATATCCGAGCGCGAAGCGCGAGCTGTAAATATGTTCGAGTACGAAGCGCGAGATTCAACCGTTGCGCGCCCTAGGCGCGCTCAAACTTACGAGCGAAGCGAGCCGCGCTTATTCTCAGAATTATTTCATTGAGCATTTCTATTATCATATAGGCTGGATTGCTTCTAATCTGCACCTAAAGTCCCTCTAATAGATCTCTGTTGTTATCCATAATTTATTTCTTCCTTCTCACTATATTTTTCTAACCCTGTAAGTATATCCGCCATTCCTTCATGATTCTCTCTCAACATTACTATATCATCCACATATGCTAGAGAATGTATTTCGTTGGAATCATATTTCTTGAGATATTTCGATGTCTCAAGATAAAAAAATCCAGTATTTTATTAAAATGTTATATGATAATTATAAATTTCCTTTAGAATTTTGAGTTTCCTTTTTCGCTTTGGGATCAGATAACCTGCATTTAATGAAATTGTTTTGAACGCTTGGGCTCGCAATATGGTACCCATTATCAGTAAATTCGATAAAGTCTCTAAAAGTTACATAATATCTTGTAGGTACCTAATGTATAATGGGGCTTATAATCCACGAAGAAAGTATTTTTTATTGAAGAAGAAACATGTTTTTTTCTTAATAAAGATTGAATATGTATCCCGTTCGCGGCCTTTTTAACCAAACGAATTGATTGGCTAAATCTCTGTACGTCATTATTTGCGGTAAAATTCAAACTACCTAAATTATACAAATTAAAAAAGAAGTGAAAATGGTTTCTAAACATGTATTTCAATGCACACATGTTTTAAAACAGAGTTCATGCATTATTATCAGATAATAATCAATAATAATTGCGAAGAAACCAATTGTAATAGTATGCACAAATAGCTTCTATCATTATTGACGTGTTTGTATGTTTTGTGGTCAGCGAATACAAGTTTTATTTACATTTTTTATCATGCCTACAATGACATTCAGCCGCATAACACTTTTTTACTAATAATTTACCTTCTGAAAGAAATTCGCTGATTTCCAAATCCATTCTTTGTTTATGTCTTTGACCCCGCTGTGCCCGATTTTTCGGCCTTTATTTTCAATTTAACGTTTTTAGAGATAAATAGGTAAACTTAATGCATCAGATGGATCAACTGTCAAGTACAAAACCGCGATAGCCGGAAAACCTGATAGGTAAAAATGTTGAAAAGTAACATGGCGGCTAAATTGGTCTCATTGGTGGTCAATTGTATAACTTGGTGACGTCACATCTATTTAAATGTGACCAAGTAGACAAACACTAGAACTTAATTTTTTTAAAGTATTAGAAGTGTAAAAAAAATTGTTTTCTCCATAGCCTTGTTCGCAATTTCAAGTTTCTAAAAATATGCTTATCTCATTTCATGCAACATCCCCATTAACGGGTTAACTCTAATGATTATTAAAAACTTTTACTCGGTTGAACCCCATTATACATCATAGCCACGGACTAAGTCAAGTTACTGATAAGATTAGGATGCTATAAGTAATACGATGTTTGAAACTCCTGCAATGATGTTGTAGGTACACAATAACGAGCGGCCACTAGCATTGTAAGTGCAAATTTTCCAGTCTGGATGTTTTCTTAAAGCTACAATCCTGCGACCGTATTTTTGTTGCGGCGGTTGGCTGTGAATAGTCCACGCTAGCCAAAGCATCCTCAGGAGGCACAGTTGATGTTCCACTGCTTACCGTTTGTCGCAGATGTTCTTGCTGGCCAGCTGTTTGATTAGTGAGATCTGCCTGACCATCTCGCAGCTCACCATCGCCACCGCCCCACATGCTATAGCCCCCAGCTGTGGCTCCAGGAGCGCCCCGACGATCCTTGGAAAGCGAGAAGCATTTCAAAATCTTTAATATGCCCACCAATGCGGAACACCTTGGGTAGGGTCATTATTACTATTATATAAAAATTAATTGTTTAAACAAATAATTTTTGTCACAGGCTTAAGATGGTTACTGCCCGATATGTCAAAGGAATTTTTGGTTAGAATTGGATTTTTATTTGATTATTTAACACTGGGCTGTCCCGGTATATATCATCAATCAGGGATGCATTTTTATAATGCAATTAAGTGATCTGATGAGAGCAGTGTTCCCGACATGTTGGACAAAGCCTGGTTTTTACCCCATCATTGACAGACTGGGTTGCAGTCAAGTAAACGATGGGGGACCTACAGCTTACGGTGGGTTCCGAACGACCAGATCCTCGATAAAGGTAAATAGAAAATTTCCAGAGGTACCGGCTCAGGGATCGAACCCCGGTTCTCTGAGGTGAAGTCCGAGCGTCTAACCAACTATTATAGATTTTATTAAACTTTTACTCGGGTAAAACCGGTTATACATCATTACCACGGACTAAGTCAAGTGACTCATGAGATTAGAATATTATAAGTTAAATCAAATAATTTAATACGATGCTTGAAACCTCCTTCGCTGATCTTATATGTATACAATCACGAGAGGCCACGAGCGTTGGAGGTGACAACAGTCACCTCTGGATGTTTTCATAAAGCTACCATCTGCCACTCCACAGGTTTTTATTCGATCGCTTCCTGATGATCAAGAAAGTTTCTTACAATGCGACAGGTGTTTAATAAAACCGCCTTCTGAGCTGCTGCTAATACCCTACTGACTCCTAAATGTTCAAGATGTTCAGTGCATCTTGCATGCACATTACCTGTAGCTGAAATCACAATGGGATGAATAGATGCATGATTCACATTCCTCCATATGGTCTTTACTTTATGCCTTATCTCGCTATACTTGTGAATCTTGGTTTTACAGGTTGACTGCAAATTTCGGTAAAGCGAACAAGCAATGTCGATGATGTAGACTCTTCCACCTTTTTTTCTCGCATCAAGATGTCATATCGATTGGCCCGGATGTGATGATGCGTTTGGATAGTAACATCCCAATATAAGATGTAATTTTCGCTTTCTAAAACAGGCATTGGAATGTATCTATAGAAGGGAATCAATTCTTTTAAGAGTCCTAAGTTTGGGGAATGTTGTTGATGTATAATGCCCGCTATATCATTATGTGTGAGCTTATATTCTCTTTGAGCCATAACGCGACAGCCATCAATAATGTGCTCGATGGATTCGTTGATAGCTCCACATAATCGGCACCGGTTTACCACGTCTTGATATAACACATGTCTGCGATCATTTTTGGTGCTGACAACCTTGTCCTGTATTGCAATGACGAATAATTCTGTCTCTGGATACAGAACACCCTTATTTAGCCAACTATTAGGTGCCTTACTATCCACTTCATTTTGATCTAAAGTGTTGGGTGCTCGCCATGGATGGCTTTCTGCCTCCATTATATTTCTAATTTCTCTATGGTTTCTGGTCTGATATTCAAGGCCCCATCTGAGGACAGATTTAAGGGCGTGTATTCAAGATCCTCATGGCAGACAGTACTGTAAAGCGCAACATTTCGTTTGCAGTTAAAATAGTCTCGGAACTGTGTAACTTGTGACTTACGCAGTTTTTTGACATCTACAACGCCCCTATCCCCTAAATGTCGTGGTAGAACTACCTTTTCAATTTGAGTTGAGAAAACTCTTCATAATTAATCTGAGTCGCGTAGTGAAGGCAGTCTTTAGGCTTTTCTTAACTATCATATGTTGAACACCCTTAGATTCAAGAATACCCAGATATTTATATGATTAGCCTGCAGCCATTGCCTCGATGTCATTTTCGAACTCGTTCTCTAACTCTGCGGTCCCTAATTCCCCGCTGATTGAATGCACTGTTCTACATTTATCTATTCCGAACTCCATGTGGATATCATTGGAAAACTGCTTTCTGACATCGATCACTTGCTGCAGTTTCTGGCATGAACTAGCGTACAGCTTCAGGTCATCCATGTGAAGAGAATGGGTCACTTGATGACCATTCTCATTATCATGAATTCTGAACCCGTGAGACATGCTGTTTAGTGTTTTACTCAATGGATTTAACCATAAACAGAACCATAGTGCAATGAAGGAGTCTGCTTGAAATATACCCAGCGTAAAGCGTATTGATCTAGTTATCATTGGTTGTCCATGATCAAAATACTTGATTCTTGTACCCCAGAGCCTCATCGCATGGCTTAGAAAGTCAATAATGCGTGAGCAGATTCCGTAAAGTTTTAGGACTTCAAGCAAATAGTCACGCGGCACAGAAGAAAACGCTTGCTTGTAGTCAATGTATGCCATGTGTAAGTTCCTTTGATGCTTACGAGCTTGAGTCATGGCAACAGCGTCTATAGTGACTAGATTTTCACAGCCTCGTGAGTTTTTACAACATCCTTTTTGTTCTTATGTAAGAATTTCATTCTCGTGATAATGAGAATATACATTATCTGCAATGATAGCTGTAAGACATTTATAAATTGTTAGAAGACAGGCTATCGGTCGAAAGTCAGATGGATTTTGAACGTCTGGTTTTTTTGGTATCATATATGTAGTACCTTGAAGCATAAAACCTGGAATCAGATTTGGGTGTTCAATGATCTTCTAAAAACACCTTGCCAACGCTAGATGCACGCTCGACAGGTACTTGTACCAGTAGTTGTGCACCATGTTCGGACCTGGAGCTTTCCAATTACTTGCTCTTTTCAAGACCGCTGAAACATCCAAAGCTGTGATATTTGTCAGATGCATTTCAGGGCTATTACTTGCCCTTGCTTCCTCTAGTTTGAACCACGATTACCAGCTCTTGGAAATGCGGAAACCGTGCCATGAACTCTTAATTAAGCGATTTGTTCTGTGGTTTGCACAGGCTCATAGATATTATTTCCTATCCTCACTTTAATTTGCTATTAGCAGGAAAAGTGTATTTTCGAAGTTCGAATATCCATTGCGGATTCAAGCTGGAAATAAGCCGAATAAGTCTCAGTTGTTCAAATCTAAATCCCTTAGGAAGTAATATAGGAGGATTATCGTCCCTGCAATGAGAATGAAGCCTTCTATTAGGAGACCTAGACCTTAGACGAAGAGGAGGTTCGGACGTACTGAAACACCTATCGGGTGAGTCATTTCTTTCAGAATAATTAGATGCAGATCCGTCACGAGGAACACCAGGAATGGGCTCGCCATTAGGTGAGCACTCGAAATGTGAACTTAACTCTTTAACAAAATAGGAGACTAGTAACATTTTTAGAGCATGGTTTCCTCGCTTTCGCGAGAAAACCTTGACCCTAAGCCCTAAACCTTCCTTTCCTCCTTATATCTTGTCTTTATTGGCTGAATATTAGCAATAAATGACAAGTTCACCTTGAATGACCATGAAAAATGAGCTGTGTATTAAGGCCATGACTTTCTTTGCATTTCCCCGTTAGGGCCCAATAACTTTCATAGGGGACGTTTTTTTCGCAGAGCTGTGGTTTTCGAGATATTGGGTAATTTTCTTTGGTCATTTAGGATCATATTATAGGTAATTCATGTTAAATTGTGATAAATTACCGAGCAGAGCTGTGGTTTTCGAGATATTGGTTAATTGCCTTCAAAAAGGTTGGATGTTTAATCCTCTATAACTCGAAAACTGTCCATTTTCATACTTTGTGCCCCATGACACTTTTTATCAAGAGACAATTTCGACAATTTTGGATAATTTATGTTAAGTTACCATATTTACCTATAAAATTACCATAAATTACCGAAAATTTCCAGACATTTCCGAAAATTTATAAACACTTCTAGATATGATTCTAAAAATTTTATTTTAAGTTATCATAAATTCCCCGTAATATTACCATAAACTACTAAGAATTTCATAAATTTTTAGAAATTTATAAAAATGTTAAAAATTGAATTTTGGGCAGATTATGGTAAGGTTCCATAAGATACCTTTAAATATAGATCATAGATCATAAATGATATATCGCATATCTAAGCATGGCAACTTTTCATTTTCCATGGGATTATTTTATTTCGTTTTAAGAATACTATCTTAATATAAGACAACACTATTCAACAGAAATTTATATTATCATAAGTAATTTCCATACCAAAATTCATTTAGTATAGGATTTTCTTAAAATTTTAGTAACTTCTTTTCTGCACTGAAGAATAATAATAATATCAGCAGAGAAATTACTGCCATTTAAGGGTCTGTAGCTTTAAGAACCATTTTTTGACATAACCTTTAAATTTGTTGAAACTAAAAACTTTTCATATATGTAAAAAATCTGCGATGTTTAAAAAAACATAATTAAACGTAATATACTGTTGGCTCTTGCATTTCTCGAAGTTTGGGGCCAATTTTTTAGAAATAGAAAAAGTTCTTAGGTTAAAAAATTTGATGTTATAAAGAAAATATGTCTAAAAATGGTCTCAGTTCAAAGTAGATTCAGTTAACTGAGAAAGTGAGGTCGGTAATATAGGCATTTGAGTGTGTTACTTGCCCTTAAGAAGAATTTTGATGATTTAAAATTCATTTGTTTTATGGGCACATAAATCTTCTCGGTTGAAAATAAATATTTTTCTAATTTTAATAATTTTTAATATAATGATACTAAACTAATTGGCTATGAATTTTTATCGTCAGAAACAATTCTGGAGTCACTATTTGTAATGCCATCATTAGAACATTTATTACTTCATTTTTCAGACGAAGTATGGCAACAGAGCTTCTGGGATACGGTTCTGTTCCGAACTAACCGACAGTACAGCAGCGATTGTTCAGTTTATGATGGACGATCCTGGCTTATGCGAGCGCAACGATACCACCAACCGCTAATGTGTATCCACGAAGGAATAGTAAGGAGTGGTATAACCGTATGCGTTTGGGATGTAGAGGTGGAACCACAAACGTCTAAGAATTCGTTAATGTTAACCACGAATGGCTACCCAGCGCCAGTTGCGCGCACATGCGCAGTGCTATTTGCACTGTCACGTGTTGTACTCACAACCCACGAAGTGTCCTACCCACTCCCCACTTAGTGCTCTTCCCATTTCCTACTCCTTCGTGTTCAAAACACAAGTCGCAAATTTCCAACGGGTGTTGTCATGGCAACCGCCAATGCGCATGTGCGCGGAACTAGCCTAGTTCCTGCTCCCTAGTAGTAACCTAACCCTTTTTCCAGTAGATGTATAGAAAACCCGAATAAGTTTGATCATTTTTATTTATAATTGCAAGCATTTTGACAATGCCTAAATTTTTTTATATATTTAGACTTCACCAAAAGAAACTTCCATGTACAAGCCCTTACTTCATAGACAATCCTTCCTAAATCAATTATCGTGACCCGCCAGGTTTATGAAACCTGCTTGTGTTTTTAAGGGTTGAAATAAATTGGAAAGTTGACACTAGTTTGAACTATTACCCATCGATGCTCATTTCTTGGATTTGATGTAAAGCTAGTTCGTTTAATACAGGCTCTAGCGAGAATAAACAATTTACTATCCAACCAAGTTTAGATGCAGAATAGGTTTGCTGTTAAACATGAATACGGGAATAGAGAGTCTGCTTCCCAACTATGCTTTCCTTCTTTACTTTAGTTTGTACTCAGTTTACTGCATTATTAGTTTACGAAAATAGAGTTTCCGCTTCTCAACGACAATTTGTTGTAAGACATGGTTTTATGCATTCTAGGATAATGAGAATATAGAATCTGCTTCCCAGTGGAGTATTAGGTGGTGATGATGATAAAAGTTGTGGACGTGGTAGATATGTTGAAGCTGAATTTAGTGGATGTGGCGGTTGCAGTGGATGCGTAGAATGTTAAAAAAAAAGTTCACAAAAAAGACTTGTAGTCAAATTATGTTTGTAGTCCAAACAATTGTACAGAAAAGTTAACAATTAAATTCACTGAAACCGGTAAACTCTAGAAAACCTTCTTTTAAAAGCTTTTTGGGAAAGTATTGCATAAGGAGAAAATACTTAACGAACGTTGAAACCACCCCAGCTATACAAAAAATTATCCGTGAAAAGGGTACCTGGTCTTTAACCTTTAGTTGCACGGTGGGAACTTGGGATCTTACGAACTTAACTTTAGATTTTTCACATTTAATTAATTTTTGACGTATTTAAGTCGGCTTTTTTTGTTCATTAGCTGATTTATTCATAAAAAAAATAAGAATATAGCGTTTTCGGCATAATTGTTTATAATAATTGTTATATAAATAAACAAACTAAAGAAAAATTATTTTCCTCAAAATCGTAGATGAGATTTTGAATACTTTAATTTCAATAAATCTAGGTATTTATGGAATATCGCGATTTTATTATAACGAATTTAATATTAAAAGTATACAATTGACAACAATCAGTTAAAATAGAGTTTACATATTTCCATGTTTTTCTTCATACTCTTTTTGTAAAAGGTGAACATGCCATCGTGAGCCTGCCCTCTTGAGTTTCAAAATTTTGAAATTCTGACTTTAAATTAATAATCAGCGTCCCCAAAATCACCGAATAGGGATTTTTAAGTTTATATATCTCTTTTTTCAAAATGTTGAATTTGCCATCTTGAATCCGCCATCTTGAGTTAAAAATTTCGAAATTGTGACTTTATATTTGTAATGAGCGATCTCAAAAACCCCCAAGTAGAGATTTTCAAGCATAAATATCTCTTTTCTTCAAAATTTTCAAATCGCTATCTTGAATTGAAATTTTTTAAATTCTCACTACAAGTTGTAATAAAATGCAGAGTAAAGAAAAGAGTTTTTTTTTAAATAAGAAATCTTTACACGTTCCTTACCCTTTCAAATTTAAAAAATCAATTCTTATGTATTCTTTTGCATATTTAATGAAATAAAAGAAAATGTAATCGCACCAGATGTAGTAATTAACAAATTAAATTTTCTAAGATCAACGGATACAAATGTACAAATAAAAAAAATAGTAAAACTATCTTCATCCCTTTACTATAATTCGCCTACAAATGGTTTGAGATTATCGAAAATTAAATTTAAAAACTACAGAAAAGAGCGCGAAGAAAAATTCACAAAATTAGTGAATAGATTAAGAGAAGCAAATTTAAAAACTTCAGCTAGATAAATGTGAATTTCGGTGCCCAGGGGTAGTTTATCTTCGGTACGTGATTTATAAAGCAGGCTTATATAGAACATTTATCAAAGCCTCCTAAAACTACGCAGCTCTATTAAGTAATTTATTGAAACAATGAGAATTCAAATGCAGAGAACCTCAATAAAAAGCATTTGAAACAGTAAAAATGGTGCAAAGAATCCAAATTAAAAATAACTGTTTTGAATAAGCGTTTTGTTTTAACAACCAAATATTTTATTTGTGCAGTGGCAGGCATTTTATCCCAAGGTAAAATTGGCAAAGATGAGCTAATTGCTCACGCATCATGATCTTTGAGCGACAACGAACAAAAATTCGATACTTGCGAGAAAGGCGTTTTAGCAATTTTATCTTTCGTAACCCATTCCCGAACCTATTTACATGTGAGAAAAATCAGTGCAGTGTATCCAGAAATACAAAATCGAAAAGAAATATTAAATAAAGGAAAAAAAGAGCAAAAGTACTGAAACTAAAGAAAATATTAATAACGTTGATCCAACTCCAAGTGGAAGCACAATTTCAAGTTTCAGAAGCATTTATTTTGCGAATAAAATTAATCTTTTCATCTCAAAATAAAAAAATCCAAGTTTTAGGAAGAATAAGAAAAAATCAAGACAATCATCAATGATGAAAAATTATAATCTCGCCTATAAGCACCTTTCAAATATTTTTAAAAAAACAATACAAATCTATACATAAGAATGTCAAAGAAAATGAGTTCAATACTTAAAAATCTGGTAAATAAATGAAGAACCAATGAGAAGAGAAATGGAATTAATAACTCAAATAAATAAGAATCAAAATGGAATGCTGCATTAATAAAAGGGAAATCGAGAATATACGAATAATTTGAACTTTAATCCCTAAAGACGCATTTATAACAAATTCCCAAATTGAACATTCTCTGAAAGGAAAAATCATTTATTATGAAGTATTGTGGCTTTCTGGTCGCCAATAATTCAAAATTATGTAATTGGCAAATAATTTGAATACTATGATTATGTTTGATATCTAAATTGTTCTGATTATAACTGACTCTGATCAAATTTAAATATCTAGAAAGGACAAGATTAACGTAAGCTATATAATATAATATATGATGCAGAACCAAGATATTCAATTCCGACATTTAAAAAAAAAATTCGATCATTAAATTAATCAGTCCTTCCACTACTTGGGAATAATGAAGATCGTTTATACTCTGGTCTACAGTTTGGCAATCATCCTTGATTCTACTGGTGAATTTAACAGTACACTAATATATAAATGATTAAACATTTTAAAAATAATTTCTGAAAATTTGAAAAATCTGCAATAGAAGGGTTTCACTGTATTTCAGAGTATATAAAAAAGCGCATTGCATTCTGTTCTAGAGTTAAGTTCACAGTTTGACTGTTTACCTGATGGCCAACCCATTCCTGGTACTCCTAGGGGCAGAGCTTCTTCATCTTCTTCTTCTACTCAAAGACATTCTGCTGAGAGATCTCTTGTTCCTGGCGAATCTTCTTCTCGCGACAGGTCCAGATCACCTCCTGTAAGGAATCCTTTTGTTGACAGGTCCGTCGTTCCTAACATAAGGCTTCCTTCTGCTGACAGACATGGATGTGGGATTCAACAACTCAGATTTATCCGACTCATTTCCCGCACCATTCCATGGCGGATGTTCGAACTTCGAAGATACACTTTTCCTGTCGATGCACCACTTGAAATACAAATAACCGAACGTTCGTTTGGGCCTATTCCGAACCAAGAACAAATTGTGTTATCTTCATCTGATCGTGACATCTTTGCAATACTGAAGACTCAGGATCGTCTTGCAGGGGTGTATATGTATATTGCTGGCGATCGCCATCGAAGACGAGCGAAAATAAACATGGCAAGCAGCAACGTTTCTCTGTTGACCCGAGAAGATATTACGACAACTCCAGTAGGAACTCGTCGCTCAATCTATGGTTGTTTTGATGTGGAAAATGTCAACCAGATGTAAACCGCAATTCTCTGTACCAATATTTTAAAAAATATGTTAAACTAAAATATCATGTTCGCGATCCGACATCGGATTATAATGTTTCATGTAACTGATAGTTATATTAAAATGTAAATATTTTATAGTTCTCAAGTTTCCAATCTATCGCCAATGTGCCCCCCCCCCCAATTTGAAAAAGTTGATTAAGGCTCGACTAGACCCCAAACAGATTGCCCAATTAATAGTTGATATGAATCTGGACTTCTCTTGAGAATATTAAACGGTGGGTCTGAGCCTATGGTGACCCAAGAACAAATTGTACCATCTACATACCATGGTGACGTCTATTTAATATTGGAGACTTAAGATGTTCTTGTTGAAGTATACGCGCATAGTAATAGCTATGGTAAAAAACGAGCTAAAATAAACATGGTAAGCGGCACCGTTTTCGAATTGGTTTCAAGAGATGTCACAGCAACTCCAATAGAAGCTGGCTGCAAAATCGGAGATTGTTTTTATGTGCATCATTTAAACCAAGTTTAAACCATAATTATCTAATTTATTATTGATGCAGGTTTTTTTTTACCAGGCTAATTAATTAACAGTTTTGGATGATAATTTTATTTCTCTACTTAGTCTAAATTAATATTATCATAATATTGATTAATCTTCAGATTGTGAAAAAATTCTCTCTAGCTCCGCTGGGTTATGAGCCCAGGTCCTTAAGGTTTCCGGTGTGATGCTTTAACAACTGACTGAGTTAATAGTTTTCGATGTTGATTTTGTTTTTCTACTTGTTCTAAATCAATATTTTTAAAATATTGATTAATGTTAAGATTGTAAAAAAAAAATGCTCTCTAGCTCCGCTGGCATATGAATCCAGGTCTTTCAGATTGCCGGTCTGATGCTCTACTAACTGAGCTACGGAGAGAAATAATTATCTACGCTCGGACATGTATTCCTTTCATTTTATTTGGTATTTTGATTTCTTATTACTGTTATACGCACTGAAAATATAACCCTTTTACATACCGTATGTTCTATGTAGCTTAATAATTGTTCACGTAAAGACTCAATTTCACAATTTATGTTCGACATTGAGGTAAGCATTCTGCTCACGATACTCGCATTTGATTTTTGACATCGATGATCACCTATTGAAACTGGAGACAGTCATGCTTAGACATTTTGGTTATCTTTATGAAACCAGCAGAAAATTTTTTTTCTATATTAAATTTAAAGATAATATTTTAGAGAAAACTTTGTACATAAATTTTCTGATCCAAAGGCCAAATCAACAAGAAACATTGGAAGCGTGGATTAATTTTAAGGGATTTATTAGAGATGGCGTTATTTTTAATATATTGCAACGAGTCATATCGTTACTATATGAATGTCAAAGCCCAATCATGTGGCCTTAGTTTTCATTCGGTGTCGTTTTAACGAAGTGTAAACAGAATAGGTTTTCAGCATTAAAAATGTCGGTTTATGTACTTATCAAGCAGCATTTGCGGGAAATTTCACTTTTCTTTTCCAATTCGAACAAAAGTTCTGTTAAAAGTCATACACTTAATCTGGAAACACAGGTGGATTAGGGAGGGCAAATCACGCCCAGGCCTGTAAAAAGCTAGATGAGCTTGCAGATTTATTGGGAGTTGATCGTTCAACCATTTATAGACGCTTGCATGCGCCGCGAATGGTCCCAAATCAAGAAACTTGGGTGCCGTATGAGCTGAAGCCAGAAGAAGTGCAAAGGAGATTTTTCACTTGTAAACAGCTACTCCAATGGCTAAATCGGAAAGGGTTTCTGCATCGTATTGCCTGTGGCGATAAGAAATGGATTTGCTGTGATAAATTTAAGGGTACTAAATCCTGGGTTAGGCCGGCCAACCTTCAAAATCAACACTAAAACCGAATATCCATAGACCAAAGCTCATGCTCTGTATTTGGCGGGATGAGCTAGGAGCTACTGCTGTTCCAGCTAGGATCTGTTCCAACCTAACTAAACCATCACGGGTTATCCCACTAGAAATCCCACCACACCCACCATATTCTCTAGACACGGCGGCGTCTGCTCATTACCTTTTCCGACCCATGGTTCACAGTCTGTCTGCAAAACAATTCACTTCTAATGAAGATGCCACAAAATTGATCGCTTCGTGAATAGGTTCAAAAAACGAGTCGATGGAGGAAATTAGTGGCTAGCGATAGATAATACTTTAAATGATAAACTGGTTACAACCGCTTTTAAATAAACATGCAATTTTACAAAAAGAACCCCTTAAAATTATTGCACGCTTCCGAAAACACAGAACTGATCACATACATCCGAAGCCGCATATCGTATTGTTTTTTATTCTACCTGCAGCAAGCACAATTTTCCCGGAAACGAAGAACATGTTCAGGTACAAGAGGCGGAAGCCTGTACCTTTCAAAGGAGGTAGATTGTCCATTTTGTCTACCGCTTGGGAATCTGATCGGCTATCATTGCTTCTGTGAGACATGGTACTCGCGTTATCTGGAGACTGTCCATACTTTTTTCAATATATTACACTTTTTTGTATGGACAATTCTATAGTATTTTTCCCTACATCTTCTGAGGTAAGTAGAAGGTTATGCCAGATGGTTATGGAAGTTATAGCTAGACTCTTACTACATGGTGATGCTTCATTGTATGAGTCTAAAAGCACTCCCTCTGTTCGTTCCTTCTCGATCTAGTTCTCAGTTCATACAAATATTGCATCCTTTTTTGCCTTATGCTGGAAGCAAAACTCATTTAACAACTTCAATCTCTTAAACAATGGGCGACTCAGTTTCTTCAGGTTGGTAATGCGTGTCCTTGTAATCTCTTGCAACAATAGAGCCTTCTCACGTGGTCCTGTTTATATAAGTCTAGCAGTACGGGCAACGTCATGAACATTAGCTCGAAGAAACTGCATTGAAACATCTCCCTCAAACCATTCAATGCCATGATGTTTATAACTGATCCAAATATTTTGTCCTTGAGATGGGTTTGTGAGATTGGTAAAAGCATAAGGTGGAGAGGTAATTTAATGAGCTATGCAGTGGCGATCCTTTTCCAGATATTAAACGACCAGAATCATCACGACACCTTTTTATAGCAATCACCGCGACGGGCAAGTAGAGAATAAGGTATTCAATTCAGGTATTCAAAGCACTGAAAAGTGCTGATACTTTTCTAGAAGATTCTATTTCCAGAAAGTTATTATACTCTGAGTAATCATGTTAGCGAGTGTCCCTTTAAAACGTACTTGAATTCTGAGACTCCAATGTTTTACAAGATTTTCATGAGAATAGCAATTTGCGAACAAATCAAGCATAAAGACGAAGGCGAATAAACATTTACCGTTTGGATATTGTTATCGGTCAATAATGTATCCATCATTCAGAAAGTAAATACCACTTCCAGAAAATAATGTGTTATATGCATCGACATAGAGTTCTTTAGTGTCGAAGGTCGCTTGTGGAAGTTTCGAAGCTTTTTGAGTATTCTAAAGATAAATTTATAGATGATTGATTTTGAAATTTTGGTTCCAGTTACTACAGTAAAACTTAAGGTTATAACATATTAAAGGATCACACAGAGGAGTGATTGAAAAAAATTCAACTTTTTATCACTATATTTTTACATAACGGGTGATTCTCTGACTTCTACAAGCTTAGCTGCCCACGAAATAATACTAAAAGACAAAAATATAATTAACTCAAATCAGCCTCGACATCTAGAAAGTCATCGAGAATAAATTCTAAACCAAGTGAACGACATGCTTTCAAAAAATATTATGGCCAAATCAAACTCACCCATTAATTCACCCTTCTTGGATGGTCCCAAACAAGAGAGATACCTCAGGAAAATCTAAGTGGAGAATAATTTTAATGCCAGGAAGTGAAACAAGAAAACTGATGAAGCCACAGAAGGCAATTTTCACTTGATTCGTCTACCGATGGTTTTAAAAGATGCTGCAGCAACATTCGAAAGAATTATCGATACGGCACTAACAGGGCTGGACGGGTAAAATTTAATATTTCTATCAGGATGAGATTATCGTTATTAGTAGTGCAGCACAAGACGTGAGAAAGGGTTGAAATTTAAACCTGATAAGTGCGATACACATGGGAAAATCAAATAATTAGAGCCAGTATCAAAACATTAGATTATTTCCATTCCAAAAACAAATTAATCCCAAAACCTTAACTGATCCTAGGAAAACACTAGATGAAAAAGAAAACTCGCTTAACAGAATTGGTGCCGACAGACGTACTCGAACATGGACCGAAAAAGCGCATTCTCTACTTTCACCTCTCTAATCTATGTCGCAGTAATAAATTTTGTTTGCTCTACGTAAATGCGGTATATTACAATTATTAAAAATTATCTTCTTAACCCAACCAGACTTCTTGTCAAATAATTTAGAAATTCTACCAGTCAAATTAATAATTATAAATATTTTGTTGTAATTAAACACGGATTTATCTTAGGTACAATATTTTATTATTTAACAAAAAAATCATTGATTATTTATTTGATGTTAATGATGGTGAAATTAACTGAAACTATCAATGAGATCAATTCTTCAGTAAGAATTGATAAATGATTTTGAACGGATTTCCAAATAAATAATTCTTGAGAATTTTAAAAGGATTTAGATAAATAAACCAAGTTTGTTAAGATTCGAAGAAAAATTGTTTATGATTTATAATTTTGCAGAAGTAATTTGAAAAGAATATTTTAAAAGATTTTAAAACGTGTTTAAATATTCCCATAATTGTGAAAAAGAATCTGGAAAATTTATAATATATTTTTTAATATCTCCCAAACTTCGAACTTTTTATAATATTTTGTAAACTACTATAAAATGAAAAAAATTATTAAGCTATGGTAGAATCTTTTCCGGCATAGCTTAAATATTCAAAAATCTTGTTTAATGTTTTCCAAAACCTCAGGAAGATTATATTTACAAAACTTTGAAAATAAAAGATCAATGCTCCTTACATTGTTTTCAGATTACATAATTTAATTTTAGTTTTTATTTAAAAGTTCAAAAATATTAACATATAAATAGATGGCGGACAATTGTATTTGTATTAAAAATTATTTTCCTGCTCAAATAAGAAATCTAAACGCGCCTGCAACGCACGATTGATGATATTAGTAAGTAGAGATTTTTGTTCTTCATCGGCCCTATACCATAAAATTTTGCCAAGAAAAAGAAAAGAGTAAACCATGATATTGAGATGGTGCACGAAGAGAAATTTTAAGAGATTAATTTACGGAACTGCTCCTTGATCTTCTTCTAACTTTGGTGCAAGAACTAAGCTATCGGAGCTCTTGCTTTTAAAACTAGAATAAGATTAAGGAGCATTTCCGTGAATTATTATCTTTAAAGTTCTCTTTACGTATAGTAGACAAAATATTTTATGGAGTTGCGAGGAGAGATAAGAAACATTTTGTAAAAGGGAAAGAAGAAAGGACAAAAGCCGAGGAGGAGGATATGAAAAGGGAAAAAAAAATTATTTACGGATGACCAAATGAACTATAGGTAGCAAATAGGGATGCAAAGAAGGTGCAGACCAGTAATCAAACCATCGTAATAAGGAAAAAAATGCATAGGGGAAAAAACTGGAAGTGGACAATATAATTAAGAGAATAAAATATAATCAGCTTAAGAAAAGAAGGGTCAATGAAAAAATAATGGACTATGAGATGGAAGGGAGTAAAGTTAGAAGTAATAGCAGTTAATTATTTTTGATATATCTTACAAGCAAATGGTGATCATAGAGCTAAGAAGCAAACTGATAGAAAGAAACAGGCTCGAGCATTGATAAAATATAAAAGCCTTAATATAATACATTCAATTTTTATTCTTATTTCTAACTAGGACTTAAAAGATATTGATCCAAATTTATCGACAGGAAAAGTGTATCTTCGAAGCTCGAATATCCGGTGAGGATTCTCTTTGAAAATGAGGCGAATAGACCTAAGACGCTCAAGTCCAAGTATCATAGGAAGCATTGTAGGAAGTCGACTGGCCCTGGATGGAGGATGAATTCTTGCACGAAGAGACCTGAAACTAACCCGAAGAGGAGGAGGGTTGACAGGAGGGTCGACAGGCCTATCAGGTGAATTATTTCGCTCCGAAGAAGAAGATGATGAAGAAGAAAAAATAAAAGCGAAAAATACGAGAAGGAAGGCATAACATGAGAAGTGATCAAATGAAGTCTTACAATGTGGGGAGAAAGATATCAAGGAATTAGCATGGATAATCTGCAATATTGCGAGAATAGGGTTGGCGACAATTATGGAGAGAATGTATGGATGGGTAGTCGACACAAAATCGCAATGCAGAAAAGATTAAATGTTTTAGGAAAGTGACGCTAATGCTAACATTCTATAAAGTATTTCGTAAAGAAAAGGATTAAAGGAGAAAAAAAGAAATGATTTAAATTTTCGTGGATTTAATGGCTGCGTTATAATCTTTATACCGTGAAAAAAGAGGGGATGACCGGCTTGACTGAAAGAATTTACACCAGGTTTTTCAGCTCTACTCGCTAAAACTGGCTTATTCGGTTTGCCACGTCTACTGGAATTTTATTGATTTCACTTGGGGCCAATTTGGTAACCCATGTTTGATTTTAAGCGCCTTCTAGCGCTAGGAATACATATTTCATTAACAACGTTATAAACCTTTAATACTGAAAAAAAATCACCATGAAATGTTGACATGAAAATTTGTTCTGGGCTTGGCATTAGCTCAAATCGATTATTTCATATTCACACTCAAATTTCCTCATCAGCAGAAAAAGTGTATCTTCGAAGTTCATATATTCGGTGCGAGTACATCCTGGAAATAAGCCGAATAAAACTGAATTGGCCAATCTCGCATCCATATCCGTTGGGAGAAGGAAGCTTCATAGGTGCATTAGAACAGGCAGGAGAAGACATGGAACTGAGACCGGTTAACCTGGTCCTGGTTTTGACAGGGGAAGGACACTGGTCACGTGAATTATATTGTTTTAGGAGATGATGAGGCATCGCCACTAGGTGAACAAGGAATAGGATCGCCATTAGGTAAGCAGTCAAACTGCGAACTTAACGCTGTAACAAGAAAGATTGGATTACATTTTTTATGCAACAGTGTTTCTCGAAGTAGTTTCCCGGTTTTCTCGTATGTATTCTGGAGCAGAAAAATAGTTTTTTGTTCTTCTTGACATCCTCTCAATTTTGCAACTTTCTTAGTCAATTCTTGTCCCAGTCCCTCGTTTGCTGAGATTTCCAAATATTCTCTTACCTGGCTCCCCACCACTGCTTTCCAGCTCACTACATCTTTTTTCTCGTCATTTCAAATGATATTTTGACATCCATTTCTATTGATAACATTATACCATTTACTGGTTCATAATTTACAATTCCTCTTTCTCTCTCTCTCTCTCTCTCTCTCTCTCTCTCTCTCTCTCTCTCTCGGTGTTTCAAGGACTCGCTTCATTATTATTTTTTTGTGTAAACTTCACCTCTTTTCTTTTTATTCAAGCTCTTTGTGGAACCTTAATGCTGACTCCCTTTTCTTTTCCTCCCTTAGTATCTCTTAAAATTTTTACGCCATCCCTTCCGCCCTTGCTCTTAGAATTATTACATTGAGAATTTCTATTAACATACACGCTGTATTGGTTCTAATCTGCACCTATTATCTCTCTAATAGATCTCTCTTGTTATCCATAATTTATTTCTTCCGTCTCCCTATATTCTTCTGACCCTGTAAGTATATCCGCCATTCCTTCATGATTCTCTCTCAACATTACTATATCATCCACATATGCTAGAGAAATTATTTCGTTGGAATCATATTTCTTGAGATATTTCGATATCTCAAGATAAAAAAAAATCCAGTATTTTAATAAAATGTTATATAATAATTATAAATTTCATTTAGAATTATGGGTTTCATTGTTCGCTTGGGGGTCAGATAACCTGAATTTAATGAAATTATTTTGAACGTTTAAGCACGCAATATGGTACCCATTGTCAGTAAATTCGATACAGTCTATAAAAATTACATAATATCTTGTAGGTACCCAATGTACAATGGAGCTTATAATCCAAGGAGAAAGTATTTTTTATTAAAAAAGAAACATGTTTTTTTTTTAATAAAGATTGAATATGTCTCCCGTTCGGGGCATTTTTCATCAAACGAGTTGATTGGCTAAATCTTTGTACGTCATTATTTGCGGTAAAATTCAAACCACCTAAATTATGCAAATTACAAAAAAAAAGTAAAAATGGTTTCTAAACATGGATTGCAATGTATACATGTTTCAAACCAAAGTTCATTCATTATTATCACATAACAACCAATAATAATTACGAAGGAAAGAATTGAAATAATATGCCCAAGTAGCTTCTATTATTATTGGCGTGTTTGTATGTTTTGTGGTTAACGAATACAAGTTTTATTTATATCTTTATCCTACCTACAATGACATTCAGCCGCAAAACACTTCTTGACTAATAATTTACCTTCTTAAAGAAATTCGCTGATTTCCAAATCCATTCTTTGTTTATGTCTTTGACTTAGATCATCTATTTGAATGTGACCACGTAGACAAAAACTAGAACTTAATTTTTTTTCAAGTATTGAAAGTGTAAAAAAATTGTTTTCTCCATAGCCTTGTTCCCAATTTCCAGTTTCTAAAAATATGTATATCTCATTTCATGCAACATCCCCGTTAACGGGTTAACTCTTATGATTATTCAAAACTTTTACTCGGTTGAAACCGATTACACATTATAGCCACGGACTAAGTCAAGTGACTGATGAGATTAGGATGTTATAGGTAATACGATGTTTGAAACATCCTACAATGATGTTGTAGGTACACAATTACGAGCGGCCACTAGCATTGGAGGTGACAATTGTCACCTCTGGCTGTTTTCTTAAAGCTACAATCTAGCGACGGTATTTCTGTCGAGGTGGTTGGCTCTAGATAGTTTACGCTAGCCAAAGCATCCTCATCAGGCACAGTTGATATTTCACTGCTTACCTTTGTCGCAGATGTTCTTGATGGTCAGTTGTTTGAATATTGGATCTGCCTGACAATTTCGCAGCTCACCATCGCCACCGACCCGCATGCTGTGGCCCCCAGCTGTGGCTCCAGGGGCGCCCCGACGATCCTCGGAAAGCGACAAGCATTTCAAAATCTTTAATATATTCTCCATTTTTCATTTATGGATTTTGGTGTTCTACTTAGTCCTTCTCCTCTTCATTATCAGCCTATTTGGCATGGGAAACCCTGTCAGTAGCAATGCTAACGCTAAGACTACCGTCAAAGTCATAAGTCATTATTATTATTATTAACCCTTTGGTTACTATCGCAGTGCAAAAATTATATAAAAATTTATGTGAAAGTAGCATTTCTCTAAAATCACACTTCATAATAGTTTTTCTTAATGATACTACGTAAATTAATGTTTACTTTTGAAAACTTTTACTGTACATTTAGAAACTTTAATCTGCGTCATTAAGTTGTACTAAAACGCCATGCATTATTTTACATTTCGCATGTCACAGATTATTACAATAATGTCAAAAATATCCTTTCAATCCATAGTCAAACGCTTGGTAAAGTTTCTTATTCAAGTGTGTCGTTCTGCTTAAATATTGTACTTTAAGCAATTGCGGACTTTAACGACCTCTGTGAATACATGTAGCATCAAACACCTGGAAGCAATTTTTTACATGTGCGACGCTGGATGACTAGCAGAACTAACTTTTGGGCGGAAATTCGACTTAAATATATCAATTAAAAAAAATCTCTTATGTTTGAAGTAACCCCACTTTCCTTCACTTATTTTATTGTTGTCAAATTGTAGAATTTAATTTTAGCTTAGTAGAGTAGGCAAAATATTTTCAAGAATGGACATAAGTTGGGAAGAAATACTCAAAGTTTCAGCAATAATGAGAAGGCACATGTTGCGGATGAGCATTAGACATTTAGAGATTTTCATGGTTATAAAGGCGTTCTTTATATCAACGAAACAAGTCAAGAAGTAAATGAAATTTAAATTTTTGGAATACACCTTGCAAAGAAATGACGACCATAGGACTCGTAAAAGCGAAAGAGTGAAAGGAGGCTTGGGCGTCGAGGAAATGTAAACCCCTTTATATAATAGATTGACTTTTTATTATAACTTGTAACTAGGTGTTACATATAGCATTTTGATTGGACTGTGGATCACAAAGAATGTTATATTTAAGTTTTTCATTTTTCTTTTACCGAATTAACTGCGTGGATAATTCCGGTTTATTCACTGTTTACCAGCTCAACTCGGAACAAAATATCGACTGGGCGACGGCCACCTACTGGAGTTTCATTGATTTTATTTAGGGTCAATGCGGAAACCGTGCCGCTGTTCATGTTTATTTTCAACCTTCTTCTACAGCAACGTTTATATATTCCTGCAAGAACGCTACTACTTTTCAATATTGCAAAAACATCGCCATCAACTGTTAATAAAGCGATTTGTTCTGTGGTTGGCACAGGCTCATAGATATTATTTCCTATCCTCACTTCAATTTGCTTATTAGCAGGAAAAGTGTAATTTCGAAGTTCGAATATCCGTTGCGGATTCAAGCTGGAAATAAGCCGAATAAGTCTACGTTATTCAAATCTAAGTCCCATAGGTAGTAATATAGGAGGACTATCTTCCCTGCAATGAGAATAAAGCCTTCTATTAGGAGGCCTGGACCTAAGACGAAGAGGAGGTTCGGACGTACTAAGACATCAATCGGGTGAATCGTTTCTCCCAGAATAATTAGATGCGGATCCGTCATGAGGAAAACCAGGAATGGGATCGCCATTAGATAAGCACTCGAAATATGAACTTAACTCTTTAACAAAATAAGAGACTATTCAAATTTTTAGAGTATGGTTTCCCCGCTTTCGTGCTTGAGTTGCGGAACAGCAAAGTAGTTTTTTGTTCTTCTTTAAATCCTCTACATTTATCTACGAATTTTATCCATTCTTTTTAAGTCCCTTGTCCCCTAAATTTCTAATATTCTCGTGCAATTCTCCCCTCTCCGTCTTACGAACCTCGATTTCGATTTTTTTAGAGTAAGCCCCTTTCTTTGGCGCACGTCACATATGGAGTATCTTTTTGAGGGTAAAAATGAAGCGTTCATACGAATTTTTAAGATTTTAATGTCATTTCCACAGTAATGTACTTAACGCGTCCTTCCCCCACCTTTTGGTTTGTGATGCATTGAAGCCCCACAAATATCAAAATATAATTTAAATTCGTATTTGAAAGTTTTTAATCTTTAAAAAAACAAATACTTATTTAAAATTTTTATTTTTAACTAAAAATTTTTTTTTCTCTTCAATCGAAAAAACAATACACAACCATAGCGCACGATTGATGATGCTAGTTAGGGTAAATTCGCTTCGAACCAATAAATTTCTATATATTAAAAATTAGGATAGAGAATTAAAAAGAATCTAATTTGTACATATCTCAACAATTATTTTTATATATGGATATAATATTCATTATATTATTACATTCACCTATAGAATTAAGGATAACAGTCAAGGATATGAAGAAAGTAGAAAGGATGCTCATTTTATGTAGCCAAGAAACATGCATGATTTCAGCCCCTTTCAAAGCCTATGAAGCGGGGCTAATGCTCCACTTTTTACTCCATAGGGAATGAAAAGTGACTTCAGAGGTGATTAATAAAAATTACACATCTATGAGCTTGCAATTTACAATACTCATCCCACTCACCGGAAAAAACTTACTTACATGTAACCTTACCAAAAATTTCATAAATTTTCAGAAATTAAAAGAAAAGTTATAAAATGGAATGCTCGGTAATTTATCTCAATTTAACATGAACTACCTATAATATGATCCTAAATGACCAAAAATGTCATTAAGGACCCCGCAGCTAATTTACGTGAAGTGGCTTTCGCTCGATTTTGATTAAACTTCATGAAATTGTAGTTCTCAATGTCTCGATCAAAAGTGTTATGGGGCACAAAGTCCGAAAATGGACACTTTTCGAGTTATAGAGGGTTAAACATCTAACCCTTTTAAGAAACATTACCAGATATCTCGAAAACTGCAGCTCTGCGAAAAAAATGTTCCCTATGAAAGTTATTGGGCTCTAACGGGCAAATGAAAAGAAAGTCATGGCCCTAAGACGCAGGTCATTTTTCAAGGTTATTCAATGTGAACTTGTCATTTATTTCCAATATTCAGCCAATAAGGACAAGATATGAAGAGGAAATCAATATAGCACCCATAAAGGCAAGAAATGAGAATGACTTAGGCAACAGCCAACCAATGAAGGCAAGTCATGAATGCGTTTTAGTCATTATCTAGCCAATGAAGGCAAGATTGGTCCAGGATGTTGTCAATATCTAGCTAATGAAGGCATGAAATGAGCTTGATTTAAACAATATCCGGAAATAATATTCTCATTTCTTGCCTTTATGGGTTCTATATTGATTTCCTCTTTGTATCTTGTATTTATTGGCTGAATATTAGCAATAAATGACAAGTTCACATTGAATGACCTTGAAAAATGAGATGTGTCTTGGCCATGACTTTCTTTGCATTTCCCTCTCAGAGCCCAATAACTTTCACAGGCAAAATTTTTTTTACAAAGCTGCAGTTTTCGAGAAATTTGGTAATGTTTCTTAAAAGGGTTGGATGTCTAACCCTCTATAATTCGAAAACTGTCCATTTTCGGACTTTGTGCCCCATAACACTTTTTATCGAGACATTAAGAACAACAAATTTACGAAGTTTAATCAAAATCGACCGAAAACCATTTCATGTACATTTGCTGCGGGGCCCTTTCCAAAAATTTCATAAATGTCTGGAAATTTCTAAAAATACTTAACATTGAATTTTGGCAATTATGATAAGTTAACATAATTTACCTTTAAATATAGATCATAGATCATAAATGATATATCGCATATCTAAACATAGCAACTTTTCATTTTCCATGGGATTATTTTATTTCGTTTTAAGAATACTATCTTAATATAAGGCAACACTATTCAACAGCAATTTATATTATCATAAGTAATTTCCATACCAAAATTCATTTAGTATAGGATTTTCTTAAAATTTTAGTAACTTCTTTTCTGCACTGAAGAATAATAATAATATCAGCATAGAAATGACTGCCATTGAATGGTCTGTGGCTTTTAGAACAATTTTTTGACATAACCTTGAAATTTGTTGAAACTAAAAACTTTTCTCATATGAAAAAAATCTGCAATGCTTAAAGAAACATAATTAAAGGTAATTTACTGTCGGTTCTCGCATTTCTCGAACTTTGGGGACGATTTTTTAGAAATAAAAAAAGGTTTCAGGTTAAAAATATTTGAAGGTACAAAGAAAATATGTCCAAAAATGGTCTCAGTTTGAATTTCTTTAAAAATAATTTTTATCGAAATTTCTACTCAAATGAAGTATAAAAACGTAGTTTTTGGTGTTCTGATACATTCTCCAAAATTTTCGTCTGATATTTTATTTAAAAACAAGTATTTAAGTTTAAAGTAAATTCAGTTACCTGAGAAAGTGAGGTCGTTAATATAGGCATTCGAGTGTGTTACATGCCCTTAAGAACAATTTTTATGATTTTAAATTCATCTGTTTCATGACCAAATAAATCTTCTCGGTTGAAAATAAATATTTTTCTAATTTTAATCATTTTTAATATAATGATACTAAACTAATTGGCTATGAATTTCTTTCATTATAAAAAATTCTATAGAGACTATTTATAATGCAATCATTAGAATATATGTTACTTTATTTTTCATACGTTGGAGGTCATATATCATGTCATAGGTCACAGAATACTAGTATAGCAACAGTGCTTCTGGGACACGGTTCTGTTCTGAGCTAAAAGACAGTACAGCAGCGACTGTTCAGTTCATGATGAACGATAATGGCTTATGTGAGCGCAACGATGCTACCAACCCGTAATGTATATCCACGAAGGAATAGTAAGGAGTGGTTTCACCGTATGCGATTGGGATGTAGAGGTGGAACCACACACCAGGCTGCGGTCACTAATATAGGCAACCGTGAAGACACATACTTTGATCCTGTTTCGCGGGCTCGTTAGATGGCTCTGTAGTACTTTCCTCCGCTACACGTCACTCAGGGGCCAAAGTTTGATCTATCTCTCTTACTCCTTCGTTGTATACAACTGAACACTAAAAGCATCTATTATCTTATCTTAAAAACCTGCGGTCTCGTTTGATGGCACCACCGTCGATTATCGGTCTGCACTTCTAAAGCATTGAGTGACCACAGCCTGCCACAAACGTCCCAGAATTCGTTAACCTTTCCACGAATAGATACCCAGGGCCAGTTGCGCGCACATGCGCAGTGTTGTTTGGGCTGTCACGTGTTTTACCCACTCCCCACGAAGTGTCCTACCCATTCCCCACGTAGTGTTCTACCCATTCCCCACTACTTCGTGTTGAAAAACCAAGCCCTAAGTTTCCAACGGGTGTTGTCATGGCAACCGCCAATGCGGATGTGCGCGGAACTGTCCGTTCCACGTCCTTGGACGTTCGTGATTCCACTGCCCACTTACAGGCATACTACTCCTTACTATTCCTTCGTGTGTATATCCTCCCTAACTGACATTATTCGGCTGCCTAGTAGGAACCTACCTACCGACTAATGATAATGATTAAATCACGCATTATCGTCAGCCTATCATTTCCCGGAATGAATTATCTTAGATCGATAAAGTAGGAATCTGACCGAGGTTCTTACTATAGTTGATTATGTAGATTTCTACTTCCTCGGCCGAAATTCAAACCCTTTTTCCAGTAGAAGTATAGAAAACCCGAAGAAGTTTGATCATTTTTATTTATAATTGCAAGCATTTTCACAATACCTAAATTTTTTATATATTTATACTTCACCAAAAGAAACTTCCATGTACAAGCCCTTACTTCATAGACAATTCTTCCTAAATTAATTATCGTGACCCGTCGGGTTAATGAGACCTGCTTATGTTTTTAAGGGTTGAAATAAATTGGAAAGTTGACACTAGTTTTAACTATTACCTATCGATGCTCATTTCTTGGATTTGATGTAAAGCTAGTTCATTTAATACGGGCGCTAGCGAGAATAAAGAATTTACTACCCAACCATGTTTAGATGCAGAATAGGTTTGCTGTTAAACATGAATACGGGAATAGAGAGTCTGCTTCACAACTATGCTTTCCTTCTTTACTTTAGTATGTACCCAGTTTACTGGATTATAAATTTACGAAAATAGAGTTTCTACTTCTCAACGATAATTTGTTGTAAGACACGGTTTTATGCATTCTAGGATTATGAGAATATAGAATCTGCTTCCCAGCGGTGGATTAGGTGGTGGTGATGGTAAAAGTTGTGGACGTGGTGAATATGTTGAAGGTGAATTTAGTGGATGTGGCGGTTGCAGTGGATGCGTAGAATGTGAATGAAAAAGTTAAAAGAAAAAGACTTTTAGTGAAATTATGTTACAATAAAATGTTGGTTCTATCTTATTCAAGTATAAACTTTACAAAAATTTAAAAATGTAAGTATCCGCTTCTTTATAAATGCATACATATTATTTATCTTGTGCAAAATTCATCTTTTATCGATGAATTCAGATTTGCAAATTATTAATTTAGAGTTTATAGAAGTATACAGGAGATACGTAAAAGGTTAAGAAGGTACCTATCTAAGAATAGGTGATAGTTGAATGCGGAAAAGAGCAAGAGTATGATGTTCAGGAAAAGCGTTGGGAGGAACGGGATTGGAAGTGGAATCGAATGTAGGTGCAAGGGGTGAAAGAGTTTGTGAACCTCGACTTCCTAGTTTAGAGTGATGGGGGAGTGGATGATCATACTAAAGAGAGAGAAGAGCAAATATGGTGACGAGGAGGTAATGGGTTTCTTTTATCGGTCCAATTAGAACATGGAATCTCTAGGTTCAATAGGGGAGCTTCACGGTCAGTTTTATCGAAATTTCGATGCGTCTTGAAAATGTACATTGTATTTGTATGCTCAAGAGTCCTCCTTAGAATAGTTTTCTGACTTATTGGAACAATAATGTATGATAGTGCAAAACCTTTCACGCGACTCAATGTAGGTACAATTAGAAAAATGTAACTCTAGGCTTAACAGAGAAGTTTGACGGTCAATGATTTTGGCTAGTAGAAAATCAGAAAGGGAACTTAAGTTGTACTTGAATTTAAATGTTCAAAAATTTTTAACAAATTGACACTCAAAATTTGTATTTTGTATTAATCATAATTTTTCACCTGAAAATTAAAAAGATAAATGCGGACGTAGGGCTTGATTAATAATACTAGACAAGGTTAATTTGTTAATTTGGGGAAATACTTATTTTTGGAAAGCTTAACAATGTTAAATATGTATTAAGGATAATAACTGTCAAAGAAAGAGCGAGAGTAGAAATAATCCTCATTTTTTGTAATTGATGAAATGCTAATTAATGTTTAAATAAAGAATTCAGTTTGAAATACACATGATAATTAGTCTTCTCTCTTCTTAAATTGTACAATATACAATAATATATATGGTATACTCATTATTTTATGAGCTACATATGCTTTGAGCTTATCGGTTTAAAGCCGCCCGTAGGTTGTTTGACGGTCGATAGTTGACGGTCTTCACTGGATATAGCGCTAATTATCCCACTCTAATTATACCGTAATTTCTCGCTTAACTAAGGTATATGAAATATCGTTAAAAAGTGGACGAAAAAAATTTAGCACGCGTATGAAGAAAATGTTAGACTCGTTTGATTACTATGAACTCTTGCCAGTAATCATTCTTAGACACTATTTGCCACTATTTAGGCCTCGTTTTCTCATTTATGGGGGGTTTTGTTGCATTTATTTTTCTACAACAGTTTTTTCTTACAATTACGGCCAATGTTATCATTTGCTACTACATTATTCGTAAAGATTATACAGTCAGCCAAAGAATAATTATGACACATTCAAATTAACAAACCTATTGGGATCGTGCATTAATTTTGAAGAATTTCTATGAGATGGTGCTACGTATATGATGCCGCATCGAGGCATATTGTTACTATATGCATGTCAAAGCCCCATCATGTGGCATAACTTTTCATTAGGTGTCGCTTTACTGAAGATCAAAACAGCATAGTTTTTCTAGCATTGAATACATCGGCTTTCGTAACATCAAAGAAGCATTTGCAAGAAGTTTTATTTTTAATTCAAAGAAAAGTGCTGCTGAAAATCGTCGATCGCTTCTGGAAACTGACGGGTATTACACTCAATCGATTAAAACGTGTGAGTACTGGTTTCGAAAATTTGAAAGGGGCGCTTTTTACAAGAAGGACAAAGAACGTCCAGGCAATGCGAAAAAGATCGAGGATGAGAAATTGGGAACTATACTCGGTGGCAGACCCGTGTCAAAAGCAAGATGAGCTTGAAAAGTTATTGGGAGCTGATCGTTCTACGATTTCTAGAAGCTAAAAAGCACCCAATTGGTGCCACATGAACTCAAGCCAAAAGACGTCGAATGGTGATTTTTCACTTGTATACAGCTACTCTAATGGCAAAATCGGAAATGTTACTGCATCGTATTGTCACTGGCGATAAAAAATCTATTCGCTATGATATACCTAAGCCATCACGAGCGAAATCGATCGCAAACAATTAATGCGATTGAGCCGAGCCTTGGGGGGAAAACGGCCCCAATATGAGTAGGGACACAATTAAGTTATCTTTTTTGCAGGATAACAGTCGGCCCCACATTGAAAAACACCGTCACGGCGCTACATTTGCCGGTCCATGACTTTGGCAGACCAACTGCTAACCACTTTTTAAGAAGTAAACCCCCAATTTTACAGCAAAAAGTCCCTTTAAATTAATTTACGCTTCCTATAGATTTAAGTATAAATTGGCTAAGTTTCGAATGAAATGTAGTCTCTTTTCAAATATGCAGTGAAATTTATTATAAAAAATTAATTGAAATAAATAAATACACACTTATGATACACTAACAATGGAAATTATCTACAGATCCAGAATTTCTCGAATTATATTTCTCGATGTTAACATCTATCATCACTTATAGAATAAGTGGCAAAAATCTGTAATTTACAAAACGCAATTTCTAAAATCTTATATTTAATTTCGGTCAAGGAAATTTTAAGAATTTCCGTCTTAAGGCGAAGGCCTACAAAAATCTTTTTTGCAGTAATATCATTGCAATTTATTATTATAATGACTTCTCGTAACAAAAACTTGTTGCCAACTAACATTCTTTGTTATAAAAATGGCTATAAACATTTTTTCTGGGGTTGACAAAACTATTCTGTCATTATTCTAAAAATGTTAAGGACATCGCTATCAATACACAATTATTTCCCTCAATAAAAAATTCAATAAACCAATTACTATCTTAGACAGTCGCTCGAAAATAAACCTTGTTGGTACAAGGTTAACAGTGATATCATATAATGGCAATATACGAATAATTCGAATTTTAATAGCTGCAGACGCTTTTATAGGCAAATAACCAAACTGAACATTCTCTGAAAGGAAAAATCATTTATTATGAAATATTGTGGCTCTCAGGTCGCCAATAATTCAAAATTATCTAAATAAGCGAATAATTTGAAATAGTATGATAATGTTTGATGTCTAAATTGTTCTACTTACAACCGACTCTGATCAAATGTAAATATCTAGAAAGGACAAGCTTAATGTAAGCGATATAATTTGATATGTGATGCAGAACCAAGATATTCAATTCTGACACTTTAAGGAAAATTTTCCATGATCGAATTAATCAGTTCTTCCTCTACTTGGAAACAATGAAGATCGTTTATACTCTGGTCTACAGTTTGGCAATCATCCTTGATGCTATTGGTGAATTTAAGAGTACACTAATATATAAATAATCCAACGTTTTAAAAATAATTTCTGAAAATTTGAAAATTCTGCAATAGAAGGGTTTCACTGTATTCCAGAGTTTATAAAAAAGCGCATTGCATTCTGTTCTAGAGTTAAGTTCACAGTTTGACTGTTTACCTGATGGCCAACCCATTCCTGGTCCTCCTAGAGGCGGAGCTTCTTCCTCTTCTTCTTCTCCTCAAAGACACCATTCTGCTGAGAGGTCTCTTCTTCCTGGCGAATCTTCTTTTCCCGACAGGTCCATGTCACCTCGTGTAAGGAGTTCTTTTGTTGGCAGATCTCTCGCTCCTAACATAAGGCTTCCTTCTCCTGACGGGCATGGATGTGGGCTTCAACAACTCAGATTTATCCGACTCATTTCCCGCACCATTCCGTGGCGGATGTTCGAACTTCGAAGATACACTTTTCCTGTCGATGCACCACTTGAAATACAAATAACCGAACGTTTGTTTGGGCCTATTCCGAACCAAGAAAAAATTGTGTTATCTTCATCTGATGGTGACATCTTTGCAATACTGAAGACTCAGGATCGTCTTGCTGGGGTGTATATGTATATTGTTGGCATTCGCAAACGAGCAAAAATAAACATGGTAAGCGGCAACGTTTCTCTGTTAACCCGAGAAGATATTACGGCAACTCCAGTAGGAACCCGTCGCTCAATCTATGGGTGTTTTGGTGTGGAAAATGTTAACCAGATGTAAACCGCAAATCTCTATACCAATATTTAAAAAAATATGTTAAACTAAAATATCATGATCGCGATCCGAAATCGGATTATAATGTTTCATGTAACGTGTACTTATATTAAAATGTCAATATTTGATAGTTCTCAAGGTTCCAATCTGTCGCCAATGTGCCCCCAACCATTTTAAAAATTTTATTGGGGCTAGACTAGACCCCAAACAGATTACCTAATTAATAGTTGATATGAATCTGGACTTGGACAACTTCCACTCATTCGGCTTATTTTCCGCACAAATATGCATCTGATCTTCTAACTTTGAAGTCCCACTTTTCCTACCGATAAACCACTTCTCTTGAGAATATTAAACGGTGGGTACGAGCCTATGGCGACCCAAAAACAAATTGTACCATCGACATACCATGGTGACGTCTATTTAATATTGGAGACTCAAAATGTTCTTGTTGAAGTATACGCGCACAGTAATAGCTATGGTAAAAAACGAGCTAAAATAAACATGGTAAGCGGCACCGTTTGCGAATTGGTTTTAGGAGATGTCACAGCCACTCCAATAAAAGCTGGCCGCAAAATCAAAGATTGTTTGTATGTGCTTCATTTAAACCAAGTCTAAACCATAATTATCTAATTTATTATTGATGCAGGTTTTTTTATCAGACTATTTAAATAACAGTTTTTGATCTTAATTTTATTTGTGTACTTGGTCTAAATTCATATTATTAAAATACTGATTGATCTTAAGATTGTCAAAAAAAAATATTGTGAAAAAATTCTCTCTAGCTCCGCTGAATTATAAGCCTAGGTCCTTAAAATTGCCGGTCTGATGCTCTAACAACTGAGCTACGAAGAGACGAGAATATTTTCTTCACAACCTCCTCACAAACTGAATGTCAACGTCATTCCTAATACTTGTAAGATTTTTCTTTCTAAACATGAATTCATATTTGATTATTGCTGTACGTTTTTCGAACAGGAAAGTTAATTAGCAGTTTGAGATGTTGATTTTGTTTTTCTACTTGTTCTAAATTAATATTATTAAAATATTGATTAATCTTAAAACTGTAAAAAAAATTCACTCTATCTTCGCTAAAATATGAGCCCAGGTCCTTCAGATTTCCGATCGGATGCTCTACCAACTAAGCTACGGAGAGATGAAAATATTTCTTCACAACCTCCTTGTAAGCTGAATGTTAACGTCATTCCTTATACTAGTAAGATTTTTCTTTCTAAACATGAATTCATATTTTATTATTAATGTAGTTTTTTTGACCAGGGAAATAAATTAATAGTTTTATATGTTAATTTTGTTGGTGTACTTGGCCTGAATCAATATCATTAAAATATTGATTAATCTTAAGATTGTAAAAAAATGCTCTCTAGCTCCGCTGGCATATGAGTCCAAGTCTTTCAGGTTGCCGGTCTGATGCTCTACTAACTGAGTTACGGAGAGAAATAATTATCTACGCTCGGACACGTATTCCTTTAATCTTATTTGGTATTGTGATTTTTTAATACTTTTATACACAATGAAAGAATAACTCTTTTACATACTGGATGTTCTATGTAGCTTAATAGTTGTTCACGTAAAGATTCAATTTCACCATTTATGTTCTACATTGAAGTAAACATTCTGCTCACGATGATCGCGCTTGATTTTCGACATCGATGATCACCTATTGAAACTGGAGACAGACATGCTTAGACATTTTGGTTATCCTTAGAAAACCAGTAGAAGATATTTTTATTTTTCTATATTTAATTTAAAGATAATATTTTAGAGAAAACTTTATACATAAATTTTCTGAGCCAAGGGACAAATCGACAAGAAACATTGCAAGCGTGGATTAATTTTAAGGGATTTATTAGAGATGACGTTATTTATAATATATTGCATCGAGGCATATCTTTACTATATGAATGTCAAAGCCCAATCATGTGGCCTTAGTTTTCATTCGGTGTCGTTTTACCGAAGTGTAAGCAGAATAAGTTTTTTAGCATTAGAAATGTCGGTTTATGTACGCAACAAGCAGCATTTGCGGGAAATTTCACTTTTCTTTTTCAATTCGAACAAAAGTTCTGTTAAAAGTCATAGATTGCTAAAACCGAATATCCATAGACCAAAGCTCATGCTCTGTATTTGGCGGGATGAGCTAGGAGCTACTGCTGTTCCAGCTAGGATCTGTTCCAACCTAACTAAACCATCACGGGTTATCCCACAAGAAATCCCACCGCACCCACCATATTCTCTAGACACCGCGGCGTCTGCTCATTACCTTTTCCGACCCATGGTTCACAGTCTGTCTGTAAAACAATTCACTTCTAATGAAGATGCCACAAAATTGATCGCTTCGTGAATAGGTTCAAAAAACGAGTCGATGGAGGAAAGTAGTGGCTAGCGATAGACAATACTTTAAATGATAAACTGGTATCAATTTTTCTAAATAAACATGCAATTTTACAAAAAGAATCCCTCAAAATTACTGCACGCTTCCGAAAACACAGAACTGATCACACACATCCAAAGGCGCATATCGTATTGTTTTTTATTCTACCTACAGTAGGCAAAATTTGCCCCGAAACGAAGAACATGTTCAGGTACAAGAGGCGGAAGCCTGTACCTTTCAAAGGAGGTAGCTTGTTATGGAAGTTAGAGCTAGACTCTTACTACATGGTGATGTTTTATTGTACGAGTATAAAAGCACTCCGTCTGTTTGTTCCTTCCCGATCTAGTTCTCAGTTCACACAAATTTTGCATCCTTTTTTACCTTATGCTGAAAGCAAAACTCATTTAACAAATTCAATCTCTTAAGAAATGGGCGACTCAGTTCCTTCAGGTTGGTAATGCGTGTTCTTGTAATCTCTTGCAACAATAGAGCCTTCTCACGTCGTCCAATTTATATAAGTCTAGCAGTTCGGGCAACGTCACGAACATTAGCTCGAAGAAACTGCCTTGACCGACATCTAGAAAGTCATCGAGAATAAATTCTAAATCAAGTGAACGACATGCTTTCAAAAAATATTGTAGCCAAATCAAACTTAACCATTAACTCACTTTGCTTTGATGGTCCTGAACAAGAGAGATGCCTCAGCGAAAACTAAGTGGAGAATAATTTTGATACCAGGAAGCAGAACGAGAAAACTGATAAAACTACAGAAGGCAATTCTCACTTAATTCGTCTACCGATTTTTTTAAAAGATGCTGCACCAATATTAGATTAAAAATTGAATTCTTCAAATACAAAACTTTGGCTAGCAATCAGAATTACATTTTAATACCCAAAATAGAATACTCATTAGGAGCAGTCAGCGAGAATAAAGATGTTGTAATTTGCAATGCGAATCTGATCAGATGAAGCGTTTTAAAACTGCGTGCTTAGCTCCGAATTTATTATAATAAATAAAGGAAAACTTTAAAATTTACAAAACACTCTAGTTGCAGAAAAAATATAACACAGCATTTTCTTCAGTTCATCTTGATTTTTTAAAAGATCACCTATTTCCATTCCAAAAACAAATTAATCCGAAAACCTTAACTGATCCTAGGAAAGCACTAGATGAAAAAGAAAACTCGCTGAACAAAATTGGTACCGACAGACGTACTCGAGAATGGACCGAAAAAGCGCATTCTCTACTTTCACCTATCTAAGCTATGCCGCAGCAATACATTTTTTTTGCTCTACGTAAATGCGGTGTGTTACAATTATTAAAAATTATCTTCTTAACGCAACCAGACTTCTTGGGAAATAATCTGGAAATTTTTCAAAATGAAACATATTTTGTTTGATTCATCATTTTAGAAAGAAATCAAACATTTTTTGCTTATAAACATCTTTAAATTCAGGAAAACCAATTAACAGGAAAAAGAAAGAAAAAAACTACAAATATTCTTTAATTCTAGCAGACAAATGATTAATTATTACTATTTTGTTGTAATTGAACACGGATTTATCTTAGGTATAATATTTTATTATTTAACAAAAAAATCATTGGTTATTTATTTGACGCCAATGATGGTGAAATTAACTAAAACTATCAATGAGATGAATCCTTAATCATGAATTGATAAATGATTTTGAACGGATTACCAAATAAATAATTTTTAAGAATTTTGAAAGGATTTAGATGAATAAACAAATTTTTTAAGATTCGAAGAAAATTTGTTTATGATTTATAATTTTAAAGAAGTGATTTGAAGAGAATATTTGAAAAGATTTAAAAACGCGTTTAAATATTCCCATAATTGTGAGAAAGAATCTGGGAAATGTATCAAATATTTTTCAATATATCCCAAACTTCGAATTTTTCATAATATAGCATAGCTTAAATATTCAAAAATCTTGTTTAATGTTTTGCAAAACCTCAGAAAGATTATATTTACAAGACTTTGAAAATAAAAGATCAATGCTCATTACATTGTTTTCAGATTACATAATTTAATTTTAGTTTTAATTCAAAAGTTTAAAAATATTAACGCATGAATACGTAGCCGACAATTGTATTTGTATTAAAAATTACTTTCCTGCTCAAATAAGAAATCTAAACGCGCCTGCAACGCGCGATTGATGATGTTAGTAAGTAGAGATTTTCGTTATTTATCGGCCCAATACCATAAACTTTGGCCAATAAAAAGAAAAGAGTAAGCCATGATATTGAGATGGTGCACGAAGAGAAATTCTGAGAGATTCATTCACGGAACTACTCCCTGATCTTCTTCTAACTTTGGTGCAAGAACTAAGCTCTCGGAGCTCTTGCTTTTAAAGCTAGAATAAGATTAAGGAGCAGTTCAGTGAATTATTGACAAAAAACCCTTATAAAATTCATTCTAGTCGTCACAAGAGACTTCCATATTTTACGGAGTTGTGAGAAGAGATAAGGAACATTTTGTAAAAGGGAAAGAAGAAAGGAAAAAAGCCGACGAGGAGGATATGAAAAGGGAAAAAAGAATTATTTACGGATGACCAATTGAACTATAGGTAGCAAATAGGGATGCAAGAAGGTTTAGACCAGTAATCAAAACATCATAATAAGGAAAAAAATGCATAGGGGAAAAAACTGGAAGTGGACAATATAATGTAGAGAATAAAAGATAATGAGCTAAAGAAAAGAAGGTTCAGTGAAAAAATAATAAACTATGAGATGAAAGGGAGTAAAGTTAGAAGTAAATAAATATAAATAATTATAAATAATTAAGTATAAATAAATATAACAAATATTTTTGATATATCTTACAAGAAAATGGTGATCATAGAGCTTATAGAAGCAAACTGATAAAAAGAAACAGGCTCGAGCATTGATAAAATATAAAAGCCTTAATATAATACATTCAATTTTTATTCTTATTTCTAACTAGGACTTATAAGATTTTGATCCAGCTTTCGATTGAGAACAATATCATGTTTCAGTTTGATATTTTTTTCTTTAAGGGCATGTGACACAGCTAAATACCTATATTACCGACCTCACTTTTTCGGTTCACTGAATGTTTTTTTGAACCTAAGAACTTTTTTTGTAAATAAGAT
>NC_046657.1:4647317-4658602 GCF_010883055.1 Belonocnema kinseyi
TAATACATTTCCCAAAGTTTCAGCTCGATATTTTATTTACAAAAAAAGTTCTTAGGTTCAAAAAAACATTCAGTGAACGGAAAAAGTGAGGTCGGTAATATACATATTTAGCTGTGTCACATGCCCTTAAATTATTTAATTTTGTGGAGGAGTGTGGTTTACCAGCTCTACTCGAAAAAACCGTTCGAGTGGGCGTTAGGCGCCTACTGGAGTTTCCTTGATTTCATTTGGGGTCAATGCGGTAACAGTGCCGCTTTCCATATTTATTTTCATACGTTTTCTAGCTAGACTATTACATAATCCAGCAAGAAGATTATGACTCCAATTTGCAATAACATCGCCATCGAATGTTGTTATAACAATATGTTCCGATGTTGGAACAGGCTGATAGCGATTATTTCCTATTCTCAATTCAAGTTTTTATCTACAGGAAAAGTGTATCTTCGAAGCACGAATATCCGGTGAGCATTCTCTTTGGAAATAAGGCCAATAAACCTAAGAAGCTCAAGTTCAATTCTCATAGGAAGCATTATAGGAAGTTGACTGGCCCTAGATGGAGGATGAATTCTTGTACCAGGAGACCTGGACCTGACCCGAAGAGGAGGAGGCTCGACAAGACCAACACGCTTATCAGGTGAATTGTTTCTCTCCGAAGAAGAAGATGATCAAGAAGATGATGATGAAGAAGAAACTCCTCCGTGAGAAAATCCAGGAAAAGGGTCGCCATTAGGAAAACATTCAAACTGTGAACTTAACTCTGTAAAAAATAAGAAATGATTAAATTTTGTTTGCAACGCAGATATGATTTCCTCGCTTTCATCCATTCTTATCTCAATGCCTCATTTCCTAAAATTTCATAATATTTTCTTGCGATCTCCCGTAACAGCTTTTCCGCTCATTAAACTACTCTATGCATGCCCCCTAGTGTCTTATACTTATTTACACACTCCGTATTTTCTTCTCATACTTCTCGTAATGCAACGTTTCTTTTACTTTATTTTTCAGACCCCAGCTAGCTCTCTTGTCTATCTCTTTTCTCCCAGTCTCTTTCCAGATATTTGCCAATTTATCTCTTTATATTACATAATACTATTTTTGTATATTGTTTTCCCTATCCTCTCCCATCTATCTATTGACTACTTATCTTCATCTCTTTGTTTTCAATTCCTTATAACCCGTGTTGCATTCTTCTCCTTTTCTGTTTATTCTTCTTTCTTTCGCGTTTATTTTACGGCTCTATATTCTCTTGCTTTGTCACATCACAAACTCTCCACCCTTTCCCTCCATAAGTATCTCATTGAATGTCCACACACCCTTCCCGTTGTTCTTAAATTTCCCCATTGAGCCTCTCCTTTTACCTTCCATGTCCGCACCTCTGCCTAATTTGTTAATACCGGCCATGCCAGCGTGAACAACCTAATTTGTTCATTTGAATATTGTTTAAATTTTTTTCTGTTCTTTATATCTTTTTCATTACTCCCGCCGATTCTATAAAACTCTCCTTAATTCCCTTATGTTCCGCATTAGTTTGCATGATAAGACCGAGATATTTAGACTCCTTTAATTTCTCTACCTGTAAACAATTTTATCTCGCTATGAATTTCTTCTTTCTCCCTATCGAAACCTCACCATCTTCGTTTTATCCGTATTAATCCTCACTTTTTTCTACACGAGTCTTTTTCTAACCCCGTAATTAAGGCCGTCAGTCCACCATCCCTTTTGTCAACATCACTATTTCATTCGCATACGCCACATGATTTATTCATTCTTCTCTTAGCCCAACGCCTCCACATCCTGATTTTATTCCTCCTCCAAATCTTTATTTAATATATAAAACAGGAGTAGTCTTAGAGTACAACCCTGCTTCACATTTCTAGTCAACCCAACTAAGAATTACCTCCTATTTGTTCTCCCACTCTAGCTTCAACTTTCGTTTCTTTAAAGATCTCTGCTACTTTTTGTCCACACTTTTTTCAGTGACCTTTTTAATGCTATTGTCGCATATATCTGATATGATTCCGGCGTCAATGTCACCCCTTCAGTCTCTTATCCTTTCTTCTTTTCCTTTTTTTACAACTGGTGCTACTATCTCTTCTTCCGACACTTATGCCAAAAGCTCCTTTTTCCATTCCCGGTTGCAGAGTTCCCTCCTCTCGTTATTTTCTTATCACTTCCCCTAAAAGTTCTACAAAATATTTTTTCCAATTAAATTCCGTTCTTCTGATTAATTCTTTTTTTTCCTTTCTCTTTTTACTACTTTCCATACTTATCCTTCCGCGCTAGTGTTTTCTGCTTGCTGTTCACACGGTTTATTATCGTTCTCGTATTTTCTACCACATGACTTATTATGCGCTTCTCTCATTCACTGTTAGTGATGCATAACGAGCACTTCAATTATTTTCCCAAATCTCATCGGATTAAATTAAAACCTTGAACGCAGCACTCATCAAATCGAGACAAACGATCTCGCAGTTAAGATTATAGTCTCGTCTCGATCGAATTTTATTAGTACCAGTTCTTGATCTTCATTATATTTTAGTTCTATTTGATCATATTTCAAGCAAATCTCGATTCTGTCCAAAAATAATCGACATGCTCTAATATTCATTGTTACCTTCTTCATCATTTCCCTAAATCCTTTTATTCACTCTACTGACCAATGCCCCTTCCTGCTATTTTTTTTTAAATTGCTTTGCTCTTCTATCTATAGCCTTTTTATATTCTCTGTTACCTCATGGTCAACTAAAAAATAATTATTTCTTTTTTTCCTATACGTCTGTCCTCTTCTGCCTCATCTTCCTCTATATATTCCCTTTTTTCTCCGTTTAATACCTGGTCTTTCGAATTCCTCCTTATCCAACCCCTTGTCAAAGACTTTTGTTAAATTCCATTTTAAAAAATTCACTAATTTCTTTGTTTAGTTGAAAAATGACAAAAAAAATAATTTTTTTTTGTATTTGTACCTCCTACTTTTCTTCGTTTATTTATATTTCTTCAAAAACACACAGTATTTAAATTGTTTAAGAAAATTTGTAAATTTCCATAATCGGAATGGAAGCTTCTAATGTGTCCCCTAAGGGTTTACATTTTTCTTACACCTTCTCTATTCCTTTACACACCCTCCTCACACTTACTTGGTGGTGGAAGGGGGACCTACAGTTTAAGGTGGGTTCCGAACCACCAAGAGCAACAGCCTGAAGTACTTAGAGAAAACACCTTTTTCTCTAGAGGTACCGGTCCCACGACTCTCCGGAGATGAACAACTCCCTTGCTAGGCTAGTGTTCACCGCATGGGCCACCTAGTCCGAGAGCTGGGTATGTTCCCGTATGACGTTTTTTGCAAACTTTGAGTATCGATTATTCTTGACGTATTGAATATTTTTCGAAAATTGAAGAAGCAACTTGTTCTTTGAAAGCTCCTCTACCTATTCATTGTACGCGACATTGGATTAACCAGTCGGAAGCCTAGTTATCGCAATTTACATGTAGCGCCTTTTGTGCGCGCGACAGTGCGTTTGGCGCTTATGGCCGGCGCATAGCTATTCCTTTAATGTAATACAATTACGTATTCAATAACAATTGCAGTCTCGTCTATTGATTGTCTAAACAATTACGAAGGGTTGGCCGAAGAGTACTTAGTAAAAGTATACCAAAAAAATACTGAATTAAAGAGTTTTAATGAGTTGCGTTACCAACATTATCACTGGAGTACAAGAACTTTTGATCTGGAAAATTTGCCAGCAACGTCTGCTTCTATGGCTTTACATATAAAGCAAGCATTTTACATAACTTATCACCAAGTTAATTGTTTGAACAAAAATGCTGACAAATTAGATCCATTGTTATATGGATATAAGACGCAGGACAATTTGTTGCTGCCAAAGAAAATTTACAAACATTATTACCGCCTTCGAACGAATCTGTGCCAAATTGTCGGTGTAAAGCTTGTACTCGAACTACTTCGTGTTGCTGTTTAGAAGCCAAAATAAAAAGTTGCTCATTTTGTTTGTGTCAAAAAAACAATACGTGCAAAAATAAATTTAATAAGACTGATGAACAAAAATGAGCGGAAAAATATCCATATTTTGTGTATTTTGATACGTACAAACAGTGTATGATATTTAGTCGATAATAAAACAATATTTATTTATATTAAAATAATCATTTGGTGAGAACTGATTGATTGACTGCAAAGAGTCGGGACAAACTTCATACTTTTTTCAGTAAGGCCGCAAGTACCTCGCCGCGCGCCGGCCATAAGCGCCAAACGCACTGTCGCGCGCACAAAAGGCGCTACTTGTAAATTGCGATAACTAGGCTTCCGACTGGTTAATGCAATGTCGCGTACAATGAGTAGGTAGAGGAGCTTTCAAGGAACAAGTTGCTTCTTCAATTTTCGAAAAATATTCAATAGGTCAAGAATAATCGATACTTAAAGTTTGCAAAAAACGTCAAATTTTGAACTTTGAAAATTTATAACTTTCTAAATATGCATTTAACAAAAAAGTTGCAAGAGAACTTTTATGCTTAGAATTGTCCATATTTACTAAAAAAAATTTGTCCCATAAAGAAAAACCATTTTTTCCTATTTGTTTAAGCAATTGCGTTTTAAACAAAACCTATCCACTTCTCGTAAAATTAACCAGTATCATTGGATTCAGCGGGTCAAAATACATAAGATTAACTAGTTTTTACCTTTTCCCTCTTGAATGCATACGGGAACATACCCAGCTCCCGGACTAACCGAGACTCTTCCAGAGTGCGAGGCGGGAATCGAACCCGCAAGCCGAAGGAGTGGGTCCAAAGCCTACGCTTTAGTCCCCACGACCATCGTCCCACTCTTTCCGTAATTGTTATAAACAATTTTATAGATAAAAATGAGATTTTCTACATTTTCACTGTTTTAATTATTTAAACTGTCTTCGTCGTTATATTAATTAATAGTATTAAGAAGTCATGATCGAGAACTAAGTGCAAAAATGACCATTTTTATAAACAATTGTTATGAACAAATTCACTTATATCACACTTTAGAAAATTTAAACTTTTTATTTTTTACGGAATGATTTCATGATATCTCAATAATAATTGACCAAATTTTAATTAATTTTTTTTAAAACAATTGACTTAAATGTTACTTTTTTCACTGAAATTTGATCTGTTTGACTATTTTAAACCATCATCAACTCAGGTAACAATGTATTTAAATCTACGTAATTATCCATCATATTTGTTCAGACTAAAATGATTAATCTTTAATATAATTATTTAGGTTAAGAACCTTTGAAAAAGGTACGCATGTGTACCGAAACGTCAGGAAGTTTCATAAGGAGTTTTTTCTATTAAATAAATATCTGAGTTTCGAAGAACATTTTTTTTACACTTATTTATTTTTCGATTTACGATTGGACCGTAAGACATAAATAATTTGAAATCTACGATTTGAAATCAATCAATAATAATAGTTTGGTATAAGATTATACCATTCAACAACAGTTTATATTCTGAAAAACAATTTTTACAATTAAATTTATTTACTTAGCATTATATAACATAAGAAATTGTTTTTTTATTGGAGACATTTATTTTTTTTAATGAAGACTAATAATATTAATATAGAAAGTACTGCCATTTAAGGCCATGCGGCGAGAGGGTCACGTGACCAAACCTGGCCTTCAATTTTTCTTTCCCAACTTCCTTCTAAACGAAATGAGGTATCGCTTTGAAAGTTTGGGAAATGAAAGAGGAGGTAATAAAGTCCATGTCTCTGCTTTGTTCCGTTGGAAATTTTGGGAACAAATTTTTTTTTAAGAAAATACCAGTGGAAGTTTTCTTTCCCAACTTACGTCCACACGGAAGGAGATATCGCGTTAAAAGTTTGGCACGATAAATAGAAGGCATGGAAGAATCTGTCTCTGGTCCTAAATAATTAGAATAGTGAAAAAAGTTTGTTTTTATAACTATTTTGGAGAGATACCGACCGTGCTGTCGTCAAACCCTGCAAGCAATTTGTCTGGTTATGAGGTTTATATTGACCAAAGTGGGGCAAAACAACAAAAATCGGTCACGAACATTATGCACAAATAATTCAAAAACTAATGTTTGCACTTGAAACGCAAATAAACATGTTTGGTCTGACATACGTATCGGTCTGGTATCAGCTGTGTCAAAGCAGCACTAGCGCAGCGAGTAGACAACTTCGAACTTCTAGGGGTCTGTAGGTAAAGCAGATTGCATGATTACCGACAGAGAAAGGGAAAAGTCAAACTTCTGCTGTAAAACCTAAATGTCAAATGTGCACTCTTTGAGACCCCCTGAATCCGAAAAACAGGTTTTTACGAATGTGTCTGTCAGTGTGTGCGTCCGAGCGTGTGCCTATAGATTTTTAGTTTGTTATCAAGATAACTTTCGAAAGAATTTTCAGATTGGATTGGCCTTTGGTATACTCTTTTAGTTTCATAAAATAAAGGTCAAATTCGTTAGCCAGCCATTTTGGGTAAAAATTCAAAAAGTGAGCGTATTTTGAAAATTTTTGAGATCACTTTTTTTAAAATTCAAAAATTCTCTGTACAATTATTCATAGTATTTAAAAATTTTACAATTTATCTCAATGACTTTTTTCGAAAAATAAGAAATTAGTGTAGTTATAGCATTTTCAAAATCCAAAAAAACAAACTAAAATGAACAATTTAAGCCAAACAACGCATGATATGAAAAAAAGTCATGAGAAGAAAAACTTTGCTTTTTGAAAGCCCTGAAGGACTATCATAACATTTTTTTTAATCTGGTGGAAAAGTTGAAAATTCCAAATTTGATCGTACCAAAAATAATGAAAAATCCAAACATTCCATTTTTTGGTTAAACTATGCAAGATACGAAAAAAATGAAAAAGCTCAAATTGTGCGCCATGGAAAGAACTACAAATTTATAATAAATCACTTTTCAATATAAGCTACGAAAAAAATGAGACACAACGTGTTCATCCAAAAAAGAGCTATACTTTTTAATAGGACACGTAGTTTTTGCTTTAATCGTAAAAAATAACATTCTAAATAAAAATATTCAATTTATTTGAAAAAAACGACACAAGGTATGAACTTAAATTACCAGACAGCAGTTGTTTGCCCAAAAAGATCTGTAGATTTATTATTATTCATTTTTCGATAGGACGAGTAGAAATTTTTCAACCGTAAAACATAAGATTAAAAATAAAAAAATAAACTATTTGGAAAAGTACAGAAAAGACGAAAGAGGACATAGGCTCGTATATAAGACCCTATATAGGTTCCTGCTTTAGACCCTATGCAGATGCGCAGTAGTTTTTATTTAATCGTAAAAAACAATATTAAAAATTTTTTTAAATCATAAAAACAAGGAAATAAGAATTAGTATGATTTAATTTTTAGGCATATTATGAATTGTAGTGATATACATTTATTGAAATGATACATGTTTTAGAGCAGCTTAGAATACAATTCAAAGAAAAATAAAGAACACATACAAAAATAATCATGATAAATACAATTTGCTTTTTATTTTACAATTTTTTAATAAGTAATCCCTGGCAGAGTTACATAAACAATGTATTATAATTGTCATAAAAGTGTTGTGTATGATGTAGAAAAGTTGACGTGTTGGACAAACTCGAGGGCGAGGCACGAGATAAGTGATGAGAATGTGTTCGTTAAAGCCATAAGAGCTTTAACAAAAGAGAGTCAAAATCACAAAATTACAGTTGTCGGTCCGTTCATGTTTGCGCAAGAATGTGCGAAAATAAGAAGACCGAGCGCGTAGCGCGAGGTAAATACATAATCGAACGCGAAGCGCAAGAACCAATAGTCGCGCGCCCTAAGCGCGCTCAAACTTGCGAGGGAATTAGAAACTTTATCTAATTCGTTGAAATTCGGAGGACTTGGTTCAAGATTTGTTTATTTGTTACAATTAACTTTTTTTAGCTGGACCTTGTCTAACCCATTCTTTGTGAAAAATTGATTTTTTTTAGTTAACAACTTAACTTTTGAAAATGTATGTATTTCGTTAAAATGCATCTTCTATGTTGAAAAAAATATTTTCTTGGTTTGAACCTTCTTTATGATCGTATTAATTCTGAGATAAAAAAAATTCAATTAAAAATTCAATTAAAAATTCAATTTAATTGAAATAAATGTAAAAAAAATTAATTATTTATTATGTGTATTATTATGATCCTTATTTTTGTTAACCGAAAAAAAACTTATTCGTATATTATTAAAGAATTGCATTAACAGTGTGACATAATCAATATTCTTCTCGTTTATCAATTTAAAACATATTTAATAGTTCTTATCTTATTGAATAAATAAACATCTTGTTTGTTATTCTCTGATATTTATATTACCTAAATCAGCGAACAAACAAAATTTGATGATCTCAACCAGGGTTAGACAAACATTTACAATTATTGCATAGATCTTTTGGAATGTACAATTTTTATGAAAATATAAAGTGAAAACATTTTTACTTTAGCTTCATACAATTTTAATAAAATGGTGATGAATTAATTTTTAAAATTAAATTTTCTTGAAAAAGGTCTTCACACTTCGCTCCAATCTAGAGTGCGTACCCAGTGGGGCGAAGTGAGAAGATCTAGTGAGTGTCTAAATAAGTTGCCTGAAAGGAGAACCCAATCGGATAATATAAAGAAAAAATTGTTCATAATTTTTATCTGTGGAATTTCATTTATTTAAGAAAAATATATATTTATAGAAAGTAATGTCAAACCTAATTCCTGAATCTCGGGTGAGTTGATTAATTAGAACTATTTTCCACTTTAATTATTTATCAGCTAAAGTTTTTTAACTTAATTTAAACCTCTTTTACCTAATTTTTCATATTCAAAGCTACATTTCTGAAAAAATGACTACGAAAGAATCGGAGCAAGATTCGGAAAACAGTATTTGGTTAATTGAGGAACTAGGATGAAATTTACTCGACGATAATCTAACAAATCTCAGATCTTAAAGGTTTTCTTTTACCTGAACATTAAACATAAAGTATAAAATATTCACATATAGAGTACGAAAAGTTAAAAAAGCACAAAAATGAAACTTTGAATTTCAGAATAATTAAGAAAAACAATTCACTGCCAATATGCAACTTTTTCTTGACGTTGCTAATAGAGATGTTAAAAAATTGATAAAAATCTCAAAAAGTGAAACTTTTTTAGAAGATCAGCTGGGCTTGAAACTCTTAACCAAATATGTATATAAAAAAAATGTTCCAAAACAAAGAACGATCGAATAATAGAAAAAGTCTATATAAAATCAAATACAAAAAGAACAAGAAAGAAAGTAGGCAGCTGATACGTCTCATTCATTAAAGTCTGCATCAACGTATACTTTACTTGTGGAAACAGTAGAAACAGAAGAAAGCGACAATAAGGTTGAACTATCGAATAATTATAAAAAGAAAATAGAGAAATAGAAATTGAATGAATCTGATAGCTCCGTTGGTTCTTCAGTATTAGACCGGATCAATCTACCGGACCGAAAATTTATAATGTTGGCTGGAGCCATTTCTTAACCAAATAATCCGGATATAAAAGACGATTCTTTATTTTCTTCAACAGTAAGTCGTTGAAGTTTAGCTTATTAAAACATTAATACTTAGCTTTCAAAACTTAGCTGAAGAAATAAGTTCATAGAAGCGAATTAAAATTTATGTATTCCAAATGCCAACCTCAGAAATTTCAAACTAAATATCGAATATTCTTGACTGAATTTAGCTATAAAACCTTGTTTTATGTTCTGTAAAGTTAGAATGACCAGATGTCCCCGTTTACGGGAACATGCCCCTTTTTTAACTTGCCTGTCCCCGGGACCCCGTTTTCACAGAAAACAGAAAAATGTCCCAATTCCGATGGAATGACAGAATTCACCTCTTTCAGCCAAATTTACAGTACACCTTCATTTTTGATCTTCGTCCGTTTTTATGTATTCAGGCAAGGAAAGAGAGGTATTTATTTATATCGTTTTCGATAAATTGCGCGAGAGTGCCAAGGGAATTTTTACTTCCGATTGTTTCGTAATAAGTGCAATAGAATAAAAAAGTTCATTGGTTCGCGTACCATCGTACCAAACGAAAAAGTCGACCTAACCTTTCCTAGATATGGGGATTAGTGGATTGATCCTTTTCTAATAAAAACAGATGGACGATGAGCAGAGCCAATCGCCACCTTAGAAAAGAACCGGTAGACTTTCTCGTTTGGTTCTCTCTTTCTATTTCCTATTCTACTTCTGACGGCCGTAGATAGCCAATAACGATTCTTCCACGTGTTTAGAGTTTCTGAAAATTACAAATTTGTTTCGCTACTCCGGACAAAATGCATCCTGCGAGAAAATCTTCTCTCTCATCAAGACTCATGGGGCTGATGAGAGAAAAAGGATCTCAATTCAAACAGCGTGTGCCCTTGTGTGCCTGCAAGGCAAATTACAAAATTTTGACTTGCGTTTAATGTACTAGTATTTATAAAATCCTGAAAATGTTAAGTCATTGCGCGCGAATGAAAATTCCAATAAATCTTCTGAAACTTAAGATAAGTTCGTCAATGTCATTAATAATCAATATTGACATCTATTCTTACACGCTGTGACAGGGTAAATTTGATTTACCTGTCACTTTTAAAAGGGGATTCATTTAATGATTCGCGAACGACATGGCCACGGCCAAGAATGGAAGTCTCGACCACAGGGCACTCATCAAAAATTTTTAACTGTTCATTTATACCTTCCTAACGTTTGTTGCATGGCTTATCCACCGCCTTCAAATCTCTGAGATCGATAACAATGCCACGGACTTGAAAGATGAGCTGTCACTTCCAAGGGTTTTCCGAATTTACCAACGACCAGGGTGAATTACTTATCACCAACCACATTTCCGCCATCATGTACCTTTAGTTTCCGATCTCAGGACGAGAATGCGGACCTCAACTTCTCATCAACGGAGCGTTCTTCACTCGGTTGAGAATTCACAGTTTTCTCTCTCCATCTTGTCGCCGAGGCACAGCTTAGATAGGTACAGTTGCGTCACTCAATGCTTGTAAACCGTCCCGAATTTTCTAGTGCGCATGTGCGAATCTGCACTACCAAGAACATGACGGCCACCGCGCGGGGCGAGAGAGCTCTTTAACTGGCTTCGCTATTTACGTTCGCAACATGTACCTGAAAAATAATTTTGTTTCGTGTGACATGAAAAACAGTTTTTCAACTTTTAGTATTACAAAATTTATCTACTAAAATCGTGAAGAA
>NC_046657.1:4658702-4661102 GCF_010883055.1 Belonocnema kinseyi
CAAAATGAAAAAATTTCCTTAAAATGTTACGGATTCTTTTTTTTTTAATTTTAAAAATGTTTTCAAATAATCACTTAAAATTTATTTGTCAAAATAAAAAATAATTTTTAATTCTTAGCAATCACAACAATTTTTGTCATTCTTTTTAAATACTCTACAATTTTCAAAAAGCTTTTTTTTTTAATCTGCAAAAGTCTAAATCGTGTTTCAAATTATTTAAAATAATTTCAAGTTTTAAATTAATTCTGAATCTTTTTTTAAATTAAAATTGTAGCGTTTGAACTTAAAATTGAGCTCATTACGAATTTAACAATTCAAGGCTTTCTATTTCGAACCATTCTGTTCAAATTTGTATAGTTTTCAACAGTTGTTTGTAATGTATTGTTTTCAATGAAAGGTGAAATATTGCTGATGATTAACGAAATTTTCTTTTTTTAATTAAAAAATTTCAAATTGAATGGGTTAAAAGTAAAAATTTTTTATACTGAAATAATATTTCAAGTCATAATCGAATACAAATAAATAAATTTTCTAACAAATAATTGGTGTTTTAACTAATACAATTTACAGGATAAGGTATAACCAAAAATGGAATAGTTCAATTTCCAGATAAAAGTTGTGATAAAAAAATTGAATTGAACAAGGAAAAAAACGAATTTTCAATAAAATTGTTAAATTTTCAAGGGAACAGGTAAATTTTTGACCGAGAAGATTAATGTTCTATAAAAAAACGATTTTCAAACTTAACCAATATATACGATTAATTTTTAATCAATCCTATAATAGTTACATTTTCAGATGAAGATAAATAATTTTTAACGGAAAAAATTTATTTTCAACAAAGTTGTTGAATTGTCAATCAATCAGATGAATTTTTGACCAAGAAAATTAATGATCTACAAAAAAAGACAAATTTTAAACAAAATACATGAATTTTCAACGAAATTATTTAATTTTAATATCAAAAAGAAGAATTATCTACAAAAAGTGGAATTTCTTAAACGAAAAATATGAGTTTTCAATCAAAGAGTTAAACTTTCAACCAAATAAATAAATTTTCAACCATAATTATAAAACCTTGTTAAAAAAACGTATTTTTTACAAATTAGTTCAACTCTTAGTGAAATAATCGACTTTTAAACCCAAGAAAATGTACAGTTCATATTTTAACCAAAAAATTGCATTTTTGACTAAAAATGATACATTTTCAACCAAAAAGATTGAATTTCTACTAAAAAAAGTAAATTGAATTTTAAGAAATTTTTTAATTTTAAAGTCAAAAAGAGTATTATCTACAAAAAATCTGAATTTTTAACCTAATTTAAAGGGAAATAGTTGAATTTTGAACTATATATATGAATCCTTAATAAGAAAAAATTAATTTTTTTACTAAGTAGTTCAACTTGAAGTGAATAATCGAATTTTCCACCCAAAAATTATGATTTTAATTTTTAACAACAAAAAGACTTTGCAACCAAAACATATTTACAGTTGATAATTCAACCGAAAAATGTAATTTTTAATCAAAAGGTATAAATTTTCCATAAAGCAATTTAATTTCTGCAAAGAAAGACGAATTGTTAACAAAATACATTATTTTTTAACCCAAAATGGTATAGATTAATCGTCAGTTTTAAAAATTTATTTTCAACGAAAGAGATGAACCTTTAAATAAAAGAAATAACAATTTTAACAAAGTAGTTGAATTTTTGATAGAAAAGAAGACTTTTTTACAATATAGTTACATTTTCAACAAAATAATTAACTTTTCAATCAAATAATTGAGTTTTTATCCAAACGAGATGAATTCCAAAATCACCAATTTCTTAAATTTCTTTCAAATGCGGATCAAGATTTAAATAAGACTATTATAATATAACATAATTATAACATAATATTATATATATATATAATAGTATTAACATTTATATAATTTATATTTTATACTTGAAGTAATGTAACCTCAAAATATACGCATTAAAGAGGCGCGCGAAGTATTCAAATCATGAGAATCGCCAGCCCAGCATCGAAATCTGGAAATATTAAAATCCCAATCTCTTCATTTTATTTCAAAGCAGATAGAGATATAAATAGAACCGCCGAAGTGTTCCGACCGGCAATCGTGCACCTTCGAGTTTTCAAATTCAGAAGAGGAGAAATGGGTTGCGCGCGCAACCCAGGCATTTATATCGTCTCCTACCATATTCACACGGACACAGACATGTCATAGTATTGGATCATGTCTCGTTTCAGAGCTGGGATCACTGGTGGTGACATCAGACCTCGGCCACAGTTTAAATAGGTACAGTTGCGTCACTGCTTATGAGATATGCGTCCTCCAATATGGCGTCGACCGCCATATTGCTGGTAGTGCAGTCCGCGACATTTAAAATATATATG
>NC_046657.1:4661202-4663749 GCF_010883055.1 Belonocnema kinseyi
AGGTTAAAAATTCAGCTTTTTTGTAGATAATACTCTTTTTGACTTTAAAATTTAAAAATTTCTTAAAATTCAATTGACCTTTTTTAGTAGAAATTCAATCTTTTTGGTTGAAAATGTATCATTTTTGGTCAAAAATGCAATATTTTGGTTAAAATATGAACTGTACATTTTCTTTGGTTTAACAGACGATTATTTCACTAACAGTTGAACTACTTTGTAAAAAATACGTTTTTTTTTAACAAGGTTTTATAATTATGGTTGAAAATTTAACTATTTGGTTGAAAGTTTAACTCTTTGATTGAAAACTCATATTTTTCGTTTAAGAAATTCAATTTTTTGTAGATAATTCTTCTTTTTGACATTAAAATTAAATAATTTTGTTGAAAATTCATGTATTTTGTTTAAAATTTGTCTTTTTTTGTAGATCAATAATTTTCTTGGTCGAAAATTCATCTGATTGGTTGACAATTCAGCAACTTTGTTGAAAATAAATTTTTTCCGTTAAAAATTATTAATCTTTATCTGAAAATGTAACTATTATAGGATTGATTAAAAATTAATCGTATATATTGGTTAAGTTTGAAAATCATTTTTTTTTATAGAACATTAATCTTCTTGTTCAAAAATTCACCTGTTCCCTTGAAAATTTAAAAATTTTACTGAAAATTCGTTTTTTCCCTTGTTTAATTCAATTTATTATTACAGCTTTTATCTGGAAATTGAACTATTCCATTTTTGGTTAAACTTTATCCTGTAAATTGTATTAGTTAAAACACCAATTATTTGTTAGAAAATGAATTTATTTGTTTTCGATTATAACTTAAAATATTATTTCAGTATAAAAATTTTTTATTTTTAACCCGAACAAACTGAAATTTTTAAAATAAAAAAAGGAAATTTCTTTAATTATCAGCAATATTTGACCGTTCATTTAAAACAATCCATTACGAACAACTGTTAAAAACTATACAAATTTGAACAGAATGGTTCGAAATAGAAAGCCTTGAATTGTTAAATTTGTAATGAGCTAAATTTTAAGTTTAAACGCTACAGTTTTAATTTAAAAAAAGATTCAGAATTAATTTAAAACTTGAAATTATTTCCAATAATTTGAAACACGATTTAGACTTTTGCAGATTTAAAAAAAAAAGCTTTTTGAGAATTGTACAGTATTTGAAAAGAATGACAAAAATCGTTGTTATTGCTAAGAACATTGAAAATGATTTTTTATTTTGACAAATAAATTTTAAGTGAGTATTTGAAAACATTTTAAAAATTAAAAAAAAAAGAATTCGGAAGATTTTAAGAAAAATTTTTTATTTCGCAGTTTTTTTAATGTTAGGAAAAAAATCTAATTAACAAAATATATCAGTTTTCAACCCAAAAGTTTACTTTTTAACAAATTAAATTAATTTTCTATCAAATAATTGGTGTTTTAACTAATACAATGTATTGGATAAAGTTTCAAACTAAAATTGAATAGTTCAATTTCCAGATAAAAGCGATAAATTTTTAATCAATCCTAGAGTAGTTACATTTTCAGATAAAAAAAAAATTTAATCGAAAAAATAAATTTTCAATAAAGTTGTTAAATTCTCAACCAATAACATGAATTTTCGAACAAGAAAATGAATGATCTACAAAAAAAAAACAAATTTCAAATTTAAGCGCAAGTCGATATACAGTTCATATTTCAACCAAACAATTACATTTTTGACCGAAAATGATACATTTTCAACCAAAAAGATTAAATTTTTACCAAGCAAGGTAAATTTCCAACAAAATATATGAACTTTCAACAAAATTATTTAATTTTAAAGTCAAAATGAGTATCATCTACAAAAAAGCTGAATTTTCACCCCAAAAATATGATTTTTCAACCAAAATTTTAATTTTCGACCAAATAGTTTAACTTTCACTTACAGTTGAAGTACTTAGTAAAAAAATTAATTTTTTCTTATTAAGGATTTATAATTATACTTGAAAATTCAACTATTTGCCTTCAAATTAAATTTTTTGTTAAAATTGCATCTTTGGGCGTTAAAAGTCAACAATTTGATAGAAAGTTAAACTATTTGGTCGACAATTAAAATTTTGGTTGAAAAATCATATTTTTGGGTTAAAGGTTCGGCTTTTTGTAGATGATACTCTTTTTGACTTTAAAATTAAATAATTTTGTTGAAAGTTCATATATTATTATAAAGTTCATATATTATTTCGCTAAGAGTTGAATTACTTTGTAAAAAAAATACTGTTATTTTCAACAAGGTTTTATAATTATGGTTAAAAATTTAACCATTTGGTTGAAAGTTTAACTCTTTGATTGAAAACTCATATTTTTGGCTGAAAAAAATCAACTTTTTGTAGATAATTAATTTTGTAGATCATTAATTTTCTTGGTCGAAAATTCATGTTATTGGTTAAGAATTTAACAAGTTTATTTCGAATTTATTTTTTCGATTAAAAATTATTTTTTTTATCTGAAAATGTAACTATTCTAGGATTGATAAAAAATTAATCGTTTTTATCTGGAAATTGAACTATTCA
>NC_046657.1:4663849-4667404 GCF_010883055.1 Belonocnema kinseyi
ACAAAATACATGATTTTATAACCAAAAATGGTATAGATTAATTGTCAGTTTCAAAAATGTATTTTCAACGAAAGAGATGAACCTTCAAATAAAAGAAATAAATATTTGAACGAAGTAGTTGAATTTTTGATAGAAAAGAGGACTTTTTTACAAAATAGTTACATTTTCAACATAATAATTAATTTTTCAATCAAATAATTGAGTTTTTATCCAAACGATATATATATAATAGTATTACTATTTATATAATTTATATTTTATACTTGAAGTAACGTAACCTCAAAATACACGCATTAAAGAGGCGCGCGAAGTATTCAAATCATGAGAATCGCCAGCCCAGCATCGAAATCTGGAAATATTAAAATCTCAATCTCTTCATTTTATTCCAAAGCAGATAGAGATATAAATAGAACCGCCGAAGTATTCCGACCGGCAATCGTGCACCTTCGAGTTTTCAAATTCAGAAGAGGAGAAATGTGTTGCGCGCGCAACCCGGGCATTTATATCGTCTCCTACCATATTCACACGGACACAGACGTGTCATAGTATTGGACCATGTCTCGTTTCAGATCTGGGACCGCGTCTCGTTTCAGATCTGGAATCACTGGTCACCACTACAACTGCCACTCTATGGTATGGCCACCTAGAACCAATCCAGTAACTACCCTGATCCTCCTACGTCACATAGGTTCAAAATGTACGGACACTGGGAAAGATTTACAAACAACGATCGGAAATGTGGCAAGTGTGGGCTCATCGGTCTTCGGATAGAAAATCATTCGGACCTCAACATCGAGATTCAACTATGCAACGAGCGACTACCGGAAAGTTATAAAATGTAAAATCGGTAACTCTGTGTATGCCGTAAGCTTAAGGAACTTGTAAGTATGTGCATACGCGCTCTCTGTGGTCGAAATTAGTTAATAGGTGATTTAAAATTATGTATTAGAACGACGGATCCACTTGGATTATGGATTTATGGTAATCGAAACTTGTAATTAATTTTTGAACTCAATATCTTGTTCCAGTCATAGATCTTTCGAATTTTCCCGCAAAAAAATTAGAGTTGCGGTAAATTTCTGGAGTTTTGGATAATTTTCATTGTCAGTTTCACGGAAATTTATAATCCACGTGTAGGCCAGGATATTATTAGTATTTACGTCGTCAGACGAGTGGGAGATTAACGAAACTTATAGTTTTGTTTTAGTTCTGTCCCCCTAGGTGGCGCGCTGCCCAGTGAAGCTTCGGGAGGTTCAAGTCAAGTTAGGTTTCGACGTGCTAGCGGTAAATAACGTATATTTAGCCTTCCTTACATCACTAAGGTCATAGATTTTTGGGCATGGACCTGTGAATGTAGTTATTTGATTTTAATGTGTTATGCTGCTCACGTTTGATTTGAACTCATGAAGCTTTCTAATGAAAAGGTTCATGAAGATTGAAATCGCGTTTTAGTATGAAATATTCCATGTCTTATTCTGGTAAATGATCATAGGTTATTGAAAATAGTTGATATTTTATTTATAAGAGATCAGTTCAGAGTTTAACCACTAGGTGCGTTGTACTCAAGCATGTCAAAACTTTTATTTCGATGTCAGTTTAGTATTTAGCTTGTAAAACCATGATCAAGCGTACTTTTATTCAGTTATTAATTTTAGTTCTAGGATTTTCTCAATAGTGGCGCTGCGATTCGGGTTTGGTCGATTTCTGTGCCGAGCTAAAAATAAATTCTTGAAATAAGTCAAAGATTCCTTAGTGAGCGTTAAAGTACCTAATTTAGTACTTGTTCAATTATTAATAACTTTTAATCAACCTTTTTTAACGATATTTATGTAAAATTCATATTAGTTGTTTTGTTATTTCAAACTTTCCCGCCTATTGCTAAAACTCAGGAACTTCAACATATTTCAAGTATCACTTTACTTCCCGGCCGTTTTGTTTTGGAAACCGGAGAAACTCACTACTAATAGTTATTGTGGATTTTACTGTTATTTGACAATTTATTTAGAAAATCATTGTAGAATTAACTTTTGTATACTAAAAACTGAATTATTTTATTTTTGTTTAAAATTTGGTCGTTTTTATTGAAAATTGACCTTTTTTAATTAAAAATGGAATTATTTGTTTGGAAATAACCGTATTTTGTTAAAATTTAAAGTTAGTGTGACAGTGTGGTATTTTTAGTTATAAGTTAATGTCTTAGTTATTATTTGCATTCAATGTAAACATTAACATTAGGTATTATTCCTGTGATGTATGGAATTTTTGATAAAATTTCATTGCTGACATAAAATGCAATATTAACTTATTGAGATTTTGAGGTTACTATTACATTCTGCAATTCAAGAGCGAACTGCTCGCAGTTAAAAAATTTATCAAAAAGAAGTAGGATGAAAACATAAAAAGCTATTTTTGATTTTAATCCTCATTAAAATAGTTTCTGTTTTTTCACCAAAAATTTTATAAATTTGAATGAAATTTGTATGATAAATTTTAATAATTTTCAGTGTATTTCAAATACGGAGTATTTATTTCGCATTACGAAAAATGAGAAAGAGCTTAACTTTCGTAAAGTTTTTGTAGTACATTTTCGTAACTTTTCATAAAAAAAATAGTATTTTATAGATTTTTGTAGATATACGAATGATTTACATTAAATTGGCAAAAATGATCTAATTCTCAAATTAATTCCTAACATCAAAATCTCAAAAAGTTGTTATCGCATTTTACACCAGCAAAGGACTTTAATAAAAAAACTTAGGAAAAATTCCATGCTTTATATGAATATTACTTAATGTGAATCTTTACATTAATGACAAATAATAGCTTAAACATTAACTTGTAATTAAAAATATACTAACCCTACCGATAGAAATCTCAGAGCATGTGCTAAAGTTTCTCATGGCTCTGAGAAGCACTGGGAAATTCTCCGCAGGCACTCAGGTATATACATTGAATGGTCCAGATAGCTGGTTCAAAGGCTTTGAAGGCTTTAAAATGTCCTTTCCGAAATTGAAATAAAAATACATTCATAAATAACAAGCAAAGAGGCTTAAATTGAAATAAGAATTCGATCATAAATAACAAGCAGACGCCCTGTATTGTGACGGTACGGGTGGCAAGGTGGTGGCAAAGATATGGTAAAGGAGGTGGTAAAGGAGAAGCGTTAATTCGTATTATCGACTTCGAATTTTGATTCGATTATTATTCCGAACAGTCAACCAAGAATACTTGCGCATGCTTGAACTGTGTGACGCTAATTGGCTCTAGTTCGCGTACGTATTTAAAAATCAAATACAGACACTTAATAGACGTTTTGTAAATAAAAATAGATTTTAAGGATGAAGTGCGGTATAGAAATACATTATATAATATTTTGACTTAACAGAGCAATGATTTCTTGATATTTTTTTAGTTACACACATTTTTAAATTATTGATAAGGAAAGAAGTATCAGCAATTTTTTTAGAATTATATAAAATATATCATTTTCATGAGACAATTAGGAAAGATTTTTAAATATTTCAAATATGTCAAAAAAAGAATGTAGAAGATTTA
>NC_046657.1:4667504-4668572 GCF_010883055.1 Belonocnema kinseyi
CATAAATGAGTCATTAAAAAAATTTTCGAACGATTTCGTTATAATATTTTATTTATTTTTTATCTGTAAATTATAAAGCTTAATAATATCATGTTATACATGCTATTAATTTTTTATAGTAATATTATCTTTATATTTTATACTTTAAAATTATGTACAAAATAAAAATTAAATATAATTTTTATAAATTTTTAACTGGTTTATTCAATGTGTACTAAAAGTGACATTTTCTGGAATCAGTTTAAAAGTTCAAGATGAAATAAAATTTGTATGGATAAAAGTTCTAATTAAAATATATATACAGGGTGGACACGCTGGGGCTTACATACATGGAGAGTAAAATGCTACCCGAATTGCACAACAACAGGGGAGAAGCCATTATACAGGGGTATTTTCATATTTCGCGCCTTTTAAGTTTCATTCGGATCGGCCATTCCGTCAAGTCCGTGCATCTTCGGATCAAGGTTATGGTAGTTTCCATGCTTGAGTGCGAAACTTCAAACGGATATAAGTGTCAAAACAATATAGGTTATGTTATATAGTAATTACAAATAATAAAAGTGTTTAATTAATAATGAAGTGAGATATGTGAACTGAGAAGTAAACATCATTTTTTTCTGTGTTAATAACATTATAGAATGGCTGCTGAGTGACAAATACTATAAAATAGTAATAATATTCTGCGCTTCCAGTGGGCAAAGAGTGAATGGTGTTTAACGCTTATTTTTACTGCATAAAAAATATGTTATGAATAGACAGGATGTGTTTCAAATAAAGTGAATGAAATATTACATGCGTAAACTTTAAATTGACATTGCCTACATTTTCTGACAGTGATTAGGGTAAACAGGTGAGTCTGGACATAACCGTTTGAAGTTTCGAACGCAACCATGGAAACTATTATAAACTCCATCCGAAGATGCACGGACTTGGCCGAATAAGCGATCCGAATGCAACTTTAAAGGCACGAAATATGAAAATACCCCTGTATAATGGCTTCTCCTCTGCTGTTGTGCAATTCGGCTAGCATTGAACTTGCCATGTATGTAAGCCCCAGCGTGTCCACCC
>NC_046657.1:4668672-4706601 GCF_010883055.1 Belonocnema kinseyi
CCGAAAACGCACTTTTCTGAAGGATTAAAAAAACTTGAAAAGCGATTGACCAAGTGTATAGAGCTCCAAGGAGATTATGTTGAAAAATTAAAAAAAATTTACACAAAAAAAATTGTTTTTATACTTCATTCTAAGGACTTATTGAACTACCCTCGTATTATTCAAAAAAATTAGAATTTAACATAAACTTTAAATTATTATTTCTATAACATTGAATAAATGACAGTAATTTAATGTATCGATTGAAGAATCATGAGAAATAAATTTAAGTATTATACATGATAATAATTCATTAAAAATAACAGCTATTAGTGAAAGTGAAAATAAAAAGACATAAAACATTAATAATGATCGGCGGTCGATAAAAGTAGAAATCTAGTTCTTTATTTCGATTAATTTTATACGTTGAAGAAAAATGTCGCTTGTCGCCATAAAATATGTGATCAACTTGACCATTGTAAGATTCAGCGCCCATGCGCTACTAATGGAGGTTACGAGTTTTTATATATAGGATTTTCCAACGCAGTCTAACCCACTGACGCCTCGTGTCACAAGCATACAGCAATGAAATCGTGTATACTTGGTGCCTTCTATTATTTTTTACTAATATTGTGTAACATTAATTAAATATATATAACATAGAAAAGATAGGCTTTTGGTTTATTCTTTTTCATAAAAAGATAAATAAGCGCGCGCAAGACTACTAGTAAGAACTAATATCTCATTGGTATTAAGTGTTTGGTTAGTTTGACTAGGAAAACTATCTGGCGCTCTTCTGCAAAATTATTTGACTCATCTGCGAGTCATGCTTAGCTTTTAAATCATATAAATCTCTAAAAATTAATAACTGGGTAAAAGTCTCAAGTTCATATTCTAACCTAAAATTTCCCGCTCTTTCGATTTCCAATATCATAAATAGAGTTTCTCATTTAAAATCACAAAGTTGACCTTGAACTGACCTTAAATGTTAAGTTCAACGCCAAATTGAAGATCTTTAGGTCTTCAGGTAAATACAATTCTACTGATTGAGATTTTTTTGCACATTCGAAGCAGGTTGTAGGTAACGCTCACATATCTGAAAGACTATGAGAAAAAATCAGTTATCAGAAAAGTATGAGGCACTTGAAGATTTAGTTTACGTTTTTTTCTCTTACCTTTGTTTTATAATCCTTAAATCCTAGCCTGAAGTCGTACGAGTGTTCTATTGCAGCTAATAGCAGCTGTCTCCAAAAATCAATGTATTTTCGGCTCGCTTTAACTATTAAATAAGTAAATAAAGCAGACGTCCTGCAAAATCTGTAGATTAAGTTTCAGAGTAATTTTATTCATAAAATACTCAGCTCAAGAAGACTGCTCCTTCTCTAAAAAATAGGTTTCACGAAGATCTCGAAAGTATCGTTGTCGCTGATAAATTTCCATTTTTAATATTTTGATATACTATTGAAATTGAAATAATTATTTTTGAAAATCAAAACTTATTGAAAAAGATCAATTTTGAACGAAAACTAATTAACGTTCGACCAAAGCAAGGAATTTTTAACAAAATAGTTTAATTTTTAAGCTAAGAAATTGATTTTTTAATAACATAATAACACAGCCACACAAAAAAAAAGTGTGCGGATCTGGTAACAAGACACACGTATTCCTATGGATTTTGGGGCGCTAAATTCAAATTCGGTATCAAAAATCACCCATCACGTCTTGGTTGAGCCATAACCTCAAAAAATGCCGAAAAATCATGCACTGAGGCAAATAAATTTCAAAATAATTCCAGTGATGCAAATTTTCACTTCAAAAACATGTCGACAACTCTGAAGGATCAACCCTTGCCTGATATCAACTTATTTAACATAACCTTATCCAACAGAACCTGACCTCACCTAACCTGAATTAACAGAAATTTATTGAACTACACGTAAAGCTCTGGAAGGATATTTTCCCAGTAGCAAATGTATGCTACATCCAATGGGTCAACTCCAAGCCTATACTAGAATTAAATCTAACCTAGCCTAACCTGACCTCACGAAACACAATTAACCTGATTGTGTTGTCCCGTTGTGTTTGCGGTACCGTTTCATTCATCTTGGGCTTAACCTATATAGAGGTTTAACCTATCCTAACCTAACAAAACCTGACCTAACCTAACCGATTACGCTGGCAACCCTGTTCTTAAACGTCTTAAACGTAAGCGTAACCCTTTGCATCGTTCCTTCAAAGAAAAAACGACACGTTGTAGCAGGAAGAAAATAGACTGAAGTAGGTCTATAAATCAATTTAATTACAATAAAATGTAAACACGAAAGATAGTATAAATATATCCCTTAAGTCTAAGAAAAGCGGAGCGAAAAAAATTTTGAATTAAACTCTTATTCATTTGCATGTTAAGTTAGAGTTCTACATTTTAATTGATACAAACATTGCCAGGTTAATTGAAATGGGGTCGATTCTACTTAAATGAATTTTATTGTGTTACAACGGGAACACTTAAGTTAAGTTGTGTTGCGTTAAGCAATATTTCCTTAGGTTCTGTTAAGTTAGATTCATTTGTAGGTTAAGATCTAGTTAACCTATTAAATATAGAACACATTTAAGACTGAGAACCGTACGCTTACATAGCTACACGTGTGGTTGAATTTCATTCGGCTAGGTTAGGTTAGGTCAGGTTTTGTTGGGTTAGGATACGTTAAACCTCGATGTAGGTTAAGCCGAAGCTGAATGAAACGGTACCGCAAACACAACGGGACAACACAATCAGTTTAATTGTGTTTCGTGAGGTTAGGTTAGGCTAGGTTATATTTATTTCTAGGTTAAGCTCGAGTTGACCCATTCGATGTAGCACAAATTTGCTACTGGGAAAATTTGCATCACTGGCATTATTTTGAAATTTATTTGTCTCATGATTTTTCGTCATTTTTTGAGGTTATGGCTCAACCATGACGTGATGGGTGACTTTTGATACCGAGTTTGAATTCCGCGCCCCAAAATACATAGGAATACGTGTGTATTGTTACCAGATCCGCACACTTTTTTTTTGTGTGGCGGTGTAATCTTTCGACCAACGAAATAAAAAATTTTAACCTAATAGTATAATTTCCAATCCAAAAGATAATTTTTTTACCAACAAAAGACAAACATTACACAAAATATATCAATCTTAAAGAAAATAGATACATTTTCAACCAGATAGATAAATTTTTAACTAAAGCGATTAAATGTACATCCAAAAAGATAAATTTGCCTCATAAAATGGAATTGTGACGTTTTAACTTGTAAAATTAATTTTCAATTGAAAAAACTAATATGTCATCAAAGAAATTAATTTTCAACAAAGAGATTGATTTTTTTTTTAATGTATGAATTTTCCACCTAATTATTCATTTTCAATGTAATTTTCAGTCTAATAATAGTCAAATTTGCCACCAAGGAAATTATTTAAGAAAATTAGTAATAAAGAAGATTAATATTCTACCAAATAAGGCAAACCTTCTACAAAACACAGAAATTGTCTACCAAACAGATGAATTTTCAACTACAGAAGATAAGTGTTGAACCAAACATGAAATAGTGCAATTTTCAGTTTTAAAATAATTGATTTACAACAGCAAAGAAGGTTCGAGAACATAGTTAAATTAAAAAAAAAGTATTTTTAGCTAAAATAATTAATCACCAAATATGAACAAAAATTGAAAACAATTAATTTAATTAATCGTGATCGTGCCAATTATAAAATCAAACACTGCTGTATGCGTCCATCGTGTTTTAATACAATGTTACATTATAGATTTCGAGTTTTTCTCAGCTTGGTCATTAACATAAATGTTACATTTTTCTTATTAATGGAGATCAGAAATGAAATTTTGATATCAAAATAAAATAATTGAATCTATCTTGGTGAAAAATATTTTTTTAAATGTGTTAAGTGGAATCTTATTAAAAATTTGAATCAAATTCAAGTAGCCGAATTTATTCCGACATTTATGAACAGTTTCTTTCGAAATACCTTGAAAAAATGTTGACATTTTTAACATATTTTGTGAATCAGAAAAATAATCGAATAATTTTAAAGAATTATAAGTACAGAAAAGAAATCGTGTCATAAATATTGAATTTTCCCTAATTTTTTCGCAAAAATAAAGAAACTTCTGTGAACCATATTGGTTTTTAAATCGTTTAAAATTTTCTGTAAAATCTATAACATCAAATAGTTACACTTTTAATTAAAACAAAACAGTATTAAGTTATAAAAAAGCTTGTTCTCGATTTAATGTCTGATTTTTTTTTACTAAATTATTAAACGTTCAAGAGAAAATGACGAAGTTACTGTACAAAACAGTTTAATTTTAAAATATAAAATTTTGATAGAAAGGTCAATTTTATACGAAAAAAAAAACGAATTTTCAAAAAATGCAAGAACTTTTAACCTAAAAGTTGAATTTTCAACTAAACTAGATTAATTTAGACGAAGAAACGAAATTTTTACAAAATAGATTAATTTTAATGTAAAGTAGAATTTTTACTTAAAAACGAATAATTTTCGACAAAAAATAAAATAGGTAAATTTTTAATTACAAAAATAATACTTCAACAAAAAAAAGGAATTTTCAATAAGCGAGTTTAATTTCCAACCAGAGATTAATTTTTATCTAAAATTCTTAATCGCCCGCTAAAAAACGCATTTGTAATAAATCTGTTTAACACTTAGTTGTTAAATTTTTAACCAAAAAGATAAATTTTTAAACAAAAAATTAAATTTTCAACTAAAAAAGAGAAATTTTGAAAAAATAGAATAAATTTCTCTGAAAACAGAATTTTCAATAAATTTCAACATTTCTTGAGAAAAAGGATGAATCTTTAAACAAAAAGATAAGTTTTTGCAACAAATAAGAGAAGTTTTTAATAAAATTCTCAACCAAAAAGTTTAATTTTCAACAAGAAACAAAACTGTGGTTTATTTTTGAAAAATTATTTTAACTTTAAGACGTAGTTGTAAAATTTGTAAAAAAAAAGATTAATTTCCTACAAAAAAAATACTTAACAAAATTAAAGAATTCTAAACCAAAAAGTCGAATTTTTAACTAAAAACAGATAAATTTTTGAACAAACAGCTCATTTAATATTTATTCTAAAAAAACGAATTTTTGAAAAAATAGTTACATTGTAAAAAATAGATTAATTTCGTACCAAAAAAAGGATAAATTTAAAAAATAGTATGAATTTTCAATTAAAGAATTTAAAATATTACATTAAATATGGAATAATCACATTTTCAGATACAACAAAATTACAGTTCGAAATTTGTTTTAATCTCTTTCAAATACATTTTTTAACATTCTCATATTTTTAAATTATTCAAACTTTTTGTAATTTTTTGTTTAATTATGAAAAATTGCAAAAAATGTCTCAAATTCTTCTAGATTCTTCCTTGAAAAGTTGGAAAATCTTTTAAATTCTTTTTAAATGTTCCCTTAAAATTAATTTTTCAACATAAAAATTAATTCAATTTTTCCTGGGAACCTAAAGCATTTTTTCATCTTTTTAAAACCTTACAAAAGTACTAAAAAATCTTATAAATTTTTATTATTCTTCAATCTTTTCAAAACTTCTAAGTACCTCTTATACTAACTCAAATTTTTTCAAAATTCTAGGAAATAATTTTTAATGTTTTTCCATGAATCTCAAGAATATCTTTTTCATTCTCTTGACGCTCTACAAAATTGAGTTTGCCTGCAATTTTATTAAATATTCTGAAAAAGCTTCTGAATTTTTTTCGAATTCTTAAAAATCTGTTTTTCCAAAAGTTAAATTTTTCTCATCTCTTTGAACATGTGTAAATTGCGGAAATTATATTGTGGTAGCAAAATTTACAATTTAAATTTTCTCTTCTATTAATAATGTTTTGAAACATTTATAAATAAATTTTTATGTTGAAGTAAAAGTATTTATTTGGAAATTTCGATGTACAAAATTAATGGTAGAAAAAATTCATAAATTTTTATAAAGAGATAAGTAACCTGGAGCAGTCGCGAGAAGTTTGATTGTGAATTCTCTTTTGTTAAATCTCCATCGTATTACTGATTTGGATATTACAAAATAAAATAGGCACATTGTATTGAAGCATCTCTGAATAAAAAATAATGTTTGGTTATTTAACATTTTCTTGTAACTTGTTGTTGTTTTTTCATCAATTTCATTTCTTTAATTTCAATGTTATTTTTTACGATTTCAACCAAAAATACGCATCCTAGCCTAGAGTATAATTTTAACAAATTTCGAACAAAATTTTTAACTTATTTTTGTGTATAAAAGAAAATCTACTTGTCCTATCTAATAATTATCATTAATAAAAATTGGTCCATCATTTTTTTTCATAATTGAAACTGAAATTACGCGTTTCTTTAAGAAAAATAAGAACAAATTTTTAGCTATTTTTGAATAAACAACTTTGTCTATTTTTCCGTAGCTTGTGTCGTTAGTCCGAGATTTAAAAAAATGTAATGTTATTTTTACGAAAAAAACAAAAACTACGCATCCCATAAAAAAATTAATAATAAAAAATGTGTAGCTCTCTTTTGGATGAATAACTTTTGTCGTATTATTTTTTTTTCCGCAGCTTGTGTCGTCTGTCCAAGAATTTTATTTTTTTTATTTTCAGGGTTGTTTTTTACGAATAAAACAAAAACTGTCCCTCGCCACGCACGCTGAGAAACTTGTTGACCCATAAAATTGTTTAAAAAGTCAGAAAATTTCTTTAAGAATGACTCTGAATAGCTGTAATTTATTTCACCTGTGTTTATATTTATATTTTTTGCATTTTTTTCTTGCTGGAATTTTTATTTTTAGTAAAAAATTGTATTATTTGGTTTTAAATTTAACAATTTTGTTAAAAAGTAATCCTTTTTGTTGAAAAATTCTATGGCTTGTTGAAAACTAATGTCATGATTAATTTTTTTAAAGAATTTATCTTTGTAGTTTGAAGATTCAACTATTTGGTTATTAATTGAACATTTGCTAAAAATATAAATATTTTTTAAAAAATTAAACGCTTTGTTTAAAAAATTCAACTGTTTTTAATTTTTAATTAAAATGCATTTTTTTTTTTAATATACTAAGCATTTTTCGTTAAAGATTAATATTTTCGGTTGAAATTTGAACTTCTTTCTCAATTTTTTAAATGAAAATTCATCATTATAGTTTATAATTTATCTCTTTGGTTGAAAATAATTTTTTTTTTCTTGAAAATTCAGATTTTCGTGTGTAAAATTGGAGTGTTTAAAAAAGATTCGCCTCTTGGTTCAACAAATTGCATTAAATATATTTTTTTAATTAACTAAAAAATCTTTACTTGTTAAAAATTGCTCCATTTGGTTGGTAGCATTTTATATGAAAATTAATTATTTTGGTTACATTTTTTTTAATTCATTTTTTCTTGTTTTCTTAAATAATTTTTTTACTGAAAACTTTCAACGTCTTCATTTTTGGTTGAAAATTCATGTAATTTGTTAAAAATTCGTCTTTTTGATTAAAATATTATATTTTCGGATGAAAATTCGGTTGAAACACTTTGTTAAAAATAATTTTTTTGTTCAAGATTCATTAGTTTAGTTAAAAATTTATAATTTATATTTAAAAATTCAACTATTTGTTTGAACATTCATGGATTTTGATTAAAATTCTGCTTTTTGGTTAAAAATTTGTCTATTTTTTAAAAATTCGTATTTTTTATTCGTATATCAACTATTACATTTTTCGTTATACATTCACCATTTTGTAGAAAATATAACTGTTTTCTAAAAATTTCTGCTTTTTGTCTTCAAAAGTTAACTGATTCTTTAAAAACTGAACTTTTTTTATTTAATTTTTTGTAATAATTTTGTTTGTGAGTAAACTTCCGACAATGTTTATAAAAATATTAATTACTCGCTTCTGTCAATTTTTCGATATAAATTATGAGGCATGAAAAATCTTAGCAATTAGAATAAAAACAGAATTTTTTCTCAAAATAAAATTCATAAAAAAATTATTTGTTTATGTAAAACTGCATATTTTGAAATTAGTTACATGGCATTTTCAGCTGTAAATATCTCAATATTAAATTATGTTTCTTATAAAATCTAGAGATTTTAACATGTAAAAATTATATATAAAAAAATGATCAAAGAATACTCCAAGGTAAAAAGTAAAAAATTCTCAAATTTAAATTTTTGTTTTTTATTAATATTTTCATTGTTACATGAATAATAAGACAGTAACATTATACAATACAGATTTCTACAAGTTAGTTTTGAAAACAAGGAAGAATGTCGCTCCAATCTCTGATATATTTTTTTAAACTCGCCCAACTAGCATTAATTATTTATTTTTATTTTTATTAACTTTTAAAATAAATGCAAATTGCCCAGTTTAAAAAAATGTATCTATCTACCAATATTTAATTGGTATAATGCATCTTATAATAATGTACAAAGCTAGTGATTTTTCTTTGCAAACTGGGATTAAATTCCTATAAATTAGTTAACAATTTTTATCTGACTTTGAAAATTGCGTCTAATTTATAACTTTAATCTAAACTAAATATTATGAATTTAGATTTGCGAGATAAAGGAATCTAATCCAAGGTATTATAATATAGCCTAGATTCTTTTTTGATTTTTAAGTGTGGCCGTGCGGTCACACAGACCGCACCATGCGGTTAAAGGTTAATTATTTTATTTATCTAATAAAAAAAAAGAATCAAGGTTATAATATGTAAAGAAATGTCACTTATCAGTTAGAAAACTAAATCTAAAATGCAGTATTTAATAATAATCGGATTTTGTATACGTTTTCCGAAGTCATCGTTGTCTTAAGGCGTTGACTTTATTTCGTTGTGCTAAACGCTTGAAAGGCTGATTAAGTACTACGATTTTGGCACTTAGATATATAATAATATTTATAAATTGCACTAATTGATACAAATTTCATTTCCTGCGAGAGAAAATTTTTTCAAATGTTTCAATTCTCATTCAAAATTTACTTTCATCTTTAATGTTTTCCCATGAAAAAGCCACCGACTTAAGGCGCAATTGTTCGAATCCCCCACCCCCCGCCCCCAGGAGAAAAATAAAATTAAGAAATATTTTTAATCTGCCCGTAAATTTTATTATATATTTCAGACCACTGACGAAAATTGCTTTAGCAAATCGCTTTACATAAATAAAGCGATGCAAAACTGAAAATATTTGATTTTTTTATTGAGTTATGGCAACGTACTTCAATCTCTGATTTTCGATTGAATGGAAAAAAAATTGAATTTCAAGGATAAAAAGAATTAAATTATAAAAAAAAGACATAACAAAAAAAAAGATAAGAAAAATTATTTCTGTGAGCTTCTTATTAATTAATAATAATGGATCCGAAAATATTATAATATTCCCTGAGCTTCACAGAATGTGGAGACTATTTTTAATTGTATACTATATATTTTGATTAGGCAGTGTGATTAAAAAATAATTCTATATTAAAGATTGAGTAGAAAAAAAATAAACTTAAGTCTACTTCCCTTGGAATGCTCAGAATCCACTTTGCTTTTCTTTTACTTAAAAGGTAGATTCGACAATTATGAGAGACGCAGAAAGTATAATTACATAAACAAAATAGGACTTTTTTCTATTTCCTATTTTATAAAGGCTTATTTATATTATAGATACTTCTTGGTGTACTATGAACAGTTTTCTGTCGATTTGATCAAGTCTGAGGTCTCTAGATATATTCTTTTTTAATAACAAATGCATGATTTCAGATAGGACCGAAATTTTTTCACGTTTTTGGATACTTTTCATTAGATTTCATGTGAATTAAAAAGTACTTTTACTTTCCGTATAGAACAGAAATGACATTTTTTACTCCATATAGAGTGAATAGTACTTTTTGTGACATAAGGAGTAAAAAATAGTTTTATTCCAAATGAGTACAGAGTACTTTTACTCCATGGGTAGTACAAATTACTTTAACTCCGTTGAGTGTACAAATTACTTGTACTTATTTGGAAGTACAAATTACTTCAACTCCGTTGGGTGTACAAATTACTTATACTTCTTTGGGAGTACAAATTACTTTTACTCCATTAGGAGTACAAATTACTTTTACTCAGCGTGGAGTGCAAATTAAGTTTACTACGCAAGTAGTGAAAAATACTTTACTACATAGGGAAGGTCCAAATTACTTTTACTCCATAAGATTAAAAATTACTTTTTCACCGTAGGAAGTGCAAATTACTCCATAGGGAGTAAAAATTACTTTGTTGCGGTGAGACTTACAAAGGATTTTAACTTTATACGGTGTAAAAACTACTTTTTCACTATAAGGGGTACAAATTACTTGTAATCCATTGGGAGTACAAACTCCTTTTACTCCACTGGGAGTACAAATTAATTTTACTCTATTGGTAATACAAATTACTTTTACTCCATTGAGAGTACAAATTAATTTTACTCTATTGGAAGTGCAAATTACTTTTGCTCCATTGGGAGTACAAATTAATTTTACTCTATTGGGAGTACAAGTTAATTTTACTCCATTGAGACTACAAATTACTTTTACACCACAGGAGGTGCAAATTAATTGTACTCCATTGGGACTAAAAATTACTTTTTACTCCACTGGGAGTACAAATTACTCTTACTCCATTGGGAGTACAAATTACTTTTGCACCACCGAGTGCAAATTACTTGTATTCCGTTAGGATTACAAATTACTTTTACTTCATTGGGAGTACAAATTATTTTTAATCCAAAAGGGAATACAAATTACTTTTACTCCAGAGTGAGTACAAATTACTTTTGCTCGATATGGCATTAAAATAATTGTATATCTTTCAAATGAAATTTATTACCATTGACGTGGATACTTCCTAGGAAATAAAAGTATTTTTGATACCAAGGAAATGAAAAGTACTTTTCAAATAAGAAATCATGTACATATTATAAGAAAATTATTGTTGGTCCAGTTGGGTGTATGTGCATTTTCGAAAAATTTCCATTTCTGAATCATTATTTGGACGCAAAGTCTTCATTACAGATTCCTGTGTCAAACGCACTGTCGACATTAAATTATCTTGGTATGAGAGGAGTCAAAATTTTATAATTATTGGGATAGAGTTCTATGGAGATAAAAAGGTATTTCGAGAATGAGCCAACGAGAATTTTTGAATTCAATTTTCCATTGCAAATTTTTTTGAAACTCAAAAACAATATTATTGTCAGCCATTTTTGCGGTAAATTATCTAAGATTTCATGGAATTCAGAGGGCTTATCTAATTCTGAGCGTTCATTGAATTCATGGATTTTCAAAAGTTCATGGAATTCTGAGAATTTATGCAATTCAGAGGATTCAAAGAATTCAGAGAAGTCAGAAATTTCAGAGAATTTAAAGAAATGATGGAATTCTAAGAATTCATGGAATTACAACAAATCATGAAATTCAGAGAATTAATGGACTTATGAGAGTTTTCGGAATTCAGAGAATTTATGTAATTCAGAAAATTCAGAGAATACAAAGAAATTATGGAATTCATGGCATTCCGCAAGTTTTCAGAATTTAGAAAATTTTAAAAATTCGAGAATTCCGACGATTTTTCGAATTCTGAGAATTCGTGGAATTAAGAGAAATTTCTGAAATTATGATAATTCAGGGAATTCTGAGAGTTATGGTCTTCCAGAAAATTGATGTAATTTATAAAATTCATGAAATTAAGAGAATCCAAAGAATTTATAGAATTCACAAAATCCCTAGATTTCAGAGACTTCATGTAATTCATGGAATTAAAAAAATTCTTTGAATTTTCGGAATTTGATAAACTGATAGAATTCGAATAATTCATGGAATCGAGAAAATTAATGGAGTTTAGAGAATTCACACAATTCATGAAATTCAGAGAAATTTAAAAATTCATGGAATTCATAGAATTCTGAGACTTCCTAGAATTCATAGAATTCGGAGACTTGATTATATTGATGGAATTCTGAGAGTTTATTGAATTCTGATAATTCACGGAATTCGGATAATTAACGGAATTCGGATAATTAACGAAATTCAGGAAACCCAGAAAAGTCATGAAATTCTGAGAGTTCTTCGAATTTATGGAATTCTGAGAATTGTTGAGATCAAGAGAATTCATTTGAATCAGACAATCCATAGAATTCATGGACATTGTAAAATTCTTAGAATTCGGAGAATTCATGGAATTAAAAAAATTAAGAGAAATCTCCGAATAAATGGAATTCATGATGTTGAAAAATTAATACAATTCAGCGAATTCCTGAAGTTTATAGAATCCAGAGAATTCGTAAATTCCCAGATAAATCCAGATTATTCATGTAATTCATAGAATTCTGAGAATTGATATAATTTACAGAATTCGAAGACTTCATGAATTGATAGAATTCGGATAATTCATAAAATTGATAGAAATAGCTGAATTCAGAGTATTTACGGAATTATTAGAATTTCTGAAATTCGTAGGATCCAGAGAATTCATAAAATTCGTCAAATTCCTAGATTTCGGATACTTGATGGAATTCATGGAATTAAGAAAATTCAGAGAATTCTTGGAATTTAATGAATTCATATAATTCAAATAAGTTATCGAGTTTAGAAAATTAATGGAATTCATAGGATTCATACAATTTATAATGTTCAAAGAATCCAGAGATTTCATTGAATTCTAAGGATTGATAGAATTTGTAGAATTCGGAGACTTGATGAATTGATGGAATTCCGAGAGTTCAGGGAATTCTGATAATTCATTGAATCCGGATAATTCGTTGAATTCGGATGATTCATGGAAATTACGGAATTTAAAGTATTTATGGAATTCATAGAATTTCTGAAATTTAGAGTATCCAGAGAATTAATGGAATTCAGAAAATTCATGCAATTTAAAAATTTCATGAAATTCAGAGAAACCAGAGAATTTACGGAATTGATAAAATTGCTATAATGCGGAGAATTCACGTAATTAAGAAAATTCAGATAAATCTTGGAATTCAAAGCATGCATGGAATTCTAAAAATTCAGAGAATTCATGGAATTTAGATATTTTATGAAATCCAGAGAATTCCACAAATTAAATTCGTAAAATTTCTACAATTCGGAGAATTCATAAAATGAAGAAAATTCCGAGAATTCTTGAAATTCATATAATTCGTGGAATTATGAGAATTCACGAAATTCAGAGGATCCTAAGAATTCACGTAATTCTGAGAGCTTTTGGAATTGAGAGAATTCATGGAATGAAGAGAATTCATAAAATTCTTGGAATTCAGAGGATTTCTAAAGATTCTAGGGAAGTTAAAAGAATTTAAAGAATTTATCTGCTTTAAGGAAATAGGAAAATTCAAGAAAATCAAGAGAAGCGAAGGAATTCAGAGAATTCAAAAGAATTAGGAGATTTCAAGGAATTGAGAATATTCAAGGAATTCGGGAAATTTAGAGAAATTAGAAGATACAAGTGTCTTAAATGAATGAAAACCAGTTTGAAAGTGCTCAGTATTCCTACTTTTCAGGACATAATCTCCAAATATATTTCTAACTTCTCCTATTTTTAATTCTAGAGCAATTCAGAACTCTAATCCAATAATTAGTAACAATTTCGGTACTACGAACCCGTCATCAAATTGTAAAAATTTACACAAGTCCAAAATCCGTATGAACAGTGACATCACAATTATTTGGTTTGTCAGCAGCCATATTAACTTCGACAAGTGTATCCACACTATTGATGGGACATCCCTTCAAAATTTTCTGGGCAGCCAAACTCTTAAATTGAACCTGCATGTCGCTCAGACTAGGATAAGAATACAAATCTCCACGATCTAAACTTTTCTCGAGATTTGGTTCAGACCCTTGAGGAGCTCGCGGACGTTTTACAGAGTCGAGATTTTCAATAAAAACGTTATTAAAAGACCCACCAAATCCATCCTGGAAAGATTTGGTTGGGGAAGGAGGATTCGAGATGTTGTTCTTCGACCCAGGACGAAGCAAATTTCTGTAGCTAAGTGTATCCTTCGAGAGACTCAATTTTCTCGAATTGTTCATCGCATCATTAGTGTTTTTCGAGGAGGGCGCCAAACTAGTTGTTGTTGATGTTGTTTCATTCAAAAGCGAATTTTTGTCAACATTCGAAGATCCGTCAATAAATTGTTGACTGTTGTTCAATCTCGTTTTCATCTTGTTAGGATCCTCATCACTCTTGGGCTTATTTTCTTTGTCCTCAGCGGAAATCTTCAGATCTTTCATGGCATAAAGGGATGAAGGCCTTTCTACCTTTAGGGGCTTCCAATCATCAATCTTTGTGGATTTGAAAAACTTGTCATCAGCTTTGTAGACTTTTTCTCCGAGTAGTTCCTTTTCCTGCTTTTCTTTAGTTGCTTCCTTTTCCTTGTTTTTAGAAGTCCCATTTTCGAAGGTAATGACGGACCTCATTGGTGAACTATTTTGATGAACGTAGACTTTGGTTCCTGGAGAACTGGAAATTGTTGTTTTGCTGCTGGAGTTTGAGGCGAGAGTTACACTACTTTGGATGGATGTTGATTCCTGGGGAGTTGTCACCGGACTCGTCAGGTTTGTGGAGACCTGCAGAGTGATCGAATTTTGCGCTTCTTGGAGAGGTGTTAGGGCACCTTGGATGACCTTGAGCGGTGAGGAATTTGTAGAAGTGCTGGAAGACTTGAGAGGCGAAGAGGACATTTTTCCACTTGAGGTTGATTTTCCGCTAGAGTGGGTTGAGTGACTTGATGGTGTCTTCTGGAGTACCTGGAAAAATAACATTAGAATGATGTTAAATGATTTCGAATACTAAAAATCGATTCATTGTCAAATCTAAATTAAAAGTTTGATGGCAGAAGTATTTTAGGCTTAACGAATCACTGCAGAAGCTTTATTCTGATTACACCAGGTCATAAATCAATGTAATAACTAACTTAACATAATGTCCAATCAGTCACGGCTAAAAAAATATTTATAATGAAGAGAAGAAGCGATAAATGTAGAGCTCACAGCTCCTATGGGATTCTTTTTGTCAGACTCATATCGTACTTCTTTCGCGATCAAATAGTAACAAATTCAGGATAAATTCAAAAGATTTCGGAACAATTCAATTTACATTCAAAAGAATTTAAAAGAATTGCAAAAATTTTAGAAAATTAAAAAAATGTGTTTGATTTCCGCAAAACTGAGTCGAATTCAGATGAATTTAAGATCAATGAAATTCATAAAAATTGAAGGTGGATTAAAAAAAAAATTAACCAAATCAAAAAGAATTTGACAAAAACCTAATTGAATTCAGTAGCTTTGAAATGAGCTTAGAAAAATTCAAGAGAATTAAACAAATATGATGAATTGGCCACGAAGTAGTATAAGGAGACCCCACTCCTGGAAAACTTGGACACGTGAATTCGAATTTAGTTAGTTTGCATCGCTTGTAGCGCCTCTTGCGGAAAAATGCAAAACCGAAAACATTTTCAAAATTCCATAATTTTTCCTGAACCAATTTTTCGTTGCAAATCATTAATATTAAAATACCAGGATTTTAATCTTGTGATCCTTTTAATATATAATATTTTATAAACGGAATAAAAAAGTATTTCATATAAAAATGTTAATGTTCATTAATTTATTTCAAACAAAAATGTCTTTTTTACTATAAAAGATGGCTTTTTAACAAAATACTAGAATTTTCAACATAATAGTTAAGTATTCCACCTAAAACGACAAATTCAAAACAACAAAACATTGATTTTCAAAGAAACTCATGCATTCTTATAACGAAACTAAAATTACAAACTAAAAAATTTTTTTTTCCAAAGAAGGCGAATTTTCAACTAAAAAATATCCATCTGAAATAAATGGAAAAGTTAGATTTTCTGTTAAAGAATTAACTTTCAAACAAAAAAAGGTAGTTTCGACCAAATAGTTAAATTTTCAATAAGATGTAAGTCTTTTTAAAAAAAGTTTTTTTTTAACAATGTAGCTTTAACTTTTACCCAAGTGGATGATTTTTTAATTTAAAAAGATTAATTTTCAACAAAATAATTAAACTTTCAACTAAATAGATGAATTTTCAACTTAAATTTAATCAAGCAAAGAGGAATGCTTGTATTTTTAATCTAAAAAGACTAACTTTTAACCAAAAAGGATGGATTTTTAACAAAATTGTCAAATTCTCTACCAAACAGTTGCATTTTTATTAAAAAAGATGAAATTTCTCTCAAAACAAAAGAATTTTTGATGAAAAAAGTTGAGTTTTCTTAAAAAAAAGATTCCAATTAAGTCTTCAAGATAAAAAAATTGAATTTTTGTAACAAAAAAATAATTTTCTAAACAAAATTGACTTTTAAATCCAAAAAGACGAATTTTTTTAACCAAAAAGTATGAATTTTTAACTAAATAGTTGAATTCTCTACCAAATAGTTGGATTTTTATCAACAAAAAAAAGACATTTGTCTTAGAACAGACCGATTTTAAATTTTAAAAAAATTAAATTTTCATCCAGAAAATATTTCAGTTTTTTTCAACACACAAATCTTATATTTAAACAGTAGAATTTTTAAACAAAAATTATGACTTAACAAAATTCTTGAAGTTTCAACCAAAGAGTTGCGTTTTCAGATTCGAGATTTTTTAATTCGAAATAAGATTATTCAATTTTAAACGCTTCAAATAAATAATTATACAATGTCAGCTCCTTTCTAATAAAATTCTTTATTAAAAAAAAATTGTGATCTCAAATTTTTACATTCTCATCAATTATGATTGAGAAAGTATTAGAATTGTCGGAAATTTGACATCACAGTTTTTCAACGGATCTCCACGTTTCGAGACCACATGAATCCGAAAATAAGGTTTTTACGATGGCGTCTGTCTGTCCGTCTGTCCGGCCGTCTGGCTGTCCGTAAACACGATAACTCTCGAAAAAATAAACGGATCAAATCCATATTTGGCACACTTTTTTAAAGTACTATAAGAAAGGACAAGTTCGATAACCAGCCATTTTTGACGAAAATTCAAAAAGTGAGCGCATTTTGAAAATTTTTGAGACCACTTTTTTCTGAATTTGAAAATTCTATGTACGCACATTTATAGTATTGAAATGGACAACGAATTTATCCTAACCACTTTTTTCGATTAAACAAAAATTCTCAGAGTTATAGCATTTTAAAATTTTGTATAACAACCGAAATTCCAAATTTTAACCCAAACCACGCAAGATATGAAAAAATGTCAAGAGAAGAAAATCATTGCTTTTTAAAATCCCTATAAGACTGTCATGACAAATTTTTCGATTTTCTTAGAAAATCCAAAATTCCAATTTTGATTGCCCAAAAAATAATGAAAAATCAAAAAATTCTATTTTGTGGTCAAACTATGCAGAATACGAAAAAAGATGAACTAACGAAAATTTAACCCCCCCAAAAATATACGAATTAATTAATAATCACTTCTTCATTAAAGGCGTACTTTTTGTTTTAATCGTGAAAAATAACATTGAAAATAAAAACATCAAATAAATACAAAATTTGTGGAAAAACCCCTCAAATTGAGAACAAAATTTATTCAACTTAAATTCTACGCCTAAAACATATCTAAAAATTTGTTATGAATTACTTTTTGATAAGACGCGTATTTGGTTTTAATCATAAAATTTACATGCAAAATAAAAATGAAAAATTTATGGAAAACGACGAAAGATACGAAAACGAATTGATAGACAAAAATTGTTCGCCTAAAAAAGAGATGAAAATTTATCATAATTTATTTCATTCTCATCATTTATGATTGATAAAGTATTAGAATTATCCTAAATTGACACTACGAAATTTATATTTCTAACCAAATGACGCAAAATACGAAAATGTGTTAACAAGAAATATTAGATTTTGAAAAATCCTAAAAATTTTCCCTTAACCATTTTTCAATAGGACTAGGCATTTACAAAACTTAAAAAATCAATCGATGAGTAAAAATTTTGACCAAGCAACGCACGGTTTGAAAAAAGTAGAGAAAAGAAAGACGTTGCTTTTTGAAAGGCCTACAATATTTTCATAACAACTTTTTGATTATAATTGAACAATCGAAAATTCAAATTTTTATTGCACAAAAAATTAGGAACAATAAAAAAATAATGTTGTGCTCAAACTATGTATGATACATATGAATAAAGATGCGTGAATCAAAATTGTGCTCCCAAAAAAGATTTACAAACTTATTATTACTCACTTTTTGATAGGATACGCAGTTTTAGTTTTATTTATAAAAAACAATAATAATAAACAATAAAATATTTGGACAAACAACACTACAAAAGTTTACATTGACAGTGAATCTTTTTAAGTTACAAATTTCACTCTTTGGTTAATGCAGCATCGTAATCAACAATGTTTTTTATATATTGAAAATTTTTTTCTTTTATACAAGATTGTGGCATTTTTTAAAATTAAAAAGATAATTTTTTCTATAAAATAGTTAAATTTTAAGTTACAAAAACAAATTTTTAATATATAAAAAAAATTGTTGATTTCGATGCTGCATTAGCCAAACAGTTAAATTTATAACCTAAAAAGATTCATTTTCAATGTAAAATTTTGTAGTTGATATTTCAACAAACCAGATTTTAAATAAAAATAAAAAAACTCAAGAATATTTATGTTTAACAAAAAAGTTTATCTACAACCAATCGATTCTATTCTCAACAAAATAGTTAAAATTTCAGTTAAAAAAAAAATATTTCCAAAATATACACACATTTTTTTTCACTAAAATGTTGAATCGACCAAGGAGCTGAACTTGTAACCTGAAAAGATTTATTTTCAACGGAAAATATAATAGTTGATATTTGAACAAAACAGATTTTAATAAAAAAATACAAAATAAAATAAATTTTACCAACTTAGACAAATTTTCAACAAAACACTTTAATCCTAAACTACAACAGATTAATTTCTAACAAAAAATTGCATTTTTAACTAAGATTATTTATTTTTTACCAGCAAAAAATACGAATTTTCATTTTGTACCCAATAGTCCACTTAACCCTTGTGTTACCACACGGGTATCCGGGTACCCATCGGCATACGTTTTGTTAAATAACTTTTGACATTCTCATCATTTATGATGGAGAAAGTATTAGAATTGTCGGAAATTAGACATCACACTTTTTCAACGGATCTCCACGTTTCGAGACCCCCTGAATCTGAAAATCAGGTTTTCACGATGGCGTCTGTCTGTCCGTCCGTCCATAAACACGATAACTCTCGAAAAAATGAACGAATCAAATCCATGTTTGGCACACTTTTTTGAGGTCCTAAAAGAAAGGACGAGTTCGTTAACCAGCCATTTTTGATAAAAATTCAAAAAGTGAGCGCATTTTGAAAATTGTTTAGACCACTTATTTCTGAATTTGAAAATTCTATGTACGGATATTCATAGTATTAAAAAGAACAAACAATTTATCCTTAGGACTTTTTTCGATGAAAAGAAAATTCTCAGAGATTTAGCGTTTTCAACATTTTTTGAAATCAACCGAAAATGAAAATTTTAAGCCAAAAAACGCACGATATGAAAAAGTCAAGAGAAGAAAAACATTTCTTTTCAAAAGACCTACAAGATTATTATTACAAATTTTTGGATTTTCTTCAAAAATCGAAAATTAAAATTTTGGATTTTCTTCAAAAATCAAAAATTCAAATTTTGATTGCACAAAAAAATAATAAAAAATTCTATTTTGCAGACAAACTATGTAGGATACGAAAAAAGACGTATTAACAAAAATTGTTATCCCAAAAAAGATCTACAATTTCGTTAAGAATCACTTCTTGGTAGGACGCGTACCTTTTGTTTTATTCGTGAAAAATAACGTTGAAAAAAAAAAATAAAAAAAAATGTGTGGAAAAACGACGAAAGTTACGAGAAAAAAATTCAACAAAACCTGTTTAAAAATGTCTGTCGGAAATCGAGCGCGCAGCACGAGTGTCACGATGAGAATGTGTACGTCAAAGCCTATAGAGCTTTGAGAATCTCAATCTTTGACTACACTTAATTAAGTAGACAATTCAGAATATGAAGACGCATATAAATACTGCCATCTAAAAGAGATCTTTTTGATAAAGTTTTTTTCAAGCATTCCAAATGCAAAGAATAAATATCCGAGCGCGAAGCGCGAGATTATACCGTCGTGCGCCCTACGCGCTCAATCTTGCGAGCGAAGCGAGCTGCGCGCGTAGCGTTCTAAATTTTCAATTTAGAACGCTCTTTATTACAAATAATACTGTTTCAATTCCTTTGAATTTTAAATGATAGAATTTTCAAAATTCTATTTGGAAAATATTTCCTTTTTAATATTTGGAACTTTTCCTATTTTGTAAAATTTCTTATAAACTTAAATAATTCAAATACAATAAAATTGGTGAATTTTATAAGCTTTAAATTAGAAATGATAAAGTTTCAAATCTTTTCCAATAAAATTGTCTAATTTTCAAAATTGAATCTAAAAGTGTAAAATTTGGAACGTTTTGAATTATAAATAATGCCCTTTGGAAAACTTGTATTTCAACGCTAAATTCACTAAATTAAGTAAAATTAAGAGAATTTAGACGGATTCAAATAAATGATTAAAAAAAATGAATTGAGAGAATATGATGAAATGCCTAAAAATATAAGGTGAGGTTAATAGACTTCAGGATCAATCAAATAAAAAATTCACTGAATTAAGAAGAATTGAACGAATTTAAAAGGATTCAAATAAATAAAGCAAATTCAAGAAAATTCCAAATAATTTAGAAGAATTCAGGTTGAGTCCCAATAAAAATATCAAAGCTTTAAAACTCTACTAATCTCTAACACAAGAAGTGACTAATGATTACAAAATAATGCAAGATAAATTGAAAAGAATTCAAATGAATTAGAAAGAATGTAAAAAAAAATGTTATTTATTTTCTCAAAACTAAATTGAATTTACATGAATTTAAGGTCAAAGGGAATAATTTAATAAAGTTCGTGAAAATTGAAGATGAATTGAAAAAAATTAAATAAATTTAAAACAATTTGACAAAAAAACCTAATTGAATTCAGTATTCAATAGTAAAGAAAGGGAAGGGAGAGGAAGTTAAAGATTATAGGGGGGTGACGTTGATGCCAACACTGTGATAGAAATGTTTGTTGACTTTAAGGCGGCGTTTGACTCATTAAACCGAGGAGAAATAGAAAAAGTTATGATAAAAAAGGGGATAAGATAGGGATTATTAAAGAGAGTATCAGAAATTTGTAGAGAGACAAAAAGTAGGGTAAAGGTGGGAGAGCAAGTAGGAGATAGTTTCTGGTTGGTGAGAGGTGTGAGACAAGGATGTCATTTGAGCCCACTTTGATTTAATTTATTAATATCAGACTTGGAAGAAGAAATGGGGAGAAAGGGTTATGGAGGAGTTAGGATAGGGAAGGAAAACATATATACACTGGCATACACAGACGACATAGTGTTGATGGCAGAGGATGAAGAAGGGATGGCGGGATTAATTACAGGATAAAGAAATACTTAGATGGGAAAAAGCTGAATGTAAATGTAGAAAAGACAAAGATAATGAGGTTTATAAAAGGAGGGGGAAGGAAGAAAGAATGAACAGGGATATGGAAAGAAATAAAGTTAGAAGAAGTCAAAGATTATAAATATTTGGGATACATCTTGCAAACGAATGGAGATCATTCAGCTCATATAAGAGAAAGGATAAAAAAAGCAGCAGGGGTAATGAAACAGATATGGGGAATAGGAAAAAGAAAATTAAAAAAAAATTGAAGAAGGAGAATGTGGTTATTTGATACGCTGGTATAGCCGGTATTAGGCTATGGAGCAGAGATATGGGGATGGAAAGAAAGGAAAGACATTGAGAGTTTACAAGAAAGGTATACAAGGTGGACACTAGGGGCAGACTGGAGGACGCCAGGATATATGGTGAGAGAAGAAACACAAAGTGATAAAGTAGTATTAGAGCGGGAAAGAGGGCATGGGAATTTTAGACGAAGCTGAGGGAGGGAAAGGGAGGCGAGTTGGCCAGAAAATGTTTGATGCAGGTAGAAGAGAGGAGAGGGAGAGCGATCGAATTAACGAGATGGGAAGAAGAAAGGAGAGAGTTCTTTAATGATAGAGAAATAGAAGACGGGACTAGAAAAGTAAACTATGAAGACGGGACTAGATTAGTAAACTATGAAGAATTGAAAAAAAGGAAGAGGGAAAAAAATTAATAGAAAGATGGGGGGGGGGGATTGAGGAATCAAAATACAATAAATGGTATAAGATGGTACAAAAGGAAGGGGTGCCAAAGTATTTAGAAGAGGGTTGAGAAGAGAGAAGGTGGACCAGAATAGAAAGATTTAGATTGGGAAACGAGGTAAGGGATGTACTGGGAAAAAGAAGAGAACAGAAAGTGTAGAATCTGTGAATGGGAGGAGGAAACATGGGAGCATGTATGGGAAGGATGTAGGAAAGGAATGGAAGATAAAGGAAGCTAGCAAGAAAATGTGGTTAAAATTCTAGGGGAAGATGGATCAGGAGCAGAATGGATGAAGGAGTTGGAGGGTGCTAGAGGAGCGAATGAGAGAGAATGAAAGACTGCACGTGAACAAAAGTAAATGAAGGTATAAAAAAGTGAAATAAAAAGGAAACGGAAGTCGCTTGGATTAGAAGCGTAAACATTGTAAGTAACGGTAAGGTAAAAGTTAAGTAGACTAAGATGCGTTTGTGTTATCATGATCTCTCTCTCGCTTGCACTCTCGCTTTCGTTCGATCGCTCACTCGTTTGCTAATAAGTCCTAAATTGCGCTATCGCAGGAAATAGAAATAAGAAACTAGATATAAGACTTTATGTAAATAGTTGTAAATAATTGTGTATATAAAAAGGATAAGATTGTAAAAAATTATAGATATAAACGGAAAGATTGTAAGGAATGGAAGTCATATAAAACTCTTAGGGGACACATTATGAATAAAGAAGAATTTAGTAACTTTAAAATAAGCCTAGAAAAATTCAAGAGAATTAAAAAAATATGATGAGATGCCTAAGAATTCAAGGTGAGGTTTTTAGACTTCAGGCCTAATTAAATAAAAACTTTTAAAAATTCGCTAAGAAGCAGAATTGAGTGAGTTTTGAAGGATTGAAGAGAATTCTAAAGAATTTAGAAGAATTCAGGGTGAATTCAAAGAAAAATTTCAAATCTTTCAAACTACTTATTTCTAACACAAGAAGTGACTAATGATTACAAAGCAATTCAAGATAAATTCGAAAGAATTCAAATGAATCGAAACAATTTTCAAAATCGAAAAAAATTTAATTAGTTACAATAAATTGTCAGTGAATTTAGAGAAACTTTAAAGAAATAAGAAGAATTAGATGAAATTCATAAAAAATCAACCTGAATTTAAAAAGTAATAAAGGGAATCAAAAACCATGCAAAAACATTGAAAAATTAATTTAATTGGGAAGAATTGAATAAAAATTTAGAAGAATTTAAAAGGATTTCGGATAAATTAATAAGAAATTAGGGAGGACTACAAATAAATTGTAAAAAAATTCCGAGAATGTTTTAAAATTTCCTCAAATATTTCGAATCCTTTAATATCTTTCGAAAGCCCTTAACACTTTTTAAACTACTTGAAAGCCCTCAAGTATTTCAAATCCCATCAAATTACTGAAATCAATATAAAATATCTTTGTAATCTTTTAAAATAACCAATTTTTTTTTTTAATCCTTTGAACTTCATTCAGATTTTTTTGAAAATGCCAAGGAATTAGAAAAAAATGCGTTAAAATATTTCAAATCCTTTAATCATTTTATCGATTGATCCTCAAGATCAATTAAATTAAAACCTTTAAAAATTTAAAAAAAAATCATTGACTTAAGTAGAAGTGAATTCATAAAATTCAAGAGAATTTCAAAGAATTCAGTGTTAATTCCAAATCTCTTAAAGTCTTTAAAATCCTACAAAATAGCTCACTTATCATTACTAAATTCTTTAAAATGCACTAAAATATTATAAAATTCCGTGAAATCCTTTTAAATATTTTAAAACCTCATACATCCTGTAAAATAGTTCCATATCTTTAAATAGTTCTAGAAATTTTCTGATCCTATAATATTTCAAACACTTTAAAATCACTTCAAATTAATGAAATTAATAAACGAAAATCATTGCAATAATTAAAATCATCAAAATGGGAATTGCAAATAAATTTATTGTAAATGTTGTAAATCGTGAAGAGTCACTGTCAAGCATTCCAATATATATATTAGAGCGTTTGTAAGATGAAAATTTTTCACAATGAATTCATAAAATTCAAGGAATTCCAACAATTCACGAAATTCATCAAATTCACGGAATTCACAGAATTCATGGAAATGAAGGAATTTACAATAGAATTAGCGGAATTCATTAAATTCACGGAATTTACGGAATTCATAAAATCTACAGAATTCACAGAATTCATGAACTTTAGAGAATTCACTGAATTCATGAAATTTACAGAATTCATGGAATTGAAGGACTAAACGAAATCTATGGTATTCACTGCATTTGCGGAATTCATGGAATTCATCGAATCTATGGAATTTAGAAATTCTCAAAATTCATGGAAATGAAGGAATTTGCGATAGAATTTACGAAATTCATAAAATTAAAAGAATTCACGGAATTCATGAAATTCACAGAATTCACGAAATACACAGAATTCACGGAATACACAGAATTCATGGAATTTAAAGAATTCAGGAAATCCAAGGAATTGAAGGAATTTGAAAAATCTATGGAATTCAGGGAATTTATGAAATTCACAGAATTTATGGAATTCAGGAAATTAATGGAATTTACCAAATTTATGGAATTCAGGAAATTAATGGAATTTACCAAATTCACGGAAGTCTCTCAATTATGGAATTTAAAAAATTCACAGAATTGATGGGAATGAAGGAATTTGCGATAGAACTGGCGGAATTGATGAAATTCACGGAATCATAGAATTCGCAGAATTCACGGAATTCATGAAATTTACAGATTTCACGAAATTCATGCAATTGAAGGAATTTACAAAATCTATGAAATTTTCGGAATTTATGAAATTCACACTAGTCGAGTATCCCTCGAAGTTCATGGAATTCAAGGAACTAACGAAATTAAAAGAATTTATGGAATTGAAGGAATTCACTGGATTTGCGGATTCACGGAATTGATCGAATTTATGGAATTCAGGAAATTTATGGAATTCACCGAATTCACGGAATACGCTTAATTTAGGGAATTCACGGAATTCATAGCATTGAAGAAATTTACGAAATCAATGGAATTCACAGAATTGATGAGATTCACAAAATTTGTGGAATGCGTGCAAGTCCATGAATTCTATCAACTCCGCAAATTCAGTGATTTAATTAAACACTCACTTATTGAATTTAATGAATTCTTAGAATTTCATGAATTCTACGATTTCCTTTAATTCCACGATTTCATTGAATTTCACGAATTTCTCGAATTCCATAAGTTCCGTAAATTCCATGAATTTCTGGAATTTCATGAATTCCTTGAGTTCCGTGAATTCTTTGGATTCCGTAAATTCCTTGAACTCTGCGAATTCCTTAATTTCTGTGAATTCTTTGGATTCCGTCAATTCCGTAAATTGCGTGAATTATCTTTAATTTTTTCGAATTCCTTAAGTTGCGTGAGTTCTGTAAATTTGCTGATTTTCTTGAATTCGGTAAATCACGTAGACTCATTGCATTCTTTGTATTACATGAATTACATGCCTTTCTTGAATTTTATGAATTTCTTGAATTATGTGAATTCCGTAAATTCTTTGAATTCTGCGGGTTTCATGAATTCCGTAAGTTTCCTCAATTCTGTGCATTCTTCAAATTTCGTGAGTTCCTCGAATTCCGTGAGTTCCGTGAAATAATAAATAATTCATCTGAAATGATGAAATTCCGCTGACTCCATGAAAACCGTGGATGCCGGGCGTTATATAAATTCTGCGAATTCCTTAAATTCCATAAATTCTGCGAATTCCTTGAATTCAATAAATTCCGTGAATTCCACGAATTCCTTAAATTTCAGGAATTTCTTCAAGTCCATAAATATTCGCGTTATATACTATGTATTAACAAAGGTTTTGACTCTTACAGCATTTTTTTCGCTAGGAACATGTGTTTTGAGAAATGATTCACATGTATTTTAATTTTTCACTTCAACATGTGTTAAGATATCCACCCGGAAGTATGATACAGAAGTGTTACTGGTTACTGGTCTTGTATTATAAAATTCCAATAAATATGAGGTACCATACCAGTACCAGCATTTGGAAACTGAAACATTTTGTATTGTAGCGCTACCTTACGTTTCGGAAATAAACTTACAATACTTTTAGCGGAAGTTTCCAACAGAAAATTTTAACAGTGTTCTTCTCACAGAAATTCTCTGATTTTTTTTTTTTTTTGACAAATTGCCTGACTCAAATAGGGGACCCATAGGTACCAGATCTTGAAAATAGGGTACTTTAGGGACCTTAACTGGATATAGAGTACAATAAGGAATATAAGGGCCGTTCTGTGAGGCCTGTAAATGAAATAAAGGAAGATTCACACTTACTTTGTGCTGTGGGGAGCCGTGGGTAGATTTTGAACTACTAGCGGTGAGGTCATGACTCGGTCTCCTTGACGAGTGCCTAGTCGTCGATCTTCCTAAAGTTCCAGTCTTCCCAGGACTTCCAGTAGCCCTAACGGATCCAGAGCTCCCACCACTCCTACTAGGGGATGAATTGGTCGAGTTTTTACCATTCTGGACTGGATTTCGATTCTGATAAGGTTCTTGTTGATTGTTACTGGTGGGAAGTACCGAGGCCCTGGAAGTGCATCTACTCAGACTGGAACATTTGGACCTGGGTAAGGTAGAACAAGGTGATCTGTGGCGCCGCGAACTTCTGGGTGTCGAGTTGGCCAGGAGACTTGAAGAGTCTCCACTCTGCCGACGATGCCTTCGCGGAAGAGTTGCTGATCGAACAGAACTGGAATCATCCCACGCTTGGAAACTGGCCTGTGACTGATCAAGTCCCTTCATCATCTAAGAAAGCAAAATTAATCCAAATATCTCAGGCTAGATTCTACTTTGCAGTAGGTTAATTGTGCGAGAAGCCAAGCGGCATTTGTTATTAGAGGTTTTCGGATTGAAAACATACAACTGTAATGTCTAATTTAATATTCAACGATAGAAAAGCCAAATTACCGAAGGACTGGCTGCTCTAGTTTGAGTTGCGACACTGTGGAGATGAACGACTCTTGGGTTGAACCATTCAGTTGGGGGATATTGGGCACTGAAGGTGCCCATCAGAGGAGTGCCCTTTCTTCTTGTACTGCGTCGAAAAAGTCTCGAGAGCAGACCTATTTTCTCTGCAAAAATATTGGAAAAGTCTTGAGAAGAAATTTTATTTGAATCATCAGAATTACGGTTCATGCAAGGATCGAGGAAGAGTTTTTGTTTAGCTGAAGGTAACCAGATGCATTATCTTATCATTGCATCCCTAGAAAACTCACGGAAAATTGCGTGATTGGAAAGAATGATAAAGAATAGCGAAGTGTAGAGAGAGTAAGGTACTATAAAGAGAGTATAATTATGAAAAAATTGAAGTAAATTTTCCAAAGAGATATTTTTTTTGGAAACTTATTGCAATCTTCGTAACCAATCACCCATAACCAAATCTACCCTTCCCCGCAATTGAACTCACTGGTTGGACTATGTGGCGTGCTGTCAGTGCTGGCATATTCTGCACTTGAGGAGGTGTCACTTCTTTCTGGCCTTCGTGGAAGAGATCGAGAACTTCCGCTTCGATGTAAACGCCTCGCTGATCCCCAGAGACGAAGCGAATGCCGCCTTTCAAGACGGGCAGGAACAGATCGGCACCTGGCGAAGAGGATCTTGTCGTTCGGGTTACCTAAAAAGATAAGCAGTCATAATTTCAGAATTAGGTACTTTTAAAGTGCAAATTTTCCGAGTTAGACATGACCCAGGCTCTAGTTTAAAAGTGATACGACACTCTATTATTCGTTCCAATGTAATTTATAATTTAATTTCTCTTTTTTGATTCGTTCCGAATTCTAATACTTCCCTGCATGTCAACCCGTTCACGAAGTTACTATCATCGTAGTAAATCTAAGGAGGCTCAGAATCTACGAGACGTCAAAAAAACTTAGTCAATTTGCAGCTTCTGAAAGATTGGAGATAATATTTGCATTCTTTCGTCAGTTCCACCATCAATTACTGCCACCAAAATAAAAACTGAAAATCTAAACAGGAAATCGCTTCAAAATACTGATAGAGATTCTTCTAAATTGTATTGCTGCAAAAAAGCCACAAGATTCCTCGATAAAAAGTTGTCTCGAAAACTGGGGGGAAGCTCGCAACGAAAGAAGTCAACTATGAAAAAAGGAATCTGGCGGTATGAAAATTTTCACCCTAGTCTTCGAAAACCTCTCAGCGTTATTTGAGAAGAATGCAACAAAAAGAACGGTTTGTTTGTTTAGGAGTCAAAAAGTAGGACCAAGTTATATTTATGTGAAGGAAAGTTAAATAAAAAGAAAATCACAATGTTCAGATGTTGAGGCAACCAAAAGTCGTTGGCTTTACTTTATTGAATATCCTTTGTCTGCGGGAGGTCGATGCATTATAGATTCAGGAAGATAAATAAAAAGAGATACGGGAAAATGCGGTGGAAGGTAGTGCACGGTAGTCTATTTATTCCTGACTTCCAACGTGACTCACAATAGCTGACTGACTTCCAATATCTAATATATCCTTGCACAAATCGCTTTCCAGAAACAGCCGTTAGTCGTTACGCCGCAAACAGATACTACATGACGTATTCGCGTGAGCAAATCTCTCGTGTGGCTATCACTTCATGAAACAGCATGAGAAGAAAAGATAGAAAAACTATAAATGAAGAAAGTGAATTTTACTAGAGTATGTCTACCAGAAATATTCTACTTCATTTATTAAGAAAGTGTCGGTTTGGGTTTTCTAAAACGCTTTTTAGAAGGGGTTTCCCGGTGAATTGAAAAAAAGAAACGATTGCTTTAGTAAATCAGTTTCTTTTAAGAGAAAAGATTCGAAGAGCGTCTTCGGAATCTAAATGATGTTTATTATCTTTTAAAGGCATTTCCGTATAATAGGTGCTTAATAAATACAGAATTAAGTTTGTGGATTCAATATGGCTTCAGGCCAATTCAAATTTTCCAATCATTTCTTTGTTGCTGGGAAATGCCTTTAATTGGAAGTTGCATTAACAATAATGATGAATAATAATAATAATAATAAAGTAATAATACGACTGAAGATAAATCATGGATCTAAAATCAATATTGAAAAGATTGCCGACTTGAAAGCACGAAGCTATGCAGCATTATAATTGTTTGGTGGCAACCTGCTTGGCTGTCAAGGACGACAACATAAACGTACTCGTCTCGTCTGCCGAAGAAAAAAAAACTTTTCACCGCAGCGCGAACGACCTGGACGAGAATAGTAATTCAAGGCGAAGGTAAAGATCGAATTCTCTCGCTTGTTAAATCCTCTACGACAATAAATTTGAAGCTCAAGAACCTTTCACTCTGCCCATTACTTGGGCAGAATTGAAATCAGCTTGAGACGGTTCATGGAAACGAAGGAATTGGTCTCAGACTCAAAAATCCAGAGTCCGAATTTGAATCATTTTGAATTTTCATGTTCCTTTTAAACGTATGCTGATGAAGATAGAGGTAGACTTATAGAGACACAGATAGACTGATAAAGACAGAAAATAAACAGATTAAGATAGACTGAAGAAATGATAGAGATAGACTGATTGAGGTAGAATGATAGAGATTGACTGATAGATGCAGCTATATACTGATAAAGATAGATTGATAAAGATAAATTGTATATACTTGAGCGGAAAATCGTGAAATTACCTGGAATTTTTTTAATCACCAAAAGGCGGGGAAATGACTAAGAATTTTATTCAGTGCCCGGAATTTTCCTCTTGGATTGCAAGTGAAATTTAGACTTCAGGATCGAGAATTTTCGTGAAGCATTATTATTTAAATTGGAATAGAGAATTGTTTAGATGGAAGGAAACGGCTAAAAATTATGATTTAGTTTCCTCGATTTTTCTTGCGGATGTGTTAATATGTAAATTCGAATTGATTTTTTTATTTGTCAATGTAATTCCAAATTGCTACAGAGAATTCTCCAAAAAATTACCATTCTGATTGGTTCCGATTTTGCGTCAGGGACTTTTATAGAAAATTTATAATTCTGGGTTAGGATAGGGGATGAATAAAAGAAACGTAAGAAAATTAACTTTAAAAATTACAACTATTTTCACTTTGAACAGGTAATTTTCTAAAAAAATGTAATTATAAGTTGCGACAGGAAATTTCAGTAAAAAAAAAAAAGAATTTGTAGCAGATCAGGGAGTTTTAGTAAAAATGTATTATTTTTATTTTAGTAAAGAGCATTTCAGTAAATAATGATAATTTTGAGTTTGGAACAAGGAGTTTTAGAGAATAAATAAAATTTTCACAATTAGGTCTGGGAATTCCCGTGAAGGATCATAATTTTGATTTTTAAATTTTCTAAAAGAATATAATGTTTGAAAAGAATTTTAATTCTGATTTGTAAGAAGGGAATAAAAATAAAAATCCTTATTCTAAATCAGAATTGATCTCAATTAAAAAAAACCTTCATCTTCAACTATTCAAAAAAGGGAGTCAATATATTTCTGAATTAAAGTGAAACGAGTTGTGAATAAAAATTATCCTGACTTGCAATAGATAATTTTCGAAACTCAATTTAATGATGGAACAGGAACAGGAATTAACAATTAACAATTAACAATTTAACTTGGAACATGGAATTTTCGTAAAAAATGATCATTTTCACTCTCGAAGAGGGAATTTCCTTACAGTATAATCATTTTTACTTTGGAACAGGCATAGACTTGAAATAAAGAATTTTTTAAATGGAGCTAGACCTAAAGACATTTTTATTATATTTGCAAAATTCCCCTTTTCAAAGCAGAAATCTCTAAATAATATTTCTTTTACATTTACACTGATAAAGATAGAGGTATACTTATAGAAATAAGCAGATAGACTGATAAAGATATAAATAGATTGATAGAGATTGACTAATTTGAATCATTTTGCATCGTAATGTTCCTTTTAAATTTAGACTGATAAAAATAGAAGAAAACCAGATAGACTGATAAAGATAGAAATAGACTGATAAAATTATAGAGATAGACTGATTGAAGTAGACTCATAGAAGCAGAGATCTACTGATAAAGATAGATTGATAAAGATACATGTTACATACCTAAGTTGAAGAAAATACGGGGAAATAAATAAGAATTTGATTCAGTGCATGGGAGTTTTCTCTTGGATGTATTAATATGCAAATTAAAAGTGGTTTTTATCTCTTCGTCACTGAAATTCTGAGTTGGATTAAGGAATTTTCCAAAAAATTACCATCGTAAGTAGCGATATGGAATTTCAGTGAAAAAATATAATTCGAAGTAGGTCAGGGAATTTTTTGTAAATGAATATAATTTTGACAATTTGGTCTGGGAATTCCCGCAAAGAATAATGATTTTTATTTTAAATTTTCTAAAAAAAATATCATTTTTAGGTGGAACTGGAAATTTTCGTAAGGAATTATAAAAATTTATATAATTATAAAATTTTACGCCCAGTAGTTTTGTTTTAATTTATAATTTTACGTGTAACAGGGAATTTTTCGCACATTTCAAGAATTTTGAAAAAGAACTTTAACTCTGATTAATAAGAAGGAAATTCTAATAAAAATCCCTGTTTCAAGTCAGAACACATCTCAATTAGAAACCTCTCTGATGAAAATAATAATTCTGACTTGGACTAGATAATTTTCAAAAATTAAATTAATTATGAGCTGGAACAGGAAATTTTCGCAAAAAATAATAATTTTCACTTTACAATAGGGAATTTCCGTACATAATTATAATTTTTAACTTGGAAAAGGGAATTTTTATAAAGAATTGTAATTTAGATTTTAGAGCCGATAATTTTGGTAAAGAATTTAGATAGAGCAAGACTTAAACAAATTTTTATTATATTTGCAAAATTCCTTGTTTTAAATTAGAAATATAGAAAATCTTTAAACAAATTTTATCTCTTAAAATCTTTCAAAATCGTTTGAAATGATTTACATTTATTAGGCTATATTAAATTGGAAGGGCGAAATAAAAAAATGACCACAAAAAATACGGAAAATTTACAGAAATTTGAAATTAACGGTCGAGTAGACCCCTTGACTGATAAAAATGAAAATAGACTAATAGGGATAGAGACTGGTAGAGCTAGACTGACATAGATAGACTGATAGTAGAGCTATGGATAGACTGATGCAACTAGACTGCTATAGAAAGACTGGTAGAGATCGACTGATATAGATAGACTAATCTAGAAAGAGAGATAGAAATAGACTGATAGAAATAGACTCGTCCTATTTCAGAATAAAATCTCCTGTTAAAATATGCTTTTCACACCAGGAGGACAAAAATTTTTTAAAATATAAAATTTCAATTAATCACCTCCACAAATGACATCGGCAAGATTTGTTTGCACTGCTTGGTGTGTGACATCTCCATCCCTGAGAGTGAGCATCTCACCATGGACCAAAGCCATCGCCTCGTCGTTGCTCATCAGCATTCCTCCTTGTCCACGAGAGCTTGCCACCTCCCTCGAGTTTCTTCTAGAACTTCCGGAGTCACGCCTGAGCCTTTTGGTTTCAGGCGTTACAACAAAGTAACCTTGAGACGTATGATAAATCTTCCTCTCCTGCATCAGCTTCGCCAGGGCATCGTAGACGAGTTCTCGACCCGGCCTTTGCATCGCAGGAAATGCATTTTTCAATGCTGACCTCAGGGTATCGAGAGTGGCCGCCTGTCTCTGGGAAGTCAGCTCTAATATTGCCCAGCAGAGAGCTTCTGGCAGAGGTGTAAACTGGCCCTGAGTAACTGGTGCTACCAAGCAGTCGTCAATGTCTCCTGTAACAGAAAGTGAGGGATATTTGCATTAATCAATTTGTACTTCTATGCTGAGATTATCTGTTATTATTATCATATAAACAGGAAATACTTAAAATTGGATTCTAATATAACAAGTCAATAATGTTATTCAATATTTGTAATCAGTAAGAACTTTTAGCTCGGTTTTAATTAAAAAATAATAGCCCGTTTTTATTTATAGTAGAATCTCGCTTACCCGAGCTATCATGGACCGGCCTCAATTTGGATAATCGGGAAAGTCGAATAAGGTGGAATTTTAAACGTAGAGAGTATTTCGATTATTAACCAATCAGAGAAGAGGTTTAGGAAGATCTGCTCTGGTTGGTTAACACAAGTTCATATGTATAAATAATGCATAAGGCTCAGATAATACTGACTACTCTTACGCTGAAGCTTGGATAAGACGGGTCAAATATTTTTGTTTCAACCTCGGATAATCGCGAACTTGAAGAAAGCGGGCTCGGATAAGCGAGGTTCTACTGTACTTTTAATAGTCTTACACTGGTTTCAACTGGTAGGCTTATTAGGAGTCAGCATGTTTCTGTAAGTTAAACCCAATTTTGTATTTTCATGCAGATTGGATGGAATAGAATTAACTTGGAGAGAAATCCACAAAAAATACAGCTAGAACGTATAAAATGAGTTCGAAAAAAGGCCAAATCAGTTTGGCACACGATTTAGCAGAAACGACCTTGAGATCCTGTTATAAAAGCCCTTTATGATAATTCTATGATTTTTTCGTTTTGATTTCAAGATTCTGAAACAGGAATAGCGAGCATGCAAAATGCAGAGACCAGAAATTTTTAACTGAAACTGATATACCTAACGGATAGGGAGCTAGTGACATTCAAGAAGGCCAGCTCGCTGCTGCCTTTCTAAGTTTTGTTAGGCGATATGCCAGTATGCATTTAATACAAGATAAGCTTCTTTCTCGCTAAGCCATTTATATGTAAATATTTTGTTCCAAAAACAACAAAAACATAAATATAAAAATAGAACAAACATTTACTAAAGTTCCCTAATAGTGATTCTTCTTACATCGATTGGAATAATATTAGAATCCTACACCATGATGCAAATAACTAAAGTTTTGCTGACTAATATTCTAGCAGTCACCAAATCAGTTTGGAACACTAATATCTGATTCATCACTGTATTTTAAAATTTAAACCACTACTTGAAAATTATACAATAAAAAGAGATTGTTGTGCACTGAATATAATATGCATAATCCACTTATATAATAGGATTGCATCGTGAGGATAGCGATCTCGTAACGTCACAAGTAATAATTTTATTCTTACAATTTACTCTCTAGAAGAGTATTGAAGCAACCGTAGAAAGTTTATTATTCAGTTCATTCCTTACATTTTCTCCTCTTATTTATTGCTACTGTATATTTTAAAAAAAGTGTTAGATAGAAGTTAATTGTATCATAAATCGATTGCCTCAAATGCATTAAACAGTATGTCTAGGGTACATTGCCAAAGCTATATTTCTTGTTGCATAAAACAGATATTATTTGACCCCAAATGCCATCAGATCAAACTATGACTCTGTAAGAGTTAAGTTTTGCAACATACCCCTGGATGTGGGGTGAAGCTGATTGCGCGAGGGTAAAAGGAAAGCGGTTAGGGTCGCCAGAATGAATTATGGCCATCTGCTCTCCTCTTAGTTTCCGAAACATAATATCAATACCATGAAATAAGCCCTTTTCATGATCGGTTTTAGCGTTGGACAAATATTTGATGAAAACTGACCGCTCACCTGGCACATTACCATGGTGCACTTCGCGCTCGGATATTTCTTCTTTACACTCGGAAATCTAAAATGAATCTTCAGGAAAAAGATCTCTTTTAGATCCTTGTCCTTCTACGCATCTTTATATTCTAAATGTTTTATGTAATTAAGTATAGCGTTGCACCGCTAAAAATTTCTGCACATGAACCTTGGGGGATCCTGCAGATGTCCCTGTATAGGAACTTTTAAAAAACCTGTACAGGTAATCTAGGCGGCTTCTGTGTAGGAATTTGGCTAAGGAAACTTTACATAATCTTGCAAAGGAACCTGTACGCAAACTAACCTTTACATGAGCCTGTACAGGTTCTTTTGTAGAGTGTTTTTACATGCGGGTTCATGTGCATGAACTTGTTCAGGATCCTATACATAAACTTGCATTAGCACTAATCTGCGAGGGTTGACTAGTAAATCTTAAAGGGAATAAACGAAAGAAAACTATACATGTTTCTGTACAGGATCCTATACACGTTTCCGTACAGAATTGTGTACCTTAATTTTCTTCGCACAGGAACCTGTACAGAATGATTCAGAGATTCCTTTGTCGGTGCAGGTTCCTTTGCAAGATCATTTACAGGTTCCTTTTTTAAATTCCTGCACAAGAACTGTCAACATTATTTGTACAGGTGCTTGTATAGGTTCTTGTGCAGGAGCATGTACAAGAACCTTCGAAGTTCCTATAGAGGAATTTTCAGCTAGTTCTTATAACAAAAAAAGAATTTATTGATTTTTGATGAATTTTTATGAATAAAACAAAAACTCCGAATCCTATTTTTTTTAAACAAGTAAAGCTATGTTTTTAACTATTTTCAAAAAGTACAGGTGTTCTTTTAGACATTTTTACAAAACTCGCGTTCTTTAGCGAAGTATTGAAATTCTCGATTTTTGCGTAGCAATTTATTAATAAATTTTAAAAAAAAAGTTATATTGAAAAATAATTTGAAGAAATTTTGTAAGATTTTAAAATTTACAATATGCCACTGAGAATTCTTCCCATATTTTAGCCGTTTACCTCATAATTTGAGTTTTCGATTTTTTTCTTACACTAAAAAACTTTGATGGATTAAAAAAACTCTTTTTTTTACCTATTTTTGGTTTTGCTTTGTAAATTAATTTCTTTTTTTTTCATCTTTTTCTATTCTAAATGCAACTATATGGTTAAAAATTAATTTTTGTTGTCTTGTTAAATAATTTATTGTTTTAAGTAGAGAATTCTTAAATTAAAGAATTCATGAAAATAAACTTTTTCGTTTAACAATAGGACTTTTTGGTAAAATAAGTTTTTTTTTTAGTTAATCTTTTTTTGAAGATTGATCTTTTTAGTTTCAAAATTAATTTTGTTTAACTAAAGCTTTCAACTATGCAATAATTTAACGGTTTTGTAAGAAATGATTGTTCTTTCGTTTTGAAAATTCAATAATTTGGAACCCGCTTTTTCTTTATTGACTGAAAAATCTTTCTTGCTTAAAACTTGAACTTTTATTGAAAATTCGTCATTTTTATCTGAAAATTCATTTCTTTGGTAGAAATTAAATTTTTTGAAATAAAAATATAACTGTTTAATTTTTTATTGAAAATTTGTTAGTTTTAGTAGAAATTTCATGTTTTTTTTTTTAAATTTCCCTTCCTTGGTGGAAATAAATTTTTTCGTTAATAGTACAAACGGTTGTTTGAAAATAAATTTGTTGAGGATTAAAATATTTTGATGAAAATTCGTCTTTAATGGTGAGATTGAACTGTTTTTGATTTAAAATAAAAATATTTTTGGTTGCAATATCAACTGCTACTTTTTTGTTGTTGAAAATTCGCCTTTTCAGTTACGAAATTAATTTTTTACACTCGAAATTTAACAATAAGGTTAGAAATTTGACTGCTTGGTTGAAAATTAAGTTGGTTAAAAATTCGTCTCTGTTGCTGGCAAATCAATTTTTTTTTTGTTAACAATGCAACTTTTTAAATAAAAATTAATTTTATTAATTTTTGGTAGAAAATGTATCTTTTTTAATTAATAAATAATTTTTTAAACTTAAAATTTAACTAGTTAGTTAAGGAAAGAACTTTTTGTTTGTAAATTAACTTTTGTGTTAAAACCTAATAAATATTTACTGGCTGAAAGTTCAAGTGTTTTGTACTATACTTGTTTTACTGGCTTGCAAATTAAATATCTTGGAAGAAATTTTTTTTATTGACTGCAAAACCTTTTTAGTTGAAATTTCGAGTCTTGTTGAAAATTCTATATTTTTATTTTAAAAATTCCTATCTTTTGGTAGAAATTTAATCTTTTTGTAAAAAATGCAACTTTTTGGTTGCGATGAATTTCAAATTTGAAGCAAAAAAGTTTAGTTTCATCCAAATAGTTAAATTTGCAACTTACAAAGACATTATGTTTAAATTTACAAGAGATTTGTGGAGGGTGATTTTTAATATAGGCTGTCAATTTGTTTATAATAAACAAATATGACGAAAAGCAGGATGTTTTTCGATTTGACGTACCTAGTGCTCATCAATAACATGAAAATAATTAAGTTCGCCTAGAGTAACATTAGTTAAAGGTATTCCAATATTAAATAATCAACAAAAAACTTTTTTATAAACAAATTATTTGTTGAAAGAATGTCTTTTAAAAACTTTCCATAATTTTAAATTTTTTAAGTTACATTGCAAAAAATTTCAATGAAAACAATATAAGGATGAAGAAATTTTTTTTCTTTAGATTACTATTATAATATTAAAAACAAATTTAATAAATAAATTCCATAATCAGGCATTTTTTGAGAGAAAACTTCTTTTTTTTTCGATTTCATTTTTTGAAATTAGAAACTTTATGATAATGGTAGAAACATTCATAATTTGTTGATTATTCTTATGATTTTTTAAAACAAATGTAATAAAAAAATTCATTATTCGGCCGTATGTTGGTAGACAAAGTTGGTTTTTTCGATTCTAGTTCTTTCAGTTGGGAATTTCATCACAATTTGGGAAAAATTCCTAACTA
>NC_046657.1:4706701-4796869 GCF_010883055.1 Belonocnema kinseyi
TTAGATCATGGAAAATCATGAAAAACATTCTTTCAACAAATAATTTGTTTATAACATTTTTTAATTTATTAAATAATATTGGAATATCTTTAGCTAGAATTACTCTATGAAACGGAGGTATTTTTAACAATTTTCATGTTATTAACGAGCACCGGCAACTTCAAATAGAAGAAATTTCTATTTTTTCATTATATTTGTTTATTTATAAAAAATATTGAAAACGTAATTTAAAAATCAACTCGAAAACTCTCCCAGAAATCTTATAAGTTTTGTTCTCGATTTTTTGTCGAAATCGGTCAATATTTCTGGGCTGTACGTTATTTTTTACCAAAAACGCAAATTTTTTCCACAGTGGGACGGACAGACAGACGCTATCAGCAAAACATAATTTTCGGCTTTCGAGGGTCTCAAAACAAGAAGACCTGTTTAAAAAGAGACGTGAAAATACAGATCATTCGAATACTTTCTCAATCATAAATGATGGGAACATACTAATGATAACTACGTTCAAGCGGGGTAATTTCGGGCATTTGGGGCAAATTTGGACCATTAAATTATCTAAATTGATAGAATAAGTTACTCAAAACTGTTTCAAGAATGTGGAATTAGTTCAAGCCTTAATTGGTTTTAGGTTCTGATTAAAACGACCAACCTTGAGTAATTTAAACTATCAATTGAGGCGATGGATACAATAACTCGTTAAGCGCCCGACACCGCGTAGAAGGATTGACCACTCGGGATAATCTATCGATAAAAAAAAAATGTTGACCAAAACGCAAAACAAAATATACCTTCGTATTCAGCTTAAGGCGACCGTCAGATTTTTCTTATGAAACTTTTGATTCGAACATTGTAACTCAAGATAAACAATGAAAACTTAGACAATTTTTCGATCAAAAATCAATGTTTTATGAAACACAACTCACAATTAGTTGGCCGCTTGTTGATACAAATTCTTGAAATTTTTGTGGTGTATTCTCAATATATAAGCGATGACAATAAGTAACGCACTTTGTTAAAAAAGTAATATGTTTCTTTTTGTTTAATAAAAAATTAATTCCGAACAAAAACCACGTTTCGCCAACTTCGACCAGTGAGTCGGCCATCGAAAAAATTTTAGGTGAAAAAACATGGCAAAAAGTTGCTTAATAATCTTTGAAAAAGTTTTCCTAAAAAATTGAAAAAAAATAATGCTACGGTGCTCCCGTTATCGGCCTTTGAGTCATAAAGCAGCAGCGGCAAACAACAACAAAACGATTCAGCGGCAGCGTGCGGCGACTTCAACTCGCTGCCATTTCCACAATTTTCGACCAAATTTCTTCAAATTTTCAGAAAAAATTTCTCAAAGTCTATTGAATATCTTTCTCGCTAGAAGTTATTTCAAATAAATTTTTTTTATTGGCCGACCCAATGATCGAAGTTGGCGAACATGGTTTTCATTCGGAATAAATTTGTTATTGAACAAAAATAAACATATTAGTTCTTTAAACAAATTGCGTTGCTTGTTGTCATCGCTTAAATATTTAGTATATACCATACGAATTTCAAGCATTTTTATTAACAAAGAGCCGAATAATCGCGAGTATTGTTTAATAAAATATTGATTTTTGATCGGGAAATTGTCTAAATGTTTATTATTTATCTTGAGTAATAATTGTCGAATGAAAAAGTTTCGTAAGAAAAATTTGTCGGCAGCCTCAAGCTGAATACCAAGATATATTTTCTTTTACGTTTTTGTCAACATTTTTATTATGGATAGTTGATCCTGAGTGGACAATACTTTTACGCGGTTTCGAGCGCTTAACGAGTTATTGCATCCGTCACCTCAATTTAGAAACTGCTGCGTTTACCACACATGTCGGATATCACTCCGCTTGACAGTATAGCGTAAAATAAAATACTAAAAACTTCTTAAATCACATTTTTCACTTGATTTTTTATTTCTAAAGATAAAACAGAACATTTTGTGTGTTCTGCGACTATTGGTATGTCGAAGTTTCCTTGCTAAAATTTACTAAGTTTCTCTCGAATTCACATCACGTTTTTGATTCAGCCCGAACGCCAGGAGAATTTCGTGACCTTCAATACGTTTAGAATAATCCATACTTTCCTCCTAGGTGGAGAGTACGCCTGTATGTGGGTGTGTTAAGTCTGCCTTTATTCAAAAATTTTTAATAAATTTTTTAACATAAATAATTCACAATAAAGTATATCAAGTAATAAAAGAGGATGTAGTCCAATCTTTCAATTTCTCGTTGGGTATTTTCATTGGATTTTATTTATTTGAAACTGTCTTACAATTTGGCATTAGAAATTTTTTTCGACTTTTCATGGGTATCGCCGGGATTCTTTCGTCTAATTCACAAAAAAGTAAATCCCTTTTTTATTTAAAAAAATTATATTTAGAGGTAACGCAAGCCCCATGAAGTTTAACACGTATTTCACATAAGAAAAACATACTTTTTATTAATTTTTTTCAGAATCGTCAATATTATCAGAATCGAGTTAAAATGGGTTTTGCGAGATTTTTTTACGTTGAAATGTGTCTAAATGAATTCCATGTGACAGTTAATCTAGCTATTATTAAATTTTTAAACTAAGAAAGGTGCATTTTTATCAACAAATGCAATATTTAAACTTTTAATAATAAAAGAATTTTAAATTATAAGAAAACTGCATTTTTTATGAAACAGTTTACTTTTTACAAAATTATTTAACTTTCAAGAACTTTCAGTATAATTCAAGAATTCGAAAACAAACAGTTGAATTTTCAACTAAAAAAGATGAATTTTTAATATAAGAAAAAATTTAAAAAGGGTGCATTTTTTAAGAAAAGCTTAATTTAGCACAAAAAATTCAAATTACCAACAAAATACAAGAAATCTCAAAACGAAAATGGAATTTTGAACTAAACTAGATTAATTTTCAACAAAAGAAATGAATATTTAACAACATAGTTCAATTTTGAGTAGTCGAATTTTTACTTAAAAGAGAACCATTTTTGACCAAAAATTTAATAGAGAAATTTTCAATTACGAAAGTAATTTTTCAACAATGAAAAAAAGGAATTTTTAACAAAACAGTTAAATTTTCAACCAAAGAGATGAATTTTTTACCAAAACTTTAAATCGTTAAACAAAAAAAGGAATTTTTAAGAAAGCAGTTTCACTTTGAAACTTAGTTGTTACATTTTTAACCAAATAGATACATTTTTTAAAAAAAAGATTAATTTTCTTCAAAAAAAACGAATTCTTAACAAAATTCATGAATTCTCAACCAAAAAGTACAATGCTCAAATAAAAAGGATAAATATTTTAACTGAAAGATTGAATGTACTACCAAAAAATATGGATTTTTAATCAAATTCCAAAATTCTCAATAAAAAACTTGAGTTTTTAAGAAAGAAAAAAAAAATATTTTTTGTAATTTTCAAGAAAATAGTTCAACTTAAGATCCTGGGTGTAAAATTTTAAACAAAATGATATACTTGTAAACAAAAAGATTATATTTTCTGCTAGAAAAATTTTTTAAACAAAATTCAAGAATTTTCAACAAAAAGTTAAATTTTCAACTGAAAAAGAGAAAATTTTAAGCAAGAAGATTAATTTACTACCAAAAAAGACAAACAAGCAAGAAAATCTTTTTTTTTATGTTTAAGAATGTAGTTCAATTTAAGACTCTTGTTGTCAAATTTGTAACCAGAAATTCAAATTTAAAAAAAGAGTAATTTTTTACCGAAAAAGAACGAATTTTTATCAAATTTATGAATTTGCATCCAAAAAGTTGAATTTTGAACCAGAAAGGATGAATTTTAAAAAAAAAAGATTAATTTACTACTAAAAATAAAACATTTTAATAGAATTTAAAAATTCTCAATCAAGAAGTTGAGTTTTTAAAAAAGGAAAATTTTTTCTTTTCAACTTTAGAGCTTAGTTGTTAAATTTTTAACCAAAGAGATAAAGTTAAAAAAAGAAGAAAAGTTTCTATAAAAAAACGCATTTTGAACAAATATCATAAAGTCGCGTCTAAAAAGTTGAATTTTCGACTAAAAACGATGAATTTTTAAACCAAAAGATTAATTTACTACAAAAAAGACTAATTGTTTAATATAATTCAAGAATTCGCAAAAAAGTTTAATTCTCAACCAAAAAGATGAATTTTTAACCAAAAAGATAAATTCTTAAAACAAAAAAGGAAAGAAGCCAGCAAAGAAGATTCTTTTCAAAATCCAAGAATTCTGATAAACCACAAAGTTCAGTTTTTAAGAAAGGAAGAATATTTTATTTTAAAGAAAATAGTTTAACTTTATATCATATTTGTAAAATTTTTGTTGTACAAAAAGGTTGATTTAATACCACAAAGACGAATTCTTAAGAAAATTCAAGTGTTTTCAACCGAAAAGTTGAATTTTCAACTGAAAAAGATGAATTTTTAATTCAAAAGATATATTTACTACCAAAAAATACAAACTTCCAATAAAATTCAAGTATCCTCAACCAAAAAGTTGAATTTTGAACCCTGCATGATTTGCTGATGTTAAGTGATGTTGACCAGGTGAAAACTAATTGGAAGATGTTGCACTTTTTTGGTATAATAGTTCACGAAGATTCCATCTGTGCAGTTGGTTTGTTCCATTGTTGTATCTTCTTTCAACAGTATTTTATAATTAGCTGATATTAATTAATGTTGACTAGGTAAGAGTTTTATAAGTAGATGTTGCATATCAATGGTGCACTGGTCTATAAAGAACCCGTTTTTGTCGTTGGTTTGCTTCATTGTTGTATCTTCTCTCAACCGAATTATTTTTTCTTCAAACCCTGATGTATGATTAGCTGAAGTTAATTGATCTTGACCAGATAAGAATCTAATTAGAAGATGATTAATTTTGTTGGTATACTGATCTATGAAGATCCCATCTGTATAGTCGGTTTGTTTTATTGTTATACCTTTTTTCAAGTGAGTGGTATGATTAACCAATGTTAATTGATCTTCACTGGGTAAGAATTTGAATAGAAGATATTGAATTTTGTTGCTGCACTGCTCTATGAAGATTCCATGTGTATATTTTACTTGATCCATTGTTGTAACCTTTTTCAGTCAAATTGTTTTTTCTTCTAACTGAGTTTTATGATTAGCTAATGTTATTTGATGTTGTCCAGGTAAGAATCTAGTTAGAAGATTTTGTTGGTATTCTAGTACACAAAGATCCGTCTTGTATAGTTGGTTTGCTTCTTTGTTGTATCTTTTTGCAACCGTGTCGTGTCTTCTTGCAACCGTGTTGTATGATTAGCTGAGGTTAATTGATGTTGACGATGTAAGAATTAATTAGAAGATGCTGAACTTTGTCAGCACACTGGTCTATAAAGATTCCATCTGTATAGTTGGTTTGTTCCATTGTTGTATCTTCTTTCAAAAGTGCTCTATGATTAGCTGCTATTAATTATTCTTCACTGAATAAGAATTGAAATAGAAGCACTGAATTCCGTTGATATACAGGTTCAGAAAGATCCCATCTTTATAGTTTATTCGTACCTTTTGTGTTTCTTCTTTCAGTCCAATTTTTCTGGTAAGCTGATATTCATTGATCGTTACTAGGTCTGAATCTAACTAGAAGATATTGAATTTTGTTGGTATCCCGGTCCATAAAGATCCCATCTCTATAGTGGGTTTTCTTCCATTGTTGTATCTTCTTCCAACCGTTCTGTATGATTAGCTGATAATAACTGATGTTAACCAGGTTAGAAATTAATTAGCATATATTGAATTTTGTTGTTATACTTGTCTATAGAGGTTCCATCTTTATCGTAATTTGCTTCATTGTTGTATCTTCTTCCAACCATCCTTTATCATTAGCTAATGTGAATTGACGTTCTCCGAGTAAGAATTTAATTAGAACATTTTTTAATTTTTTTAGTAAACTGGTCCATACAAAGTGGATTCTATCAAGTTTGATTCAATATTTAAGTTCATAAATAAAATCTCTGAATGCACTTTACAGAATATTCCTCCAGGTAAATAGCTATGCTGATTCTGTATTTACACATAGTCACGATCTTTCAGAAACGTCTCAATTATTGTGGATCGCAATAATTTATGGTGTGTGAATTGTTAACACTCGCTGGTTATTTAACCTTTCCAAACATAGCGAACCAGAGATAACAAACTGAACTTGACGCAAGATCGCGATGCTTTCATACCGATTATAAATTACGAGCGTAATTCCTTCAGTTTCCTTTGATATACGTGCAAATAAATTTATTATTCAAATAATATATTCTCAATCCAAACAAGATTTCAAACATGAATAGCTTACAAATTAGTCAGGTTTGAACTGCAGAATTTACTACGACATAAAATTTATTACATACTGGAAAAATTTGTATTCTTCTTTTGTTGCATTAAAGAGTTCATAAGAAAGCAGGTTTCATTTTGATTTTAATAAAAAAATTAAAAAATTTTAGCATAATTTCAGACCGAGTTGGAACTCTAGAGTTTCCGTCGAAGGGGCTTTCTGCAGAAATTCTTGCATATTTAAGTACCTCTGCGGTCTTTATTCTCCAGACTGCTATGCGAGAAGAAACGAAATTCCAGGCTCTGTGAGCACATAAAAGAGTCTATCGTTGGTTAAAATCGGGCAGATAATTCTCTGGGTAGGATGTTCCTCATCACCAGAAAAATGACGATATCGATCGCTATTAATATATTTTGCTAGTGCGAGGAAAACACTTTGCTTAAATAGAGAAATCTGAATGATAGTACAAGACATATCAGAGAATAATTGAAGATATTGTTGGACTTTTCTCTGTAGGCTTTTTAACAAAGAAAATTTGATTGATAATCGTTACCGAAAGTTGTGGTGAAATTTGGATATAGTCGCGTTTCGATCAATTTTAATGAGCAGCACTGAAAAAAAGAGTTACACTCGTACTCCAAAAATACGAGATGTTCGGAAATCGAGAACTCCACATATACGAGCGCGGCAGGGAATTCCACTCCTGCGATGTTTAGATTACGGGGTAATGTGGGAGAACGTACACAGGCCGACTATGCGCACGCGCACTTAGAGTACAACGCTGGCGCCGTCGCGCGCCTAACTCTCAAAAAGGGTGGCGGTATAGGGGAAAAAATCCTCTTGCTGCTTTGGCTTCGGAACACTCGTATCTGTGGATCACTTGTACCTTCGGAGCTCATATCTTTGAGGTTCGAGTGTAAACGAAAATAAAACAGCCGCGAAGGGATTCAGAATAAATGACAGTATATTTTCCTAATAGGACAGAAAACAAGTTTTTTGCATGGACTGGCGATAAAAAGTGAAGAAAAAATAATATTGAATAAAGGTATTACATTTATATTGCCAAAGATTTCACGAAGATTTCAATAATTTTAAAAATTTTACCAAATATTTCAAATATTTCTTAAAGGTTTCTAAAGATTTTAGAAAGACTTCAATGATTTTCCAAAGATTTGAAGAATGTCTCAAATATTAACAAATATAATAAAAAATGTAATATTATATTATATTATATTTAAAAAAATTATAATATTTGGTAGATTTCTGAAGACTTCAGAAAGATTGCAAATATTTCACAAACATTTTGAAAAGATTTAATGAAGTTTACAACAACTTTAATTATTTTATAAAAATGTCCTAAATTTTTCAAAGATTGCACAAAGATCTCAATGATTTCGCAATCATTTCAATAATTTCACAATTATAAACAAATATTTTTAAAGTGTTACTAAAATTACAAAGATTTCTGTGCAAGCATTTCAGGATTTCAGAAAGATTTTCATTATTTGCCCAAAATTTTCCAAAGATTTCAACAACTTTACAAATATTACCAAATATTTCAAATGTTTTGCAAAGATTTCGATTAAAATCAAAAATATTTTACAAAGCCATAAATAATTTCACGACGATTTAAAAATTTCACAAGTCTTTCAAAGATTTCCAAAGATTTGAAGAATTTCACAAATACTATCCAATATTTCAAAAAGATTTCAATGATTTTCCATGGATTGGAGGAAGATTTGAAATATTTCGCAAAGATTTCCAAAAGATTTAAAAGATTTCAATCATTTCTACAATGATTACCAAATATTTCGCAAAAATTTCACAAAGATTTTACAAAAATTTCACAAAGATTTTACAAAATAAAAAAAAATATTTCACAAAATATTCCAAAATATTTCGAAGATTTCAAATAATTCGCCTGCATTTAAATAATTTGAGAAATATTATCAATTATTGATAAACTATTTAAAATATTTCGAAGGAATTGCACAAGGATATTAATAATTTTCCAAAGATATTACAAAGATTTTTCAAAGATTTTTGATAGATTGAAAATATTTCACAGACTGCAATAATTTCCCAAATATTTCTAAGATCTTACAAAGATTTCAAATATTTGACAATGATTTCAAAGATTTCACAAATATTACAAATATTTGGCAAAGGTTTCGGATAGATTAACAAGATTTCACACAGATTTCAGATAGATATTGAACAAAAATTCAAACGATCTGATAAACTTTGTAAAAATAATTAAACAAAAATGAGGTCAGCTTTGAAAATTAAGAAATATTTTTCGTTAGAATAAGGATTAGTAAAGAAATTATAAAATTCTATAGTAGATTCGAAGACTAAAAACGTTTAGTATATCTACGATTCTTGTTGCGGTTTTAAATTAAATAATAAAGATTTGCTATTGTACAATAATAAAAATGTAAGTACAGGTTAGCCAATATTTTTCCAACCGCAGGATTTCAATAGAACACTTCTTTAAAAAAAATCTATGCTCAACCGCAAATAAAAAACGGGGGGTTACAAAATGGAAGTTAAATTTTCACTTTAAAAATAATTTTCATCTCAGCTGATGAGTTTTTAACTAAAATGATGAAATATTCCACTGAGATTGTATTTCCGTTCTTAGTTTAAGAAAATAAATATTGTCTAAACCGAAAAAAGAACATATTTTCATCCAAAGAAAATAATTTTTAATTAAAATGATGAATCTTCAATAAAAAATATAATTTTCAACAAACGAGTTTATTTTTCAACCACATAAATATATTTCTAGACTAAAAAATTACTAAGAAATTTTGAAGATAAAAGAATTATTTTGAAACAATTAATTTAAATTTCAAGGAAAAAAATCATTTTCTATCCAAAAGTCGATTTTATACCAGAAAAAAGTAATTTTTTAATACAAAATACGTGCATTTTCAATGGAATTAATAAATTTTTAATTTAAAAAAAATAACATACCAATTGTTAAATTTTGAACTAGAAAAGGTCAATTGTTCACCCAGAGTGGAACGGTTAAATTTTCAGTTGAAAAAATCATTTTTTAACCAAACTGACGAACATTTTTACTAAAGTAAAAAAACTTTGAACGAATTTTTAACAAAAATAAAGATGTTTCACTCGCGAAAGAAATAAAAGTTTATCTAAATTGTTAAAGATTCAATTCAAGGGATACATTTTTTCTACAAAAATAAATTTTTTGAAACAAAATATGACTGTTTAGCAAAAAATTAATTTTTCACCAAACTGCTACATTTTTACCCACCAAAAAAACATAAAATTTTAAACCAAGAAGATTACTTTTTTAACAACCTAGTTTAACTTTTACCCAAGCGATCCAGGTGATTTATGAAGATTAAAATACAAACTTTTTAACAAGAGTTAGATTCTACGATAAAAATTAAATTTCTAATGCAAAACGGATACATTTTTGACAAAATAGTTGAATTATCTACCAAATAGTTGCATTTTTATCCAAGAAAGATTAAAGTTGTGTGACTTCCCATTAAGCTACTAAAGAGACCGAAAGTACTCAACCGGCATTCGGAAGAGAGAAGATCTTTGTTTCAGAAAAATTTAATTAAAAAATTTAAAACAAAATTTTCCTACCTAGTCAGAAATGACATCAAGCATTCTCAATTATTTAAACAATTAACTTGATTGATAGTTTTGATTTCTACTTTAACAGATCGGGGAATGAAATTTATACTAATCGATAGTAACCTGCTCTGATGATAATACAGATTTCTTTAAATTACTCGTATCATAAATGTAAAACCTGCCTGGAAATAGTGCGTATTTCTAAAGAAAAAAATTCTTCTTTCGATCTCTCTGATAGCTTAATGGGAAAACACCCAAACGGCAATAGGAACTTGTGTGGTTCGATTCCCCGTAGAGCGAAGAGAAGATCTTTTTTCAGACAAATTTAATTACAAAATTTTTTTAATTGCGTTTCTTATATCTTGAAGCTGAAAATGTACATAATAAAGCAATTCACGGATTGCAGGCAGAAGTATAGTCTTGTTTATATCCAATTTCAAAGCATCAAAAGAGTGAAATAAGATGACTTTAAAACACGATAATATGATCTCCTGCAAGATATCCTTCTTTTCTCTCGACATCATTCCGCCACCGTGTAATTCCAGCTTAATGATTCTTTGTATTTTAATTTGTAATTAAAATATATAAAAATTTATTTTAAAAATGTGAATATAAAAGCGAAAACAAAATTGAAATCTCTTGGGAACTTGACCTTTGCCAATAATAATAATTATTTTACCTAAGACGTAAATTCTTAATAATTATTTATTTAATTATAATTATTAAAAAAATATTTCTATGAAATTTAACATTAATTAGAAAAAAAAATTCTGAATTAATGAATAAGTTTTTAAAAAAATTCATATTCTCATCGTAAGGAGAAGATATTGTTTTTATATAAAATTTGACATTGTTGTTTTTCATCAAATCTCCATTTTTTGAGACTCCCTGAATTAGAAAAACGATTTTGGCGAAGGTGTCCGTCTGTCTGTAGTCTGTATCAGGCAAGATAACTTTTGCAAGATAGCACTTGGAAACTCGAACAACTTATCCTCCTGAATTTTTTCGATAGAAGGAAAAATTATCAGAGGTCTACCATTTTCAAAATAAAAAAAGTAAAAAAAACACTAAAATGAACATTTTAGGCCAAATAATGCATGATATGAAAAAAAAAGTTAAGAGTTAAGTTAACAACTTTTTTAATTTGGTTGAAAAGTCGAAAATTCAAATTTTGATGGCAAAAGAAAATAATGAAAAAATACATTTTTCGGTCAAACTATTTTTTGTTTTGTTTGTAAAAAGCAATTTTAAAAACTAAAAAATTGAATTTTTGGACAAATGACACAAGGTACGAAAAAAATAAAATAAAATTTATTTATCCAAAAAAGAGCGACAAATTTGTTAGGAATTATTTTTTCATATGATGCGCAGTTTTTTATTTATCCATAGAACACAACAAAAGTAAACATTGTTGGACGAAAAAAATAATATTCGTTTTACAGAGTGGCTGAGGATAAAATTGGATGCCAAATAATAAAAAATATTAGAGTTATCATTAAAGATAAAATTTGTTCTTTATTTTTCAGTATCTAAATAAGCAGCCTTAGACTGAGGTATATACATAAACAAAATATACATTTGACATAATAGTATCAAGCATAATAAAGAAAAATTTACATTTTCGATAAAATAGAGTGCGAAGCACGAGATACGTGATGAGAATGTGTTCGTTACAGCCGAAGGAGCTTTAACAAAAGAGAATTTACATTCACTAAATTTCAGTTCTCGATGCTTTAACCTTCAATTTCAAAAAAATTTTGCATGAAATACGTGATGAGAATGTGTAAGTTAAATCCGACGGAGCTTTAACAAAAGAGAATTCACAATTACCATATTACAGTTGTCGATGTTTTAACCTAGTGCAAAAACCAACAGTCACGCATCCTAGGCGCGCTCAACAGTGCGATTTTTAAAGATTTTTTAAATTTAAATACAGATTATTCATTCTTAAATTTAATGTTCAATTATCATTTTTATGAAGAGAATAATGATGGCGATGACAGTGATCAGTATTCTTAATCGAAGGCATATGAACAAAAATTGAAACTCACGACTCTTGATTTATCTCAAAAGGTGAAACAATCTTTTATAATTTAAATTGTTAAAGTGAAAACAGATTTCTATTAGATATGAAGATAAGATTCCACTTTAATTTAAAAATCTGTACTCAACTTTTTCATTTAATAATTCAAAGAAAATTGCCAACTGTTTGAGAAAGTTCCACACTTTCAAAACAAGTGATTTTGAATGAGATCAATTTGAAACCAATTTCGAATCTCATTCAGCCTTCTTTTGAAGTTTGGCCTATTCCTAATTCGTAGGAGTTCTATAAATTTTACCTAATAATTTATAAACGAGATTTGTGAAATTATTCCAGATCCCTGATCCGGGTGAGTTAATAAAAAATATTAAAAAGAAGGGCTCTTCCCACGCGAACATTGGTTGGAAACTTGTTAGTTAACCCGTTTGCTGAGTTGACTTTACTTAGCTACCAGGATCCTGTCTATTGAACGCATGCAAGTATTTATGTTCGAGGATATAAATCCAGTAAAGCGAAACGCACGTCTTATAGTCGATACGGATAGACGTGTGACATGCATGTTTGAAACCATTTTTTTATATTAAAAACATTCCTGGATTAATCTAGACTTTAAACAGGGTTCCCATTCGGCAGATGATTTCCAATTCCCGGTCATTTTCCAGTTTTTCCCGGTCAAGTTTTTTTAATTTTTGTGAGTTTATGGTAATAGAATAATAGATTATTAGGCTTTGAAGCTTTTAAGAGGGTTGATATTCGGCAGACAATTTAAAATTCCCGGTTTTTCCTGCTCAAGTTTTTTAATTTTTGTGCGTTTAGGATAATAGAATAATACGGCATTACGCTTTGGTGCATTAAACAGGTTCGGGATTTGGCAGAGGATTTCAAATTCCCGGTCATTTTCCGGTCAAATTCATTTATTTTTGTAAGTTTAGGGTAAAATAGAGTAATGGGGTATTAAGCTTTGAATCTTTAAACAGGGTTGCGATTCGGCAAAAGATTTCAAGTTTTTAGTCATTTCTCGGTTTTTCTCGGTCAATTTTTAAAATTTTTGTTAGTTAAGGGTAATAGGAGAATAGAGTATTAGGCTTTGAAGCATTAAACAGGTCTGGAATTTGGTCGAATATTTAAAATTCCCGGTCATTTCCCGGTCTACTTCTTTTATTTTTGTGAATTTAAGGTAATTGAGTAATAGGGTTTGAAGTAAACAGGGTTGCGATTCGGCGGACGATTTCAAATTCCCAGTCATTTTTCGGTTTTTCCCGGTCAAGTTTTCTCATTTTTATGAGTTAAGGGTAATAAGAGAATAGAGTAATTAGGCTTTGGAGAATTAAACAGGGTGGGGATTTGGTAGAGGATTTAAAATTCCCGGTCATTTCTCGGTCACCTTCTTTTATTTTTGTAAGTTTAGGGTAATAGAGTAATTAGGCTTTAAAGCTTTGAACAGGGTAGCGATTCGGCAGATGATTTTAAATTCCTGGTCATTTTTCGGTTTTTCCTGGTCAAGTTTTCTCATTTTTATGAGTTAAGGGTAATAAGAGAATAGAGTAATTAGGCTTTGGAGAATTAAACAGGGTGGGGATTTGGTAGAGGATTTAAAATTCCCGGTCATTTCTCGGTCACCTTCTTTTATTTTTGTAAGTTTAGGGTAATAGAGTAATTAGGATTTAAAGCTTTGAACAAGGTAGCGATTCGGCAGATGATTTTAAATTCCCGGTCATTTCCTAGTTTTTGCTGGACAAGTTTATTATTTTTAGTGAGTTTAGGAAAATGGAGTAATAGGGTATTAGACTTTAAAAATTAAACAGGGTTGAGATTTGGCTGCCGATTTCAAATTCCCGGTTATTTCCCGGTTTTTCCCGGTAAAGTTTTTCAATTTTCCCGGTCAACTAAAAATAAGATATTCATATTTGGGACCAAACGGAAATATCCTTTAACACAACACAAAAAAAAGGATTGCAAAATAAATAAATGTTTTAAAAAAAACTAAAATTTTGCCTTAAAAAAATCAATAAAAAAACTTTTAGATGAAAAAATTAATTTTTAACCAAAAATACGCATTTGTAAGAAAATACTTCGATTTACAATCGAACTGTTGATTTTTCAGTTGAAATGATAAATCACCGACTGAAATAGTTAAATCTTTATTTTAAAAAATTAAATTTCACTAAAAAATATGATTTCTAAACCAAAACTTAGATAATTAGATTTTAACTAGGAAAAATTAATATTCAACAAAACGGATAAATTTTCCATTAAAACTATGGAATATAATTCTATTGAAGATATAATATCAGTTAAGAAAATTACATTCGACAACAAAAATAACTTTCAACAAAAAACAAACAACTTTGAAAATAATAGTTACATTTTCAAACAAATTAATTAATTTTCAAATAAAATTGTGAATCCTTGAGTGGAATTGTTGAATTCTAAACCAGAAAGATGAATTTCTAATTAAAGTGATGAACCTTTAACTAAAATAAATAAATTTTGAACTCAAGAGGTGAATTTTCAACCAAGAAAATTAATTTTTTCAAAAAAGAAAACGAATTTTCAACTAAAAAAGATAATTTTTCAAAAAACAATTGAATAATTAAATTTTTAGTCAACTTTTAAAGGTTCCACCAATGAGATGAATTAATTGTTAACAAAAGAGTTTAATTTCAAACGAGTAATTTTAATTACATCCTTAAAGATAAATTTTCAAATACAACGATAAATATTTTACTTGAATAATTAAATTTTTAACCGAAAAGAGGTCATTTTATAGCAGAAAGTCAACTAGCAATGAAACAGATAATTTGCTACCAAAAAAATAGATTATTTAGTAAAATACGTGAATTTTGAACGAAATAGTTGCATTTTCAATTAGAAAGGACAAATTTTCATCAAAATTATTGAATTATAAACTAGAAAAGAGCAATGTTTAACTAAGAATGAAACATTTAACAATTGAAGATATTAATTTTCTACCAAACAGAATAACTTTTGACTAAAATGATGATTCTAAAACTTCAATTTTTGAATTTTATACCAAACAGATGAATATTCAACTATAAAGATTAATTTTCCAAAAAAAAGACAACTTTTCCACCAGATATATAAATTTAAAAAAAAAACAAGTTTAATTTTGAAATTAAAAATATCAATTTTCAAACAAAATAGAATGGCTAAATTTTCTACTGGAATGGTTACATTTTAGTTTAAAAAAATTGATTTTCAATAAAGCAGTTACGTTTTTAACCAGAGATAAATTTTTTAATAAAATAATGATACTTCAACGAAAAAAATTACTTTGTAACAAAAGAGTAACAAATTTTTCTTTTATAATTTAGGAATATTTCTTTCAAAAATATTACTTTTACTCTAAAAACTACTTAAAGTAATTTCTTTATCTAAAATTTGGAAGACAGAACTTTCAAATTGTGCGGATTCTGTCTTGAAACAGAACTTTCTAAATTTCTTTCTTTTAAATCCGAATTATAACACTTTAAAAAAATTCCCGAATCATGTAAAAAATTTCCCTTTCCAAGTGAAATTATATTTTTTTTCGAAAAATCCCTGTCCTGAAATAAAATTCCCTGTTCTAAGTAAGGACAATTATTTTCTGAATTGATCATAATTATTAAAATAATGCCAACTTGAATTTTACTGCGAACAGGAGTAAATTTTCGGTTTTTAATTAAATTCCCGGTCAATAAAATTCGCGCTTACTCCCCGGTCAATAGAATTTCCCGTTTCCCGGTCATTTCAAGATAAATCTAATTCCCGGTCATTTCCCGCTTTCCCGTCCATTTTCCAGTGAATAAAATTCCCGGTAATGTCCGGGTCAATCAAATTCCCAGTCATTTATAGGTCAATAAAATCCCCGATGATTTCTCAGTTTCCCGAACAAATCCCGGTTATTTTCCGCTCAATAAAATTCCTGGGTTTTTCTGTTTTTCCCGACCAATAAAATTCCCGGTCATTTCTGGCTCAATCAAATTCACGGCCATTTCCCGGTTTTCCGGTCATTTCGCGGTTTTCCGGTCATTTCCCGGTGAATAAAATCCCCAGTGATTTCTCGGTTTCCCGGTCAAGTCCTGATTATTTTCCGCTCAATAAAATCGCCGGTTTTCCCGGTCAATCCCTGGTAAAAAAATTCCCGGTTATTTCTCGTTTTCCCGGTCAAGTCGTCACCCTGTTTAAAGCTTAAATATGATTGTTTTGATTCCAATGAACTTTTTCAAATTTTTTAATATTAAAAAAATGTCCGGTTATGTAAAAATAATAAAAATCTATTTTGAAAGCCTGAAATTAAAAATTTCAGTGCACAATATTTAATTACTTTCTCTTTTCAGTTTTCCTTAGTTTTCCCTCTGATGAAGTTTTTTTTTTGACATTTGAGGTTAATTATTGATCTGAATCAGTCATAATGAAAGGCGTATACATCGTTATAGTAGCGATCAACAATTGCATTATTTTCCCTCGGTACACCTGCCAGCATTCGCATGCCGACTATTATTAGCAAACTAGTGCCTTTCTACCATTTCAACCGGTTTAACCTACGCGCATTTTAAATTTTCGCCCACATGATGATTTCAAGAAAAATATTTCAAACTCAGCAATTTTCTCATGTTATGCAATTTTTTATGTTCTTTTATAATTATTAAAATTTAGGAATAAATAATTTTTCTGAAAGTAAAGTAGAGCAAATTAAAGGAAAGTAACGTAACGTTAAGTAAAGATTAATAAATTAAAGTAAAAATAAATTAACGCAAAGTAAAGTAATTTAAAGTAACGAGACGCAACTTAAAGTGAATCAGAGTCCAGTAAATTAAAGTAAAGTAACACGTAACGTAACGCAAAGTAAATTTAAGTAACGAGACGTAGCGTAAAGTATACAATCAAGTAAACTAATGTAAAGAAGAGTAAAGTAACGTAACATAACACGAAATAAATAAAAGTAACGACACGTGTAATGTAAAGTAAAGTCAAGTAAACTTAAGTAAAGCAAAGTAAAAAAATTAAAGTAACGTAACACGTACTTAACGTAAGATAAACTGAAGTAACGTAACGTAAATTAACGTGAGATAAAGTAATGTAAAGTTAAGTAACGTAAAGTAAAGAAAAGTAAAGTAAAATAAAGTCGTGTCTAAATGTGAACGTCTAGAATATAATTAGTGGCTCAACCAAACTTGTATTACCTTCAAATAAGGATGGATTAAAATGTCTTGAAATTAAAATTGATGGTCCTAATTGGCATTTAATAATATTAGGCGATGGTGATGTAAAAGTAGGCAATGCGTAATACCAACAAAAAAATTCTTGCGTAATTTATGGATTCCAGTGTTGAAATTTATCTTTAAACAGTAAACTACAATTTATTTTAAGTGCTTTTAAATGCAATGGTTTAATTGCAACTATTTGAAGGAAAATGAAAGTAGAATAAACAGTAGACATTATAAGTCGAGGTAACAAACAGAACAAAAGGCTGGCGTAATTTATGGATTTCAGAGTCGAAATAGCTCTTCAAACAGGATAAATCATTTTATTTTATGGGTTTCTAAAATATTTTGTTTACGATTGCGTTGATGTAAATGAAGCAAAAAGGAGTCATTGATGAGTTAAAAAAATTTTGTCTTTTCATTTTTTTCATCACTTTTGTTGTTCTTCCAAAAATTTAATTTTTTATGTTAAATCTTATTTTTACGACTAAAATAAAATATACTTGTCCTATGTCAAAATTATTAACAACAAAATTGTAGATCTTTTTTATGTTAAAAACTCTTGTCTTCCAATTTTTTTTCGTGCAGTGTGTCATTTTTTTTAATTAATTTTTTATCTTGGAGGTTTATTTTTTACGATTAAAAGAAAACTATGTGTCTTATCAAAAAGTTATTTGTGACAAATTTAGATGAGTTTTTACTATTTTTTAAGAGAGTAATTTTCGTATATTCTTCTTTTTCATAACTTGTGTTGTTTGTCCAAAAATTAATGTTTTTCTTTTCAATGTTTTTTACAAATAAAACAAAAACTAAGCATCCTATAAAAAATGATTAATAACAAATTTGTACCTCCTTTTTTGATGAACATATTTTCTTTCATCGTTTTTTTTTGTACCTTGTGTCGTTTGTCCAAAAATCTATTTTTCGCTTTTATTTTTAATGTCATTCTTCGATATTAGAACAAAAATTTCGGCTTAGAATTTTCATTTACCTTTGATTTTGTGAATTTTGAAAATGCTATATCTCTGATAATTTTCCTTAATCAATAAAAGCCTTAAAGATAATTTTTTCAAGTAATTAGAACAGCCACACATAAAAAATTTTTATGTTGAAAAAAATAATCTCAAAAACTTTCAAAATGTTATAACTTTTTAAATTTTCATCTAAAATAGATGACTTACGAACTTTACCTTTAGTTTCTGACATTAAAAGAGTGTACCAAAGAACAATCTGATAGATTAATTTTTTCAAGAGCTATCTTGCTCACAGATAACTACACGGACAGACAAATACATTTGTAAAGCCTAATTCCGGGTTCAGAGCGACACAAACGTGGACTTTTGGCAAAATACATTTTATTTTATGGATTGCTTAAATATTTGCCGTAGAATTGCGTTGATGGAAAAGAAACAAAAAGGAGAATGACAGTAAACATTATAAGTCGAGGTGAAGAAAAAAATTACGGATTAATTTATGAATTGCAGTTTCAAAATATTTTTGAAAACTACAAAATAAATTTTATTTTATGGATTTCTGAAATATTTGGTTTAGAATTGCGTTGATGGAAAGGAAAAAAGAAGAAGTATTACAGTAAACATTATAAGTCGAGGTAGCAAAAAAAATGTTTAGGGTAATTTATGGATTCCAGTATCAAAATAACTCTTAAAACTGTCAAATACATTTTATTTGATGAATTTCTAAAATATTTGATTCAGAATCGTGTAAATGAAAAAGAAAACAGAAGGGGAATGACAGTAAATATAATAATTAAAGGCAGGAAAATACGTTTAGGGTAATTTATGGATTACAGTGACACACTATCTCTTAAAACTGCAAAGTGCATTATATTTTATGGATTTCTAAAATATTTGTTTCAGAAATGCGTTGATCGAAAGGAGAAAGAAGCAGAAAATAAATTTTATTTGATAGATTCCTTAAATATTTGCTTCAGACTTGCTTTGACGGAAAGGAAAAATGAAGGAGAATGACAGTAAACATTCGAAGTCCAAGTAACAAAAAAATGTTTAGGGTAATTTATGGATTCTTGTGTGAGGAAATATCTCACAAAACTGCAAAATACGTTTTAATTAATGAATTTTTTAAATAGTTAGTTCGCAATTGCGTTGATGGAAAGAAAAAAATTAGAAGAATGACGGTTAGCAGTATAATTCGAGGTAACAAAAAAAAAATGTTCAGGGTAATTTATGGATTCCAATGTCAAAATATCTCCTCAAACTGCAAAATGCATTTTATTTGATGGATTCATGAAATATTTGGTTTGGAATTGCGTTGATGGAAAGAAAAAAAGGAGAAGTATTACAGTAAACATTATAAGTCGAAGTAACAAACAAAAATGCTTAGGGTAATTTATGGATTCCAGTTTCAAAATATTTCTTAAAACTTTAAAATATGTTTTATTAACGAATTTTTTTAATATCTGGTTTAGAATCGCGTTGACGTTAAGAAAAGAAAAAGGAGAATGTCAGTACACATTATATGTCACGGTAACGAAATAAAAATAACAACAACTTTTTAGCATAATTTATGGATTCCAGTAAGAAAATATATAAATGGAAAAAAGAAGAATGACAGTAAAAATTATAATTTTAGGTAATAAAAAAAATGTTTAGGGTAATTCATGGATTCTGGGGTCAAAGTATCCCTTACAAGGGCAAGATTCATTTTATTTTATTAACTTCTTAAATATTTGGTGTAGAATTGCATTAATATAAAGAAAACGGAAAGGAAAATGACAGATATGATGAGTCGAGGTCGACCTCTGACGGAAGAATTTTTCTCAGGGGATATCAATGCGGGTAAAGAGCATTATTACAAGTTGGAGCGCATATAACCAGTATCAACCCACGCATAAGTAATTTTCATTTCTTGCATAAACAACGCGTTTGCGCATTCAAAATTCAGAAGCTGTTCGTGTAATAATTCCTATCATCATGGGACTTTTCCCGAACTTCATTTGGGAAAATTCCCTGAAATTTGTAGAATATTTCCTCAAACGTTCTGAATATTAATGCTTATTACTTAGGGAAACCTCTGAAAACTTTTTTTAAATATGTACCAAAAACTTTTGAATTTTCCAGAATCAGAAATCGGTTTTAATAAAAGCCGTAGTTTTTTCTCTGAAACTGTATCTAAGATAAGGAGGTACGAATAGATTGTCATGGACAATAATGTCACCCATTTATCGATTTCACTGTCATGAACTTGGCGAGGGAGTAGCGCCCCAATTAAAAAAGGAGACACGACGAGATGGCGGTTCACGATTTTTCGCGTTCGGAAAAGTCATCGGGGCCATGAGAATCGACTCTTAGCCTCGATTCCGTCGGTTTCTTGGCTCTGTAATATAACACCGTTCGTATGCGATAAGGGCGTAGCCTTCGCGTCGTGGTCTGATCTGGCTTAGGAAATAACCTGGCTTCTCTTTCTCTTTTCCATCGCCCCACCCCATAAAATGCCCTCCCCCCTCAAAAGTCCAATAATCAAGTTAATGTGCAGAATTCCTGAAAATACAACCAAGAAAAACCAATTCCTTTTTTTTTGATAAATATTGTTGAATAACTTTTGTAAAAATAAAATCAGACGTTTCGGCACTCATACAGCACCCTTACCAAGGCAAAAAAAAATTGGAACAAGCAGGAACAGCAACGAAACCACGATGCTCTCTCATAGAGGTTTCGTTGCTGTTCCTGTCTGCTTAAATAATTATTTTTGCTTTGATCAAGAAGCTGTATAAGTGCCGAATTGTTGGAGATTATTTTTTAGAAATGTATTTTTATTTCGATTTGATAATAAAAAGTTAAAAAGACGAAATAAATAAACAAGAGAAGGAGGAGGATTTGGTTCGTTGCCTTCTTGTTTTTCTTTCCTCCTTTTTATTTTTATACAAAAAAGAATTTTTTTATTTTCTTTTTAGGACAATTTTGATCTTTTTTGAAATGGCAGTAAGAATATTTGATAGTGCTTGTCCAAATTTTGTCGTTTTACTGTCATTCGAAGTATTAAAATCGCTGAAAGAGACGACATCCAACAAGTTCCCAAAACTCTTAACCCCTCCCCGATTGTAAATATTTATCCAAATGGTAAATTTTCTCCCACAAACTACTTTTCATGAACACAATAATTTTCTCAAGTTTTATTTTTTAATTATGTATTTAGGTTTTACTCCTTTTTTACGTCTAATTTGAATAATTCCTTATTCTCACGGATATTCCCACGGAGCTTGATGCAAGTCTGTGGATAAACTGATTTTCAGTAAAGAATTCTTATCCGATTTGAAAGTTTGTTTTCAGAATTAAAGCCAATTAAATTTCACATCAATGTGACGAAAAAAATTATTGAAGGAGTTAATTTTTATTTAAATGTTTGCAAACATTTTTAAAAGTTGTGAAATGTGTGCATACCTTTTTTCAATATTTGAATAAGTGAAATGTTTCTAAAATTTTCAATATCCTTTCGAATATTTTTAAATACTTAAAAATCTTTTTTAAATATTCCAAAATGTTTCAAAACATTTTGAAATATTTTGGAATATTTTAAAATCTTTTTGAAATCTTTTATAATGTTTAAAAATATTTTTAATTTTTTTTAATCTGGTTTTCAGGTATTTTTTAGATCTTTTAAATCTTTGAAATTAAACAAAATTTTAATTATTTTAAAATTTTTTAACTTTTTAAACTGTTTTGAAGCTCTTTAAAATATTTTAAAATATATAAAATTTGGTGTGCACGTATTTCTTAAATCTTTAAAATCCATAAAATCTTCGTGAAATTTTTAAAATACTTTAAAATATTCTACATATTTCGAAATTTTCTAAAATGTTTTGAAACCCTTTGAAATGTTCTAAAATCTTTGAAACCTGGTGTACTACACCCTTTTTGAATTCGTAAAAATATTTTTCAAAACTTTTGCATGCGTTAAAATCATTGAATTATTTGAGATCTTTCGAAATTTCGAAAAATGTCTTGAAGCCTTTTAGAATGTTTTGAAATATTTGAAATTTGGTATTCACACCTTTCTTACATTTTGGAAATCTGCAAATTCTTTGTGAAATATTCAAAATCCTTAAAAATATTTTGAAATCTTTAAAATTGACACTAAGGCTTTTGAAGTTATTCAAGGTCACTGGAGACACTGAGAATATAGTATTGGGAGACGCAGAAAAAAAATCAAATCTGTAAGTTAATACAAAATGTCTTTTTCGCATCGGTGCAACGGCTGCTACGTACGACCTTTGTTAACTATTATTATCATCATCAAGATAAATCTCTCTTCTGGTGAACAGCCCACGGGCAGGCATTGTCTTCTGGAGAAAACGCTGTATCATCAAGAAAAAATCAGAAGGTGACCATAACCTTATATTCCTGACCTAGGTCACGTTATTAATATATTGGATCCGACTGACCTACCTCAATGTTCACCTTCTTTTAATATTATACGTGTTGCGCTTTGGTCCAAAAGAGAACGAATTATTTACTACTTTTTCCGTTAGTGCATAAAATTTAAAAAAAACCGTTGCTTCAACGTAGGAAATTTTAACGTTAATGAAAATAGCAACAACAAAAAAAAACATATTTTTTAAGGGATCCGTATTATCATCAGAGAACAACAGAAATTTTTAAAGTCTTTTCAGACTAGATAAGGCTATAAATTAAAGGTGTTATAATTACTTTTTTCTGATCAAAAATCTCCTCCGTTTCGCTGGGAATCGAATCACAGAACTTTGTCACAAATACACTTTCTTTTTTTCAGAAAAAAATTTATTTTGAACATTTTTAATTCATAGATCCATCTAGTCTGAAACGACGTTACAAATTATTGTCATTCTCTGATGATACTACAATTTTTTTGAAAACTTTGAGTTGTAACACCTGACACAATAGTGCGTTATTTCAGAAAAAAGAATGTTCTTTCGATCCCTCTAGTAGCTTAAGGGAAAAGCAATTGAACGGTCATCGGAAGTTCTGTGGTTCGATTGACAGCGGAGCGAATGAGAAAATCTTTTTTTCAGAAGAAATGCAATTGAAATTTTTTAATTTATAGGTCTATCTAGTCTGAAAAGACGTTAAGAATTATTGTTATGCTCTGATGATAATACAGATTCGTTGGCAGATTTTTTGAATACGTATCATCTAGCAAAACAATGCTTGCATTTCTGAGAAAAAATATTCTTCTTTCGATCTCTCTAGTAGCTTAAAGGAAAAGCACTCGACTGGTAATCGGAAGTTCTGTGTTTCGATTCCCAGCGGCAGAAAGGAGATATTTTTTCAGTACAAATGTAATTTAAAATTTTCTTAATTTATAGCTCCATCTAGTCTGAAAAGCATTTATGATTTACTATTATTCTCTGATGCTAATACAGATTCCTTGAAAATTTTGAACATAAAACATCTTGAAATATAATGCCTGTATTTCTGAAAAAATATTCTTCTTTCGATTTCTCTAGTAGCTTAATGGAAATTCACTCGACTGACAATCGGAAGTTCTGTGGTTCGATTCCCAGCGGAGCGAAGAAGATCTCTCTTTAAAAAAAAATCTTTTTTTACTTATATTATTATAAATTTGTGATAATATTGATCATAATCATTCATTGGAATTAACTGAAATTTGGTATTTGTATTTACATGTGAGTTAAAAAAAGATTGATGAAAGAGTGGAGAGAAAAAAGCACTATAAGCGCTGAGAAAGCACACAAGGAATCGATAGGAAAAAGATGCTGAAAAAAAAGAAGGAAAGCAAACGTGGGGAAGGCTCGAGTAAATTCCATTATGGGAATATTTATTCAGTGGATATGAAAAAAACTGAGGGAGAGACAGTCGTGAAGACACAGATCATTAAAATAATATAAGAAGCGTATTGCTGAAAAGAAAAGGAAATAAAAGATAAATCATGAGGATCAACTCAAGAGTTCCGATTTCACAAAAAAATGTGAATAAATGGTCCAGTATCTTATCGGGAAATCATTTACAAAAGAAGGGAAAAAGAACAAGAAAGAAGGAAATGAGAAAGAAAACAAAAAGAAAAAAGAGGAAAGGAAGATAGAAGAAAAAGGAAATAAGGAATGAAAGAAAGAACAGAAATAAATAAAAAGAGTTAATTCAGAGTGCCAACTTCAGGAAATATAAATTAACTATTTGACAGCTTATCGGACAATCATTTACAAACAAGGAAAGAAAGAAAAAGAAGAAAGACCGAACAAAATAAATAAAGAAGATAGAAAGGCAGAATGAAAAACGAAAGAATGAAACAACAGAAAGTAAGAAAGATTGGTTAAATGAATAACCAGTTTAGAAGCTTATCTGAAAATAATTTGAAGAAAAAAAAAAGAAGGAAGAAAGAAAAATGATGAATGAATGAAAGAAATATAGATGGAAGAAAGAAGGAGACAAGGAATGGAAAAAACATAAAAAAATAAGAACAAGAAAATAAGGATGAAAAAAAAAGAAATAGAAGAAAATTAAAGAAAAAGAAAGATAGATAGATAAAATAAAGAGGAAAGAAGGATATAAGGAATGAAAGGAAGAACTGAAAGAAAGAAAAACCCCCAACAAACGAAAGATAGAAGAAAAGAAAAGAAAGGTAGAACAAAGAGAAAATAAAGAAAGCAAGCAAAAAAAGGAAGGGAGAAAAAAGGGTTGAAGGAATAAACAAGAAAGAAAAATATGAAATGAAATAAGAAGGGAAGAAACAAGGATATTATGGAAGAAGGAGGAAGAAAGAAAAACCCCCAAAAAACGAAAGATAGAAGTAAGGAAAAGAAAGGAAGAACAAAGAGAAAATAAAGAAAGCAAGGGAAAAAGGAAGGGAGAAAAAAGGATTCAAGGAATAAACAAGAAAGAAAAATATGAAAGGAAAGAAAGAAGGGAAGAAACAAGGATATGATGGAAGAAGAAAAAAACAGGAAAATAAGACAGAAAGAAATAAGAAAAGAAGCAGAAAGGTGAAGCAGAAAGTGGAGAAAAAAGAGTTTACAAAACAAAGAAAAGAAAAACAGAAGTAAAGAAAACAGAAATAAAGAAACTGAAGAATCTGAGAAAAAGAGAGAAAGAATAAAGAAAGAAAAAAGAAAGAATATAGAAAGAAAACGAAACAAAGGAACAGAAAGCTAGATAGCTAAAAGAAAGATGGGAGAACGTAATAATGAATATAAAAATAATAGAAAGACGGAATAGAAAGAAAGAGTGTACAAGGAAATAATATGATTAAATAGTCTAGTAATTTATAGGATAATAATTTACACACAAAAAAAGAAGTAAAGAAAGAAAAGGAAGAAGAAAAAAGAACAAAGAGTGTAAGCGAAAAAAAGAAGGAAGGAAAGAAACAACAAAGGAAGAAGGATACATAGAAGAAAGGAAAGGAACACAGATAGATAAAGAAGAAAGAAAAAAGAACGAAAAGAAGGTTGGCCAAATCAGTGTCAGTAAGCTAATCGAAAACAAATTTACAAAAGAAAGAAAGATGAAGAAAAGGAAGACATGAAGGAAAGAAGAAAAGAAAATATAAATAGATATAAGAAAGAAAGAAGGAAAAAAACTAATAAAAAAAGAACAAAGAAAGATAGAAGAAAGAAATAATGAAAGGAAAGCGTTAAAGAGTGCCGATTTTATCAAATATAAATAAATAGTCAAATAGCTTATCGCAACATAATTTACGTAGGAAAAAAAGAACGAAAGAAGAATAAAAAGACAAAATAACATGTAGATAGAAGAATGAAAGAAAAAATATGGAAAGAAAGGAAACAAAAAAAGATGAAAAAAATTAGAAGAGAATAAAGAAGGAAAAAGAGAAGAAAAAATATGCACTAATTATGGTCCAGAGTCATTCTGGCAATCATACAATCATACAGACAGGCAGACAGACACCGACATTTTAAAATTATTTTTGGACCTTGTGTGTGCCGAAACGTAAACATCCGTTAAAATATAGGGATCGAAAATTTGGACGATTAAATTACCCTTTCATGAATGAGAATGTGAAAAGAAAGCAAAGAAAAGTAAGCATGAGATCTTAGTTAAATATAGACCAGGAGCTTGTAAATCAAATCTAATGCTGATTTCTTTGAGAGAATGTTTAAAAAAATTTCCCACCAGGGTTTCTTCAAACATACCAAATTATAGGACCATTAGGAATAATCATCATATTTCCGAGGCAAAGGAGAGAAGATTAAGTATTTGAGAGTGACGACGCAAACCATCAATCAGGTACAATTCAGGTTGTCATGCTTTCTTGACATTAGCCTACATCTGGAATTATTACGCCTCGCGGGACCGAAGGAAAACGATTCGTTTTGCAAACACCCAGTGGTCAGGTTTAACGGCAACCATAACCTCCAATTTAATTACGTCGTGTGCCACGAACATGCTTACCTAATTAAAATACAGCATGCCACCATCAATAGATCTTTCCCAGTGAGTCAAATAAAAGTCTTAATGGATATTAAACTCTAATTGATTTTGCTTTTATTGATGTTCTACCCAAGAAGTAGAATAAGGAAACCCACTGCTAAGTAGACATGAAATAGTCTAAGGAGACGTCACTCTCAGAAAACTTGGATGCGCGAATTCGGATTTAGTTAGTGTGCATCGCTCGTAGCGCCTCTAACGGGAAAATGCGAAATCGAAAACAGTTTCAAAATTCCCTAATTTTCCCTCAACCAATTTTTCATTTTAAATCATTAATATTCAAATAACAGAATTTTAATCTTGTAATACAGTGAAAATTTGTAATAGCCCTCCCTTCTATTGCCCTTCCGTCAGTCCCCAAATCGGCGCTATAGAAGAGTTTCACTGTACTTTTAACATAGAATATTTTATAAACGGAAGAAAACTGAATTTCGTACACAAATTTAAAAATTTTCAAATTTATTAATTTATAACAAAAATGCAAAAATTCAAGTGGAAACTCGATTATCCGGCCTTCGATTATCCGGGGCTCCGCGTTATCCGAGGCAACAGGACTCATCCAAGCAGTCCGCATTAACCGAGGTGTGGGCTCGGATAATACGGCGAATCTTTAATAAAACAGATGAAGCTGATACGCCTAATTCTGAATGCGCGTAGTAGTTTGCAATTATTAATAAATTAATAAATGAGTAAAGATAAATCCACATTCGTTAGTTGTTTACTTTTATTTGCAAAATGTTTATATTTATTTTTCTATTTAAAATATATCAAAAACAGAGAACTCTTCCGAATTTTGTAACAAAAAACGCGATTTTTCAACTAGAAAAAATTGAAAAGTTATATTTGCTGTTAAAAAATTAATTTTAAACAAACGAAAAAAGTATTTTTCTACTGAAAACTTAAATTTTCAACCAAGAAGATGAGCCCACGTAGTTGAATTTTCAAATGAAAAAAATTGAAGTTTCAATCCAAAAAGACCAATTTTTTTAACAAAAATGGAGGAATTTTTAACAAAATACTTAAGTTATCTACTATATAGCTGCATTTTTATCCAAGAAAAATGAAATTTGTATTAAAACAGATCAATTTTTAATAAGAAACCATAAACTTTTCTTTTAAAAGTTAAACTTTCATCTAGAAAAGATTCCAGTTCATTGTTATACACCAAGATATACATTTTAAACAAAAAGTAAATTTTTTACAAAATAATTAAATTTTCAAGAAAATAGTATAATCAGAAATAACACCATTTAGAAAACTTGTATTTCAATATTTTTCCGCAAGAGGCGCTACGAACGAAGCCAACTAACTAAATCCCAATCGATACGTCCAAATTTTCCAAAATTTTAGATTAAATTTTGAAAAATGCAAAACTTGATCAGAAAATATTTGAAATTGTATAATTTCTAATTCAAAGCGCTTACAATTTAAAAACCTTATTTTTAATTAGAGAGTCTAGACTCTGAATAATTTAGGAATACAATTCTGAAAATAGGACAAGTTAAAAACTTTAAAAATGAAATATTTTTAGATTAGAATTTTCAAAATTCGCGACTTTCTTCTAAAGATTATCCTATTAATCATAAATTATATTATTTAGTTGAAAACTTAATAATTTTCTTTAACAGACATACATTTTGATTGCGAATTGTATACTATCCTTATTTCGTTGTTAGAAAGTGAACTAAAAACTTCTTTTGATGCAAATTTAACTACTTTTTAAAATTTTTGTTTTGTTTAAATCATCTGTTTTAGGAGAAATTTCATCATTCTTGCATGACAATTTAACTTTTCGGTTGAAAATTCAAATCTTTTTTTGAAATTTTGTCATCATGATTTTAAAATTCACCTTCTTTAGCAGAAATTAACTCTTTCTTGAATAGAATGCAAAATTTACTTTTTGTTCGAAATTTATGTTTTGGAGTTGAAAAATGAACTGAAATCTTTTCTGGATAAAGTTGCAGTTGAAAAAGAAATTTGTCATTCTTTATTACAAATTCGTCTGTTTTAGTACAAAATTTAATTTTTTTGGGATAAAAATTCAACTATTTGTTGAGAATTCAAAAATGTTGTGAGAAAGTCATCCTTTTTTATTAAAAATTCATCTTTTCCAATTAAAAACTAACTTTTTTGTTTGGAGAAAACTATTTCTTGTTCAAAAATGCATATTTTGATTATGAAAACTGGACTGAAATATTTTTCAGCCGAAAATCCAACTATCTTTTTTTAATTTATCTTTTTGATTTAAAACTTCATCTGTTTTAGAAAAATTTAATTTTTTTAAACATAAAAATGCAACTTATTGGTTAAAAATCATTCTCCTTTGCTTTAGTATTTAAATAATTTGTTTAAAATATTTAGTTGAATCACTTTGTTAAGAAATAAGTTTTTAAATAACAATGTATATTTTTAGTTAAAAATTCATCTCTTTGGTAGAAAGTTTAATTATTTTGTTAAAAATTAATCTTGTTTTATTGAAAATTGAACTACTTGGGTAAAAGTTCAACAAAATTGTTAACAATTTAATTTTTTGATTAAAGTCTTTGGTAGAAAATTTAATTTTTTAATGAAAAATATATTGTTTTTGGGTCTAAAACTCATTTTTTAACAGAAAATATAAATTTTCCATTTTTAAGATTGATCTTTCTTAGATAAAAATTAACGTTTTTGGTGAAAAAAAATAGTTTTTCAGTTTCAAATTTCATTTTTGTTGGGTAAAAATATATAGCCAATTCTTATTCAAAAATTTTCAAAAATCTACATTTCATTTTACATTTTTTGGAATCTTTACAAATTTTTAATTATTTTCGAAACTTTTTTAAAACTTCTATATACCCTTTGAAACGATTCGAATTTTTTCTAAAACTTTTAATAATTCCTTTATATTATAATAATAATTCCTTTTAATAATTATTTCTTAATAATTCTTTTTTTTTATTAAAAAATTTATCTTTTTGTTCGAAAATCCATCTTTTGGTTAAAAATGTAACAACTAGTTTGAAAATCTTTATTAAAAATTAAACTTTTCGATTCAGAATTCTTGAATTTGGTTAAAAACTCGTTTCTTTTAAATAAAGTTTTTTCTTTAAAAATGCATTTTTTCGCATACAAATTCAATAACTAGGTTTTAAAGTTGAACTACTTTTTTTCAAAATTAAAAAGCAATTTTTTTACTTATAAATTCAACTTTTTTGTTGAGAATTTTAGAAACTAGGTTTTTGAATGTCGCACTACTTTCTTAAAGATTAAAAATAATTGTCTTTCTTTCTTATAACTTAAACATTTGGTTGAAATTTTTGGAATTTTATCAAAAATTTGCCTTGTTTGGTAGTAAAGTTATCTTTTTGTTTAACAATTTATCTTTTTTTAGTTGAAAATTCAACTTTTCGGTTCAGAATTCTGAATTTTGTGCCAAGTTTGTCTTTTTTGTTAGTAAATTAATGTATTTTAGTTCAAAAATCAACTGTTTGGTTTAGAACTCTTGCATTTTATTCAAAAATCTTTGTTTTTTGTTGTTGTTTTTTAGAGAGAAAATGAATCTTTTTATTTCAAAATTTAGCTCTTTCAGTTGAAAATTTAACTTTTTGATCCAGAATTCCTAAATCTTGATAAAAACTCGTATTTTTTGCTAGTAAGTTCATCTTTTTGTTAAAAAATTCAACTTTTTGGCTCAGAATTCTGAATTGTAAAATGATTTGATGAAACAAATCAATCCTTTCTTCGACCGTTGATATTTATTGATTTCAAATCGTAGATTTCAAATTATTTATAATATAATATAAAATATTTATATTAAAACGTCAGGAAGTTTAAAAGGAGTTTTTTCTATTAAATAAATATCTGAGCTTTGAGGAACATGTTTTTTTGACTCATATTTATTTTCGATTTACGATTGGACCGTAAGACATAAATAATTTGAAATCTACGATTTGAAATCAAGAATTCTGAATTTTGTTAAAAATGTGCCTTTTTTGTTAGTAAATTAATGTTTTTCAGTAGAAAATTTAAATTTTTAGTTTATAACTCTTGAATTTTATTCAAGATTCGTTTTTTTTTTTTTTGTAGAAAATTATTGTTTTCATTTAAAAATTTATCATTTTGGTTAAAAATTTAACAGATAGGTTTTAAAGTTAAACTACTTTCTTAAAAATAAAAATAAAATTTTCTTCCTTCCTTATAAATTAAACTTTTTGGCAGAGATTTTTTGAATTTGATTAAAAGTTCGTCTTTTTTTGGCAGTAAATTAATCTTTTTGTCTAAAAATTAATCTTTTTATTTAAAAATTCAACTTTCAGGTGCTGAATTCTTAAATTTGGTTAAAAATTTGACTTTTTTATAGTAAATTAATCTTTTTGTTCAAAAGCGTATGTTTTTAGTTAAAAATTCGACTGTTTGGTTAAGACTTCTTAAATTTTATAAAAAATTCCTCATTTATGGTAGTAAAAATTCAACTTTTTATTTAAAAATTCATCTTTTTGGTTGAAAATTAATTAACTGGGTTCTAAAGTTTATCTAAGTATTATTATTTTACTCAAAACTTTCACTCGGGTGAACCCGGTTATACATCATATCCACGGACTAATAAAGTGACTGATGAGTAAATTATTAATTAGTTATTAATTAATTATTGAATTATTATTATATTGTAAAATTATTATTATAAAATAAATAAAAACTTAAGGTTTCTTACGGCCAGGAGTAAATTCCCTGTTATTAAATTCAATTCCCGGTAATCACAGATTATTAATACAACAATCCTTCTCAACTTTTCATTGCTTTTTATAACCAATTCATTCCTGATTAAAACCAGAATAAATGATAAACGTTTGGCCATTTAAAATACTGCTGAAAAAGAATTACTTCTGCACTGAAAAAATCGTTTAGTTGGGCCAACTATTCAGGTTCTATATATGATACTGCTATTTTAATAATTGGGATAACCATTTACTTAGTTGCTGGTACTAACGGAATAGTCAATGCAACTAATGGAATTGTTGTAACAACTAATAAAATGGCCTTACTAACTAAATAGTTTACCCAACTAAACTTTTTTGAGGGTGGTAAAATATTTTTTTGAAAATTCGATCAGCAGTTTTTTTTTTTGAAAAAGGAGATGAACTAGAAGATTATTGAAGATTAACGATCAGCTCTCAGTCTAGCGAGATAAAATCACGGGGTATTTGTGTACTGCAAGATTCTTGTCTCCTCTTGTCTCCTCGAGGCTTTTATGTGGCTCTCGCGATGCGATATAATATACTGAAAATCTACTTAGCTACACTCGCTATAGTGCCCATTTACAACAGTGAAAGGCGGAGATTCATTTTGCTTATATCGAAAGCGGGGGTGAATTTTAATTTAAATGTCACGTACATGCTCCAGAGTTAATCTAATTTCTGACGTTCAGATCGAGTCCAATTTCTATTCTCATTTCTCATTTCTTATATTCGATTGTTTGCAAATCACGAGTTTTCATTTTCTTAGTACAGAAAATAGGGCAATTCCGGAGTGAACCGTGTTTAATTATTACATTCTTGTAGATTATAATTTTTAAAATGCAATTTCATTTCAGTAATTTTTCAAGATTAGGTTTAAATAAGGGTTCCATGAACTGCGGATGGTAACCGGGAAGGGGGGGGGGGGGGGGGGGGGGGGGGGGGGGGGGGGGGGGGGGGGGGGGGGGTCGGAGTCAAAGTAACGTAACACTTATATTAAATTAACCTCTTAGAATTAAAAAATTTTTTGGTGTACAAATGGTAACGTTTTGAGTATTTACGTTTCCAGATGATTAATTTTTTTGGTGGAAAATTAATCTTTTTGTTTAAAAATTTATGTTTTTGGTTGAAAATTAAACTTTTTGATCGAGAATTCTTAAATTTTAATTACAATTCGTCTCTTTTGTGTAAAATTAATCTTTTTGTTCGAAATTCAACTTCTTGCTTGAGAACTCTTTAATTTTATTGAAAATTTCGTTTTTTTCGGTAGAAGATTATTCTTTTTGTTTCGAAATTTACCTTTTTGGTTAAAAACTGAACAGATAGGTTTCAAAGTTGAACTACTTTCTAAAAAATAAATATTTTCTTCCTTTTAATAAATTAAACTGTTTAGCTGCGATTTTTTAAATTTTATTAGAAATCTCTATTTTTGTATTAAATTCATATTTTTATTTCAAAATAGATCTTTTTATGTTGAAAATTAAAAATTTTGGTACAGAATTTTTCAGTTTTATTAAGAATCCATATTTTTTGCTAGTAAATTAATCTTTTTGTTGAAAAATTTATCTTTTTTAGCTGAAAATTAAAAGTTTTCGTTCAGAATGCTTGAATGTTGCTAAATTTTTTTTTCGTAGTAAATTAATCTTTCTTTTAAGTTCCTCTTTTTCAGTTGAAAATTAAATTTTTTGCTTGAGAATTTTTGAATTTTGTTGAAAATTTGTCTTTTTATAGTAAAATAATCCTTTTTAGATGAAAATTCAAGTTTTTGGTTAAGAATCGTTGAATTTTATAGGAACATTTTGTTGTTGTTAGAAAATTCATCTTTTTGGTCAAAAAGTCAACGAATAGGTTTTAAAGTTGAACTACTTTCTTAAAAATCAAAAATAAGTCTTTCTTTCTTATAATATAAACTTTTTAGTCATCTTTTTCAATTAAAACTTAAACTTTTTGGTTCAAAATTCTAGAATTTTGTTAAAAATTCGTTTCTTCGGTAGAAAATTAATCCTTTTGTTTGAAAAATCATCTTTTTTAGTTGAAAATTCAACTTTTTGGTTGAAACTCTTATATTTGATTTAAAAAAATCGTATTTTTGGTAGTAAATTAATCTTTTTGTTTAAAACTCATCTTTTTGGTTAAAAAATCAACTAATGAGTTTTAAAGTTGCAAAACTTTCTTAAAAAGTAAAAGAAAAATTTCTTTCTTTCTTATAAATAAAACTTTTTGGTCAATATTTTCTGAATTTTATGAAAATTTCATCTTCTTTAGTAGTAAATTAATATTTCTATTTACCAATTTAACTTTTTTAATTAAAGATTTAACTTTTTGCTTCAGAATTCTGGAATTTTGTTGAAAATTACTTTTTTTATAGTAAATGAATCATTTGTTTAAAAATTCATCTTCTTTAATTAAAAATTAAAATGTTTGGTTAAGAATTCTTGAGTTTTGTTGAAAAACTGGTCTTCTTTCGTAGTAAATTAATCTTCTTGTTTAAAAACTAGTCTTATTTAGTTAAAAATTTGACTGTTCGGTTAAAAATTCTTGTATTTGTTTAAAATTTGGTCTTTTTTTTAGTAAATTAATCGTTTTGTTTAAAAAAATATTTTTTAGTTGAAATCTCCAATTTCTGTTTCAGAATTCTTGAATTTTGTTGGAAAATTAATATTTTTGTTTACCAATTCATCTTTTTTAATTAAAATTTTAACTTTTTGGTTCAGAATTCTGAAATTTTATTAAAAATTCGTTTTTTTGTATAAAATTAATCCTTTTATCTAAAACTTAACCTTTTTAAGTTGACAAATCAACATTTTGGTTGAAACTCTTATATATATATATATATTTTTAAAATCGTATTTTTGTAATAAATTAACCTTTTTATTGAAAAATTTATCTATTTGGTTAAAAAAATCAACAAATAGGTTTAAAGTTGAACAACTTTCTTGAAAATTAAAAAAAAAAATCTTATAAATTAAGCTCTTTGGTTAAGATTTTTTGAATTTTATGCAAAGTTCAACTTTCTTGGTAGTAAATTAATATTTTTATTTATCAATTTATCTTTTTTAATTAAAAATTTAACTTTTTAATTCAGAAATCTGGAATTTTGTTAAAAATTTGTTTTTTCGGTAGAAAATTAATCTTTTTGATTAAAAATCAATCTTTTTGCAGCTGAAAATTCACTTTTTTGGTTGAGAATTCTTGAATTATGTAAAAAATTCGTTTTGTTTGGTAGTAAATTAATCTTTTTGTTTAAAAATTAAATGCAAAAAGAAAAAGAAGAATATAAATTGAATAATATGATTTTTATAAGAGAGGACCTTTGTTTTCTGCCAGGAACAATCCTAATATACATCGACAAAGCACGAATTCAGAAGATAATGTAATCTACTTATGCATCCTACTGATCCACGAAGAAGATTCTTGGTTGATCTATGACCATTCGGTTCAGAATAAAAAGGACGTTAGCATTTGTTCAAAACACACCTAGATAAAACCGCTTTCGTGATGTGCAACTGAATACCCAATTGTTTGATTATCATCTGATTATCTGACTACTAAACAGTCTCAGAAAAAATTGAAGATCCTATTTCAAATTAAAGAAATTTATCAAATTTTATCTCGCTATATTAAATTTGTGATCAAGAAACCTGCAACCTTTAAGTTAAAACATGCAACATAAGATTGAAAAATAAAAATCGGGTGGGGACAAATATAATTTTGAGTCTGCGGATAAGATTGCCGAGAATGAGGAGTATGAATGCTCACACGTCTACATGGATTGAGATATCGTGTTTAGAATTTTAAAGACTGACGATCAAAGTTGATTTTTTTCTCCTCTAGAAATTGTTGAAAATGCTCCAAAAATAATGACAGGTTACGCGTGTGCAGATAATTGTTTTTTGATTTTCAACGAATTAGAAAAATGTGTTTATATTGATAACATACGCAAATCAAAATATCTGAAATGCATCAAACCAAACATTACCTACAAAGTGCTAGAACTCGAGTCGCAATATCCTACTTTATTAAATTATACATAAATTTTCTTTGAAATTATAAACATATTGATATATGCAAACGTTATTTACTGCTTTTTATTTAATTTTTCAAATTCTAAACACGATATCTCAACCGGTGTGGACGTAGTTAGCACAAAAAAAAAACGAAAATAATTTGACACACTTATTTTTTACTCGGATAATTTTGTTTCAAAATTATTACACAAACTAAATATACAAATGCAACTTATTGTCTCGTTGTCTATATTCCAAAGTTTAGTAGTCAACAAACGCCAGTCAACCAAACATTAGCTGCAAAGTGCTAGAACTCGAGTGGCAATATCCTATTTTATCAATTAATGAATGAACTTTCTTTGAAATTACAAACATATGGATATATACAAACGTTATTTAGTTGTTTTTATTTAATCTTTTGATTTCTAAACGCGATATCTCAATCCGTATGGACGTAGTGAGCAGAAAAAATGAAAATAATTTTACACATTTGTTTTTTACTCGGATAATTTTTTTTCAAAATTATTACGCAAACTAAATATACAAATGCAACTACTTGTCTCGCTTTCTATATTCCAAACTTTAGTAGTCAACAAACGCCAATCAAAATACCTAAAATGCATCAAACCAAACATTATCTGCAAAGTGCTACAACTCGAGTAGCAATATCTTATTTTATCAATTAATGAATAAATTTTTTTTTAAATAACAAGCATATTGATATATACAAACGTTATTTAGTGCTTTTTATTTAATCTTTTGATTTCTAAACGCGATATCTCAATCCGTATGGACGTAGTGAGCAGAAAAAATGAAAATAATTTTACACATTTGTTTTTTACTCGGATAATTTTTTTTCAAAATTATTACGCAAACTAAATATACAAATGCAACTACTTGTCTCGCTTTCTATATTCCAAACTTTAGTAGTCAACAAACGCCAATCAAAATACCTAAAATGCATCAAACCAAACATTATCTGCAAAGTGCTACAACTCGAGTAGCAATATCTTATTTTATCAATTAATGAATAAAATTTCTTTTAAATAACAAGCACATTGATATATACAAACGTTATTTAGTGCTTTTTATTTAATCTTTTGATTTCTAAACGCGATATCTCAACCCGTGTGGACGTACTGAGCAAAAAAAAAATGAAAATAATTTTATACATTTATTTTTTACTCGAATAATTTTCTTTTTAATTATTACTACTTACCGTGGCATATGGCCTTAAAGTAAAAGATTTCAACAACTTTTAAAAAGTAATCGGAGTTTGAAGGCGGATCACTCGAACTGAAATAGTGTAGAAAGGTAGAGGATCGGTGGTAGTTGCTTGCTGAGAATCTCAGTCACGCGATAACGCTTTACAAATAAAGGTAAATTGTTACGAGTTCCTTAAGTGCTTAAGGGCAGCCCGTCGCTACGATCGCAGAGTATGTTGTAAGTACATTACCTTGGCGGTCTTCCACGATCAAACGTCTCCAGGAAGAGTTTCTGCCTCTTAAATTATTATAAAAGTACATAGCCTTAGGGAAAATTTTGTACTTACAGCAAGTTACAATTTTGAAAAACAAAGTTGTATCATTTTATCATTATTTTGCACCAATCTCAGTAATCGACAATGTCATTTATGAAAAAGATGTTCAAGCCCAAGATTTTTCACGTCCAAATATAAAGTATGAAAAATATCAGTAATGAAACTTGGCTAAGAGTTTGTTAATGACTATTTTATTTCGAATTAAGATTTATTTTATAATATGTTCTTCCCTTTTGACATCTTAGCCTATTCCTGAGATTTCATTGATCTGCAATTTCGAAAAGATCTTTGCCAAGATATAATTATCACGTTCGGAGGAGTCTCAGTGAAATTCAAATCTTGCAAATAACGAAAATATTAATTTTGAAAAGAAGTGAGTGATCAGGATCAGCTATAGGTTTGGAAAGTGGACTTTCTCTTGAGTTCATCCAATTACGAATCAGCTGGAAGCGGATGAGGGTATATGAAATCGGTGCAACAGATCTTCACACAGTACCGGAGAGCGGCACTTTTCGATGCATCGCGAAAATTGCCGATTCTCGTTAAGATAGTGATAACTCGCCACACTATGTCCATCGGATAATTTGCATTATTTTCAAGAAACGTGTCCTCCGGAACGATTCAACTCTGCACTCTGCAATCTTCTATCCACTTTATGAAACCCGGGTACGGACTCGATAGTTAATGTACTGTTGATCAGAAATCGGCTTCTTTGGTCGCACCTTATACAAGTCGACACTACTTGCGTATACTCGCATACCTAAAATTAATATTTTTTTTGTCGTTGCTCACTCGATTAGGAAAGAAGCACTTTATTCACGTGATGCTATTCTTATTTGCTTTGTAATGGCAAATAAAACCCGACTTTTAGATACACAGTTAAAAATTTATGTTGGAAACTTCCACTACATGAATTGGAAGTTTATTTTTGAAACGTAAGGTGATATTGGAATTTTGCAATGCTTGTCCAGTAGCCAATAATACCCCTGTGTCATATTTGCGGCTAGATATCTCGACATCTGGTGAAACGAAAAATTAAAAAAAAAATTCAAATCGTTGCGCAGGAGTTTAAGAAGTTCGTGGAATTCATGAAATTCACGGAACTAATGGAATTTTTGAAATTCATGGAATTACGGAATTCATTAAATTCACGGAATTCGCCAAATTCACAGATTTAATATATTCATGGAAATTATGGGATTCACGGAATTCAAGGAATTGACGGATTTCATGGATTTTGCGGAATTCTTTAAATTCATGGAATTCCTATAATTCAGGGATTACGCTGAAATCAAGGAATCGCGGAATTCGAGGAATTTATAGATTTTATAGAATTTAAGGTTTCAAGGAATTCAAGGATTCACAGAATTCAATTAATTCACGAAATTTAAAGAATTTATGGATTTTTAAGAATTATTGGAATTCCTATGATTAATGCATTTTGCGGAATTTGAGGAATTCGAGAAATTCACGGATCTCACAGAATTCAAGGATTCAAGGTATTCAATGAATTCACGGAATTTAAAGAATTCACGGAATTTAAAGAATTGGAGAAACTAAAAAAATTCATTAAATGTATAGAATTCACGAAATTCATGCATTTAGCAGAACTATTGAAATTGCTGGGATTCCTATAACTTACAGATTTCACAGAATTCGAGGAATTCACGAATTTTATCAAATTCATGGTCACAAGAAATTAAAAAAATTCACATAGTTCAATGAATTTACGGAATTCAATAAATTCACGGAATTCATAAAACTCGTGGAATTCATGGATTTCGCAGAATTAATGGAATTCGTGGAATTGGTATAATTCACGGATTACGCGGAATTTAAGAAATTCGAGGAATTTACGGATTTTATGGAATTCAAGGTTTTTAAGGATTAACAGTATTCAATTAATCCACAGAATAAGAAGAATTCACGGAATTTAGGAAATTCACCGAATTCACGGATTTCACGAAATACCGCAAAATCAGTGAATTCTGCGAATTCCATCAATTCGAATCAATTCTATGTACTCAGTGAATTCTGAAAATCCAGTTAATCCCGTAATTTGAGTGAATTCCTTGGATTCTATGAATTCCTTTAATTCGAGGAATTTTTTTGAATTCTATGAATTCTATAAATTCCTGGAATTTCGTCAATTCGATGAATTTCGGAAATTCAAATTATTCCATGAACCTCATTAATTCCGTGAATTCCGTTAATTCCATAGATTTAAGGAATTAAGTGACTTCTTAGAATCTCAGGATTTCCGTGAATTCCGTAAATTTAAAGACATCAGCGAAATCTAAACATTTCTTCAATTCCTTTATTCCCACAAATTCCGCGAATTTAATTAATTTCGTAAATTCGATGAATTCCATGAATTCCTTGAATTCTGCTAATTCCATACATTTGGTGCATTTCTTCATTTTGATAAATTCCATGAATTCCGTGAATTCCTTGAATTCGTGAATTTGATTAATTACGTGAATTCGATGGATTTCGTAAATTCTTTTTTTATTATTGTTAATCATAAAATGTTTGCAATTTTACCTCACGCTTGTATTGTGGAAGTGTTCTAGAAGTATTAAAGAATTTCAAATATTTCTAATAGTATAGTAGAACAGCAAATTTAAGGATGGGGCTTCTCTAAAAAGAAAACTTGACTAAACTTAATGTGATAGAATTGAAACAACAGCTTTTCAATTTCCATAATTTTTAAAAATATTTTCTACAAAGGAAACTATAAATCTTTGCTCAGAAAGAGCTAGTGATTCTAGAGTATCGTATGGGAAGAAGAGCATGTGGAAACAAGAGCAAAAAACTATTACAAGCTTCAAGTGAGATATACGTCTACATGTAGCTAGCGATAGGATGTTGGCACGACGAAAGCGATATCGTCCCAAGAGGCGAGGGACCAGGAATGAACTCTGGTATTGAACTGGCAGTCCACGTCGTGCCAACCTGAGAGCAAGCAATAAATCAGACCCACAGTAGCTAGATACCTGGCGATTGATTAAGTCTGCAAGTTGTTAACGCGACAACTGGTGCGTTTCTCTATTTATCTATAACACATACCAATTCTCGTTTCCTCTATGTGTACATTTGCACATTACAGTAGAACCTCAATTATCCGAGGTAATGTGGGGAGGTGATATCTCGGATAAGCGAAAACTCGGATAATAGGGAAAAAGTACAACATTCGGAAGAGTTATCTATTTTTAAAATATTTTAAATAAAAAATTAATATGAACATTAAGCAAATAAAAGTAAACAACTAACTAATGTGGATTTATCTTGATTAATTGATTAATTTATTAATAATTATAAACTACTGTGCGCATTCAGAATTAGGCGTAGCAGCTTCGTCTGTCTTATTAATGATTCTCCGTATTATCCGGGCATACACATCGGTTAATTCGGTATGCTTGACCTCGGATAACGCGGAGCCTCGGATAATCGAAGGCCAGATAATCGAGGTTCTACTATAGTTGTATTCATAAGAGATTAATATTGTGTGGTGCGGCATCTTTATTATTAAATCAGTGAACAATGAGTCTCGGTTCACCTCATTTTTGTTATTGCCCACAAACAGTTAATATTTGCAACTATGGATGTGGCAATTTAAATCGAATTTGTATAGAGAGTTCTAAGATTTTTTGAAACTGTTGGGAGTGCCGAAATTTCCAAATCTTCTGACAAGTGAAACTCTCCAGGAGAAACCAGACTCGGCTAAACTCGACGGCGTTCGGATGGAGTCGGCTGTTAGTTCATATCACCGAGGCAGTGTGTGCGTTACGACGGTGGAAATGTATGTATGTATTCCTAAACTCAAGGGAAAACTCAATAGTGAAAAATTTAATTGAGCTTTCCTTTTGTTAATTTTAGTAATGGTTAAAAACTGACTGCCCTTTAGCGGATAAGACTTTCTCTAATTGAAATAAAATGTAAATTTATTAAAGAAATTCGGAATTAAATAAGGGCTTAAATACTAAATCTATCATTTATTTTAAAAAAAAAATAATAATAATAAAGTAAAGAATAAAATTAACTTTTGAACAAAAAGATTAATTTTGTACTAAAAATAGAAATTTTCAACAAAATACATGAATTTTTAACGAAATGCTTGAATTTTCAATTAAAGAAGAAAAATGTTTAAAGAAATAGTTGAATTTTGAAATAAGAAAAATAAATTTCCAACACAAAATGGAATAGTTACACTTTCATTTAAAAATATTAATTTTCAACCTAACTGATGAATTTTCAACTAAAATGATAAATCTTCAACTGAAATAGTTGAATTTCAAAAAAACTGGTTCAAAAAAATGAATGTTCAAATGAAGAAAAGAATTTTGAAATTAAGTTGTGCACTATTCAACTGAAATAATAGTTGCATTTACAGTTTTGAAAAAAAACTATAATTTTCAACAAAAAAGAAACGTATTTTCAACAAAATAGTTCAATTTGCGACAAAAAAGTCCTTTTCATCCAAAGAAAAAGTAAGTTTGCAATAAAATATCTCATTTTCTAAGAAGAGGGATAAATTTTTTATTAAAATGAGGAATGTTCAACCAAATAATAATAGTTTTCAACAAAATAGTTTAATTTTCACCCAAGTAATTTTATTTTCAACCAGAAATATGAATTTTCAATTAAAATGACAAATGTTTAACTTGAATATTTTTTCAATGAAAATAGTTGAATTTTCAATTGAAAAAGACAACTTCTTACTCAAATTGTTCAATTTTCAAGTAGAAAAGATTAATTTTCAACTAAAAATGTTACAGTTAAATTTTCAGTTGGAGAAATTAAGTTTCAACTAAACTAATAGATTTCATATCTAGCAAAAAGATGAAGTTTAAATTATAAAGATTAATTTGCTAAAAAGAAGACGAATTTTCCACAAATTTCATCCATTTTAAAACAAATAATTTCATTTAAAAATACAAAAATATCAATTTTCAACCAAACAGTTGAATTTTCATCCAAAAAAGATCAATTTTCATAAAAAAGTAAAATAGTTGAATTTTACGTTAAAAATATAATTCTTGATTTAAAAAAACGGATTTTTGTCAATTAGTTAAATTTTCTGCTAGAATAGTTAAATTTGTAGTTAAAAAAATTATTTTCAAAAAAGTAGTTACATCTAAAAGAAAGATGAATTTTCAGTTAATTTTATTTGGAAGTGATACTACTTTGTTGAAAATTAATTTATTTATTCAATGATTTATCATTTTAGTTGACATTTTCTTTTCTTTGAAATTTAATTAACTTGTTAAAAATCATATTTTCTCGTTGGAAATTAATAGTTTTAACTGCAAAATTAACTCTTACATCGTTGATTTAAAATTTATCTTGAGTTTAAAAATTAAAATGTTTTGTTTAAAACTCCTATTTTTATTGAAAATTGGAATTTGCGGTTGGAAATTCAAGTACTTGGTTCAAAATTTGTTTATTTTGGTAGAAAATTCATCTTGTTGAAATTTAATCTTCTTGTTTGGAAAGTATACCATTTCTTTGAAAATTGACTTCGAATTTCATTGAAAATTAATTTTTTTCTTAAAATTTAATTATTCTATTTTTAGTTGAAAATTAAAGGGTTTAAGGCGCAAATTCGAGTGTTTCTTGGAAATCCGTCTTTTTTCGTAGGAGAGTACCGTCATTTGTTGAAACTTCATCTTTTAGGTTGAAAATTAATTTCTGTGGTTAAGCATTTTACTGTTTTGTTGAAAATTCGTTTATTTTTTGGTTGAAAATTTATTTTAGAAACTAAAAATTTAAGTATTTATTTTTTCGTAGAAAATGTATCTTTTTAGTTCAAAATTGATGTATTTGGTTCAAAATAAATGTTTGTTTATTTGAAGATTTATCATTTTAGTTAAAAATTCACTTCACATATTCCGGTCCTTTTAAATTCACCTTTTTTGGTAGAAGTCCATTTTTTTCGTCAAAAACTACTCTGTGTTATAAAAATTTTTAATATTCTATTTTTTGTTAGGACTTCATCTCTGTTATTGCGAAACAAATATTTAGTTGCAAATTCGTTGTTTTTGATCAAAGTTCATCTTTCAGGTTGACAATTTTACCATGTGGTTAAATTAATCACTTTTTCTTTTTATTTGACAATCCATTTTTTAACCAAAGCTGTAACAAAAATTGAATTTTCAAACAAAAAATATGACTTTTCAGTAAAAAATTAGTTTTCTACGAAAGCGGTGCATTTTTTCCCAACAAAAATAAAATAAAAGAAGATAAATTATTTTTAAAAAATGGAAAAGTTACATTTTCAGTTAACTTTCACCCAAGTAGTTGAATTTTAAATTTTCAAAACTAATTTTCAACAAAATATTTAAAATTTTAACATGATTTCTTAACAAACTATTGAACCAAATTATTGAAACAAAATATTTGAATATTCAAGCAAAGAAGAATAATTTTTAACCTAAAAGTGGCGATTTTTATACAAAAAATCAAATAAAATAATTAATTTTCAAATCAAAAAGATAAATTTTCTGTTGAGAAAGATTTCATTAGACTTTTCACGATAAAAATATCAATTTTTAATCAAGAAATAAGTTTCTATAAAAAAAATTTAATTTTCAGTCCAATAAGACGAATTTTTAACCAAAGCGGATGATTTTTCAACAAAATTGTTTAATTCACTACCAAATAGTTAGCATTTTATAAAAAGATTAAATTTCTCTTAAACCCGATACATTTCTATTCTAGTTAAGTTTTCAAGATTAAAATATGAATTTTCAACCAAAAATAAGTTTCTACAAAAAGAATTAAATTTGCATTTCAAAAAGACGAATCTTTTCAACAAAAGTATGAATTTTGATCAAAATAGTTGAATTCTCGAACAAACAATCGCATTTTTATTTCAAAAAAATATGAAATTTGTTCTACAACAGAGACAGGAGCCTTTTTTAAAGTTGCACTTTCATCCAGAAAATATTTCAGTTCATTTTTTAACACTAAACTGAATATTTAACAAAAAGAAATTTTTTTTCTGAAATAGTTAAATTCTCAACAAAAAAGAATTTTAAAATAAAAAGTATGACTTTTTAACAAAATAGTTCAATTTTCAACCTACCCTACCTATCCTTAAAACCTACCCTTAAAACAGAGGAATTTTTAATTAAAAAGAAATTGTGTAATTTCAAGAGATATTTAGAAGTTTTAAAAACATTCAAAATTAATTTAAAACTTGAAATGATTTTAAAATATTTAGAATGAAAATAATTTAACTACAAATTTAAGAACTTTTAAGTTAAAGAAAATTTTTAATTTTTAATTTATAATGTCTCTTGCCAAAAATAATTTAATAATATAATTTTGAACGTTTTTAAAGTTCATTGATTGATTCTTTAACTTAGAGTATTAATAATGTTAACATTGATTTACATTCTTGGAGCTTAATCAAAATTTCATTACTCTATAAATTCTGAATGTAAAAAATTCTGAAAAATTCTGAACCTTAATTCTAAAATTCAATACATCCACTTTAAATGCTTTAATGTTGTGCCTATTTTTTATTACTTTACTTTCTCCTGGCGTAAGATAATGTTTTAAATAAGCTTTTGGTCATTTCTAATTATATTGTACTAAAAAACTTTACAATGTTAATTTTTATTACCTTTCAAAAAAAATTTGTACTAGCTTTAATCTTCAAATTGTTATTCTGGAAATAGATTTTCTCAATTCAAACACGACTTTTAAATCCCAACTATTTATAAGCTCAATTTTTCGAGATAAAATTTTAAAATCACTTTCAAAACGTTTTTCCGTCATTTAGTGTCACAATCTCATCTCTAAAATGTAATTTCAACAATTTAATTTTGTGCATCTTTATAGTGTTTCCAGTTTAAAACAATTTAAATATTCAAAACCACGTTTTTCCCGCGTACATGCTCATTGGTGAGGCCATTTTTTCATCTTGACTGAAATGCGCCAATAAGAAGGTCGAGACGTGACGGCCAGTCTCTCTTCTCATAGGGTCTCTACTCTAAACGAACCCTTTTGGCTCTCTACAGGTATCCATTCGAGATCCAGTTCTAAATGATGCCAAATTTTATTTGAGCCGCAACTTTAGTGAACCTCCAGATTTTTCTGTGTAAATTTCCGAATTTTTAATTAAATCCTCGGCCATTTCGCGGTCAAGTCGTCACCCTGCACAAGACCGATAAAGCGCGACTCTCTCTGCAAGCAATAGTTTATGTTCTGCGCATCGAGTTGTCAAGATGATATTATTTATCTGCGCATGAGCAATGCGTATGGAGAACAGCGACAAGTAACAAAGATCAATGGTCCATATAAATGCAAATACTTTGAAGAGAATGGGTCGTGATCCTACATAGGTGATCCGACGCGACGCTGGAGGTCGCACTCTGTAAAGCCAATACCAGCTATTACAATAAGGCCTCCGTGAAAGTGAGAAAGAAGGTTATCGCATAGAGATATAAGCAACACTGTTCCAAAAGTCAAAAGTCACGTTCCTAAGCAACTCTATGGATAGAAACAGCTATACCTTTGTTGCTTTTCTTATTTACATTTGGTAAGATGAACTGTATTTTCTTTGTCAAGCGACCCATTCTATATAGATAAGGAAGTTATGTTTCAAAAGTGTACAATTGTACCATGGTATAATTGAGTATTCTAACATTACGTCACACTCGGTCGGTAACGTCGAAATCTATTAGGTCTTACTAGAGATCCTTTAGGTAGAGTTGAGACACAAACTTATACAGGCTCACACACAGAATAAAGTGCTGATCAAATTTGTTGCAGGAAATTTTTTCAGAGGGATTAGGTTTTATTCAGACAACTTCGCATTTTTCAAAACATATGTCTTGTCGTGGAAAAACAAAAGACAGTTTAACGGATATTTCGTTAAAGTTTATCCTGTAAAGTTAATTTTTGTTGCAGCGAATCTTTCGTCGGAAATCGATGTAAAGTAAACCCAGTGGGCACAAAATTTTGGGACGTCTGGACGACATCGTTACAACATATTGACGACAACTTTACGACATCATGTGTCCATGTCGTTAAGGCGTCTTTATGATATCGTAAATATGTCGTATGATCTGAGAATGTCTTTAGGATATCGTAAAGACATTGTAACGAAATAGACATAGGATGTCGTAAAGTTGTCGGAAATATATCGTAACGATGTCGTAAAGACGTCGCCAAATTTTGTGCTCACTGGGTATCTTCTGTTTTTTTTGTGCACAGACTTCTCACTGCGCATTGCGATTAGTCCGGAACCAGAAATCCTCATAAATGGCGCAAAAGTTTGAATTGTTCAATACATCCTTTGAAATATATACAACTGATATTTACAGACTTTGGATTTACATAAGTTTGCAAGCAAAAAATTCAACTTTAAATTAAAAAGGTCAATCTTCCATCTAAATTACTTTTAACCAAATAGGTTAGTTTTCAACCAAGAACAATATTTTTTTATTAAACAAGACGATTTTTCAACAAAAAACATGATTCTTTAACTAAAAAAGTTAAATTTTCAACCAAAAATGGAATATTTACATTTTCATTTAGGAAAATTAATTTTTCAATGAAAAAAATATTTTCTACTAAAATGATGAATTTACAAATACAAAGATTAATTTTCTATCAAGAAAGTTGAATTTGTAACTAAAAATTAAGTAAATTTTATATTTTAAACCAAAGGTGAAATAGTACATTTCTTTAGTACAAAAATTAATTTTCAACAGACAATGACGATTTTTTAACAAAAAAGTTCAATTTCAAACTTAAAAATATAGATTAAAAACTTTTCTACTAAATCTTCAAGAGAAAAGATAAATTTGAACTAAAATTTTGAATTTTGTCTAAAAAAAAAAATGATTTGTAACAAATTGGTTGAAATTCTAAGCACAAAGATAAAATTTTTAACAAAAAAGACAAATCTCTAACAAAATGTATGAATTTTTAACCAGGAAGATAAATTTTCTACAAAAAAAATATTTTCAATGAAAATGATAAATCTTTCTTATCTAAAAAAACTCTTATCTAAGAAAGATCAATTTTAAACCAAAAACCCAATAGACTAAGAAGATATATTTTCTATCAAAAAAGACCAATTTTTAAACAAAAAGATTAAGTTTCAAACATAAACATTCATTTGCTACAAAATACGCGAATTTTTTACTGAATAGTTAAATTTTTAACTAAAAAAGATTCATTTTCACCATAAATGGCACATGTTAATTTTTAGTTATTGAAATTATTTTCAAACTTTAAACCAAGAATTTTGAACAAAATAGTTTAGTTTTTAACAAACAAACCAAAAATCATTTTAATCCAAAAAATGAATTTTCCAGCAAATGGTTGAATTTTCAACCAAAGAAATGCATTTTTAATCAAGGGTATTAATGTTTCAACAAAAAAGGTGCATTTTTCACTAAATATGTATATGAATTTTCAACAAACTAGTTTAATTTTCAATTAGTAAATTTTTACTCAAACATAAAATAGTTCAACATACAGTTTAAAAAATGTTTTCAAACAAAACAAGACGAATTTCTAACAAAATAAATCAACTTTTAACAAAAGAAACACATTTTTAATAAAAAATCATTAACCTTCACCCAAGAAAATGAATTTTCAACAACGAACCTTAATTTTTTACCAAAAAAATTAACCTTGGACAAAATAAATTAATTTCTAACCAAATATTTGAATTTTTAACTGTAGAAGATCACTTTTTAACCAATTGTCGAATCATTAAATTTACATTTAAGAAAAATGAATTTTTAATCAAACAAAAAACGATTTTTCAATCAAATATTATAACCCAGAAGATTAATTTTATACCAAAAAACGTTAATTTTTAATAAATATATGAACTTGTAGCTAAAAAAGATTAATTTTGAATTTAAAATGGAACCGATAAATTAACAAAATTAATTTTCTCCTAAAAAGCTGACTTGTTATAAAAATACCTGAATTTTCAACTAAAAACAGTAACTTTTGAACAAAAAATGAAATAGTTTATTTTTTCTATATATTTCTATTTTCATATATTGCATACAGTTTTGATATGTTTATATTTCATTCTTCCTGATTTTAGTCTTTAAAATTTTAAGTTTATTGTAAATTTTGTTGACCGGGAATTTTACAAATTTGAGAAAAAAAACATTCTTTCAACTTGGATTTTAACCTTTTTTTAATAATCAGGTTATAATTATGATCTTTTGCAATTAGGATATCCTTCAGTTTAGAATGCGTAATTCAAAAATCTTACGGTTTGACAATTTTGAGTTTGAAAATTTTCCATTTTATATTTTTGATTTTGAAGCGTATATTTTAATTTAAATAATTTTAAAATGCTGATTTAAATACTGAAACAATTAACAATTCAAAGCGTTTAAAATCCAAAATTTTGGATAAAAACATTCTTAGTTTATCACATGTGAATATCAATTAATTAATTATATTTTTAATTTAATTGTACTTCAGTGATTATAAATCAGTAATTATAGATTAAATTAAATTAAATTATCAGTAATTGAAAAATAAATATTCAAAACTAAGTCAAAACACTAAACTTTGAACGTTAGAATTTTAATTGTTCTATTTGACCAAATTTCATTTGCAAGTCAAATTGTTGATTTTTTATGTATAAATAATAATTGAATTTTCGACGAATTTTTAACAAAATAATTAAATTTTATGTTTAATTGTTAAATTGCAGAACTGAAAATTTGAAATTTCTGCAGAAAAGTTATATTTTTAACTAGAAAATTAATTTAATACCAGAGAAGATTATATATTAACAAGAAGTTTGCAATTTTTGCTACAAAAGGTGACATTTATACAGTTAGAGATGATATTTTAAACCAAAAAGATGAATGTTCGACAAAATAGTTGAATTTTTAATTTAGAAAAATCGTTAGTCAAGAAAAATAAATTTCTAAAAATATGTTGAATTTTCAAGTCAAAAAGATAATTTTTAACAAAGCAGTTGCATTTTCAACCAAGAAGTATGACTTTTTAACAAAATTGTATCCTGAAAAACATGAAAATCTTTGAGTTTTTTCAAATCTCTTGAATAATTTTTCAATAAATTTACAATTACACGCTTAACATTATTTAAAAGCACTAAACATTTGTGTCAAAATCTTTTGTAAATCCCAATACTTTATTGCATTATTTTAAAATACTTTAAAAATAAACTTTAAAACCCCGTCAAGTAAGTAAGATTTCTTGAAAATCCTAAAACTCCTCCGAATTTTTTTGAACTTCCATTAACTTCTTTAAAATAATTTAAAATCTTTCAAAATTGACTAAAATTAATTATAATTCTTTAGGTTCTGTCAAACTCCTTAAATTATCTGTAAAATTCTTAAAATCTTGCAATTTTTTTAATCTTTTGAACTCTCTGAGAATCGTTAATATCTTTTTAAAAACTTTTCAATAGATCGCTTAATATTCTTTAAACCCACTATCGTAAAATCTCTTGTAAATCCTTAAGCATTCATAAATTATTTTAAAATTATTTTTAAATCTTTTAAAAAGAAAGTCTAAAACCCCGCGAAGTCTCTATTTACTCCTTTAAATTACTTGCACTCTTAGAAATCCTGTAAGATTTCTTGAAAATTCTCAAACTCCCCTGAATGTTTCCGAATGTTCTTCCCTGAAAAAGCTTTGAAACTTCTTTGAAATCATTAAAAATATCCCAAAATTGACTAAAATAAATCTCTTGAAATTCCTTAAAGTTTTTAATTTCTTCTAATCCCTGAAAATCTCTTAAAATTCATTAAAATTATGTTTAAATAACATTTCAATAACTTGCTCGACATTCTTTAAAACCACTCAAACTTTCTTGAAATCTTATCCAATCTCTTGTAAAGCTGAACACTTTTAAAATTATTTTTGAATTCTTTTTAAATCCTTTCAAAAGAAACTGTAAAGTCCGGCAAATTTCGTAGTAATTCTTTAAAATTACTTGAATTCTTAGTAATCCTGTAATATTTCTTGAAAATCCTTAACTCCTCTAAATTTTTTTTATATCCCTTCCGGCCAAAATAGCGACAAATTTCTGAAAAACATTGATGTGTTTTTTCATTTAAAATTACAGTGGAACTCGGATATAACGGCCCCCGATATCTCCTCTCCGAGAATCTACTGCGTGCAGCAAGTAGGAAAATAAGGAGTTTCGGTGGGTGTGCGGTGCTCACTCAGGCGGAAACAAACAAAAGCATTTTCTTTCGAAGCGGGACTCTCTCGGGTTTTTTCCACCAGCGCCAGCCCGTAAATCGGAACAGTCTCCGAGTTTCACTGTATACGAATGTAATCATTGTTGGTGGAAAAGCCAATCATATTATTATGGAAAAAATAAATTTAAAAATGCACTTACCGAGACAGGTTATGGAATGATCGGCAGGAGGTCGAAGGACATTCCGAGACCAGGCAGCTCTCAAAACCTCCAGAGCGCAGGGTGGTCCACCAACCATTAAAACACCCGGAGCCACGTGACCTTTGTACCGAAGTTGACGAGTGGCGTCCACTAACGCGATATTCCACCAGCATTTCGAGTTGGCTTCCAAAAAGCTCTGCAAAAATTAAAAGAAAAACCATTCAAGTGTCTTTTTATATTATAAGAAGATCTTGCCGCCGATGAACATTCTCTAAAAAAATGTTTTAAATCAAATCATTGTTTTGCAAATTCGCGAAAACTTTCTTCTAAAAAATATCTTCTTAGTTATAAATTTTATTATTTGGCTTAAAATTGAATGATTTTCTTAAAAAGACTTCCTTTTTGTTGCAATATCAACATTTTTGTTTAAGAAATTTCTTTTTGGGTTGAAACTTCATCTCTTTTCGTACAACATTATTTTTTTAAATTTAAAATTCATATTTTTTGCTGATAAGTTAACTGAAATCTTTTATGCATAAAAACTGTTTTTTCTAAAGGTTTATCTTTTTTATTTAAACGTTCATCTTTTTTAATAGAAATATTGAATTTTACTTGGATAAGAATTAAACTGTTTTGTTAAAAATTTAACTATTTCATAGAAAATGCACTTTGTGCTTAAAATTCCTATTTTTGTGTCGAAAAGTAAATTAAAATCTTTTTGTATGAAAATTCAACTCTTTTTGGAAAATTTGTCTTTTAAATTTAAAAATTCACCTGTTTTAGTAGAATTTTCATTTTTCTTGGACAAAACCGCAACTGTCTGGTGGAAAATTCAACAATTTAGTTGGAAAGTCATACGTTTTGGTTAAAAATTCTTCTGTTTCTTTGAAAATTTAACTTCTTCGTAGAAAACTTACTTTTTGTTTAAACTTAATATTTTGTTGTTGAAAAAAGAACGGAAATCTTTTCCGGGTAAAGGTTCAAATTTTTATGGAATTCTTTTGTTTTGTTTTTTAATTAAAAATTCATCTGTTTTAAGAGGAAGCTTATCTTTCTTTGATAATAATGTAACTGTTTGGTTGAAAATTAATCTACTTTGTTAAAAAGTTATATTTTTTGCTGAAAATTCTACTGTTTTATTGAAAATATAACTATTTCGTAGGAAAACTTACTGTTTGTTCAAAGCTTATGTTTTGGCGTTGAAAAATGAATTGAAGTTCATTGCTATTTTGTTAAAATGAATTCTTTTTGGTTGAAAAATTCGTCTTTATGGATAAAAAATTGAATTTTGTTGTACAAAACTTATTTTTTTTTGTTAAAACGTTGATATATTGATCTTGAAAAAACAACTGGAATCTTTTTTTGAGAGAAAAATTTAACTAATTTTTTGAAAATTTTGTTCTCAAGCAAAAATTCACCTGTTTTAAGAAAAATTTGATCTTTTTGGATAAAAATTTAACTATTTTGTAGAGAATTCAACAATTTACCTAAGAAGGCATCCTATTTGGTTAAAAAATAATCTTTTTGGATTGAAAATTCATTCAACCGTTTCGTTCGAAATATTTTATTTAATCACTTTAATTACGTGAACATTTTCTTTGTTAAAGATTTATATTTTTGCTTAGAAATTAATATGTTTGATTGAAAGTTAATTTTTTTGAATGGAAAATTCAACTAATCGGGTAAAATTAAAACTACATTGTTGGAAATTTATTTTTTGATTGAAAGCATATGTCTTTGGATGAAAATTTAACGGTTTACTGGAAACATTTTTTTCCTTTAAAATAATTTTTTTTAACTATAAACTTAACTTTTCCCATTTTTTTAAGATTAATCTTTTTTATATGAAAAACCTTCTTTTTTGGTAAAAAAATTTTCTTTGTTTTGAAATTGCATTTTTGTAAAATTCATCAGTTACGTGGACAATTAATTTTTTGCTGAAAAGTCACATTTTTATTTTGAAAATTCAATTTTTAAAGCAAAAAATATGTTTTTAGCTTGAAAGTTTAACAACAATTCAGATAAACTTTTTTTTTCTTAGATGACAAATTATGACAGGGACAGGGGGGAGGGTCTTAGAGAGGACCTACAATCCGTTACGTAACTTGGAAATGGCTGCTAAGCAAATATTCAACTTTGATATTTAAAAGTAATTTTAAACCAAGCTTCTTTATTTGGCATTCTAAAAAACCTTTATTCTGATATTTCTGGAAGTATATTAATAGATGGTTAACGCATAAATAATGAACGTATATTGGATAAATTTTTATTCCACTAAGCTGGGAAAAATTATTTTAAAGTTTGACTACCCATAATAAAATTGTCGTATAAAAATTAGTGATGTCAGTTTTAACAAATTTAATATCTTAATTGTTCTCCTTGTCATTGACTCTAATTAATTTTAAATCTCTCAGGCGGAGTTTAAGCATATAATTACGCATGTAATCGATAAGATAACGATACCTTACATAATATCTGCTAAAACACCAGAATATGCATGCCTTACATTTTAAGCAAAATACTTAATTAACAAATAAATCACTTTTTCATTCTGTTCTTCTCTGCTTGAAAAAAATGAGGATAGTTCCTACTCTGGTCTCCATATTGGCAATCATCTTTAATTCTATTGGTGAATTTAATAGCTTAATAATATATACATATATCAAGATTAAAAGAAATTTAACTCTCAGATTTACTTACATCATAATATTTAAAACCGGAGAGTTGATAAAAATCTCTTTAAATTCACATGTACATTGAAACTCCGAGATAGAGCCGCCTGATATAGTTCTTCCGAGAATTGACGCCGTGCAGAAAGTAGGAGTAAAAGGAGCTTCGGGAAATGTGCGGTAGTCACTCAAGCGTAACCAAACAAACGAATTTGAATTTCGGAGCGAAACTCTCTCGGGTTTGCTCCCTACCACCGCCAGCCCCAAAACCGACACAGTTTTAGAGTTTTACATGCATTTCTCAAATTTCCAACCGCGACTAAGGGAATGAGTACATAATCTTAATTAGCCGAACTTCCTTCCGTTTCGATAGACGATCGGCATAGAAAAAGCAAACACACTCAAGTACGCGCATTACATTCTGTTACAGAGTTGAGTTCACACTTCGACTTTTTACCCAATGGCGACCCTGTTTCCAGTGTTCATGGTGGTGGAGCTTCTTCTTCTGAAAGACACAGTTCTGCTGAGGGGTCACTTCCTAATAAAGAAATTTCTCTTCGCAACAGGTCAAGGTCTCCTGGTAGGCGTCCTCCTCTCACCAGGTCCATTGTTCCTCCTACGAAGCTTCCTTATATTGAAGGATATGGATCTGGACTTGAACAACTTCCATTTATTCGGCTTGTTTCCCGCACAAATCGGCAACTGATCTTCCAACTTCAAAGATACACTTTTCCGACCGATAAACCAATTCTTGCGAGAGCAAGAAACGGTGCGTATGAGCCTATGCCGACCCAAGAACAAATTGTATTATCAACATACGATGGTGACGTCTATGCAATATTGGAGACTCAGGATGTTTTAGCAGGAATATACACGCATAGTAATAAGTATGGTAAAAAAAGACGAGCGAAAATAAACATGGTAAGCGGCACCGTTTCCGAATTGGCCCCAGGAGATGTCACAGCAATTCCAATAGGAGCTCGCCGCACAATCGGAGGCTGTTTTTATGTGCAGCATATAAACCAACTCTAAACTGCAATTGTCTGCATGGTGAATTAAAGAAATATAAAAAACTTAAACATAATATTTGCGATCCGAAGTCAGATCATAATGATTCATGTGACTCGTGATTATATTAAAATGACAATATCTTATGTTTCTCGAGATTGTAATCTTTCGTTATTGTCCATAGTTTTTGAACCGCGAGGTAAGCGCTCAGAGATGTATTCCTTTCACTTGATTTAAATTTATGATTATTTTATTAATTTTATAGAAACTTTAAAAAAATAACTCTTTTACACTCCCGACGTTCTATGAAGCTAATAATTTGGTTCATAAAGATTAAATTTCTCAATGTCCTTTCGGCTTGAGATAAGCATTCTGCCCATGATAATCGCGCTTCATTTTCGAAATCGATGATTTTTATTTCTCTTAGCTTAAATTAAAGATAAGATGATAGAGACATCTCTTATATTCTCTAGACATCTTGCCTTCTGATTACCACTTCTTTCAGTCCACGCCTCATGGTTTGTATGAGAAACAATTCAGTTCTTACGAAGATGCCAAAAAATGGGTCGATTCGTGGATAGCTTCATAAGAAGAGTCGTTTTCCGAATGAGTATTATAAATTTATAAATTTTCTAAAGATTTTAAAATTCTGCTGAACCAAATTTAATAATGCAGTGAGACTCTTCAATTGCGCTCCCTTTTATAATCTTCCCGAGAATTGACGCCGAGCCGCGTATATTAGTGACAGGAGCTGCAGGGAGTTTCCAGTGGTCACACAAACTGTATCAAACAAAACGCTTTCAGCCGTAGCGAAAATCTATTCAGTCACTTCCCCCCCCCCCCCCCCCCCCCCCCCCCCGCCAGAACCAAAAACGGCACAATAAAAGGGTTTTACTGTATTTCAGAGTTTGTATAAAAGCACCAGGTTCAGGTCACCTCCTGTAAGGGATCCTTCTTTTGGCAGTTCTGTCGATCCTAATATAAGGCTTCCTTCTCCTGACGGATATGGATGTGGACTCGAACAACTCAGATTTATCCGGCTTATTTACCGCGCCATTCCGCTGTGGATTTTCAAACATCGAAGATACGCTTTTCCTATTGATACGCCACTTGAAATAAAAATATCCTAGCGTTTGTTTTTGCCTATTCCAAACCAAGACCAAATTGCATTATCTTCATCCGATGGTGACGTCTTTGCAATACTGAAGACTCAGAATCGTCTTGCTGGGGTGTATATGTACATTGCTCGCAATGGCCATCCAAGAAGAGTGAAGATAAATATAGTTAGCGGCAATGTTTCTTTGTTGACCCGAGAAGATGTTACGGCAACTCCAGTGGGACTCCGCCGCTCAATCTTTGGGTGTTTTCATATGGAAAATGTCAACCAGGTGTAAACCGCAATTCTCTAGACCAATAGTTTAAAAAATATGAAAAACTAAAATGGAATAGCAACATTTTATGGTTCTCGAGGTTTCAATCTTTCGTCAATGCCCCCCCCCCCCCCCCCCATGTTAAAAAGTTGATTGGGGTCAGACTATTCCTCAAAAAAGATTGCGAATTGGTCTTGAAATGTAGTAAAACTTTATTTGTTCTCGTTTTTTACAGGAGGGGCGGGGTCTTAGGGAGGGCCTATGATACTTTATGTAATATAACCACGGCCCCTTAACAAGTATTCAACTTGAATGGAGCCTTCTGGGTTATGTGGTGGTCATTAGGACCGCAACCAAAGAAGCGTTTAAATTTTGGAGCGGAAAGCTCTGGGGTTTGTTCCCCACAACCGCCCGCCCCAAAACTGGCACTCCTAATTGTCCGTACTTTCCTCCGTTTCGATAGACGATCAGTACAGAAGAGGCAATCAACTCAAATACGCGCATTACATTTCGTTACAGAGTTGATTTCAAGTTCCGAATTTTTTAACTACTAGCGACCCTATTACTAGTATCCCTGGTGGTGGAGCTTCTTCTAAAAGATTCAATTATGCTGAGAGATTAGTTGCTAATAGCGTAATTTTTCTTCGTGTCAGATCAAGGTCTCCAGTACGGCGTCCTCTTCTAACCAGGTCCAATGATCCTCTTACGGGGTTTCCTTATATTGAATGATATCGATCTGGACTTGGAAAACTTCCATTTATTTGGCTTTTTTCCCTCACAAATCCACAACTGATCTTCCAATTTCGAAGACACACTGCTCCTACTGCTCAACCATTTCAAGTGAGAAAAACCAAAGGTGCGTATGAACCTGTCCCGACCCAAGAACAAAATCTACATACGATGGTTGACGTATATGCAATATTGGAGGCTCAGGATGTTCTCGCTTGAATATACACGAATAGTGACAGATATGGTACAAAAAAAATACAAGCGAAAATCAACATGGTAAGGGGCACCGTTTCCGAATTTAACCCAGAAGATGTCACAACAACTCCAGTAGGAGCTCACCGCAGAATCGCGAGTGGTTTTTTTATGTGCAGCATGTACACCAACTCTAACCTGCAATTATCTGCATGGTTAATAAAAGAAATATATAAAACTGAAACATAATATTTGCGATCCGAAGTTGGATCATAATGATTCATGTAACTGGTGATTATAATCATTCTTTTAATATCGGACATGTATTTCTTTCATTTTATTTGGTTTTGAGATTGTCTTATTAATTTTATACACAATTGATTGGCGCACACACAAGACGTTCAATGAAGCTCAATACTTTTTTACGTGAAAATTTAATTTCTCAATTTCCTTTCGCCTGTGAGATAAACATTCTGCTCAAGATACTTGCGCTTGATTTTCGACAGCGATGATCGCCTACTGAATCTATAGGCAGATATGCTTAGACATGATATTTAATCTTTAAAAAAACAGTAAAAGAGTAGTATATTTTTCTCTGCTTGAATTAAAGATGAGATTTTAGAGAGAATTTTATATATACATTTTCGGATCCAAAGGTCAAAATATAAAAAAATATTGGGAGCGTGCCTAAATTTTGAGAGATTTCTAAAAGATGGCGCTACTTGTACTATATCGCATCTAGGCATATTGTTACCATATGAATGTCGAAACCTCATAATGTGGCCTAAGTTTATAGGGTATGGGGGGGGGGGGCAGCGTCAACCAGTTAACAGTCAATGATTTTTTAAAAGTTAATTAGATGTATAATGGATCCATTTTTTCTCATTTCGAGTTCTACATTATTTTGTAGCATATTTCTATAAGTATTAATTACATAAAAAAAAACAATGATTTGGTGATTTAATTATTTCTAAGAAGTATTAGTCAAGGATCGGAAGAGGTAGTGATTAGAAGGCGCGATATATGAAGAATGCGGCAGGTGGTGTGGGACTTTTCATTTCAGCGTTTATTTTTCATTTCTCTGCTCATATTGCGGCCGTTTTTCCTTTAATGCTCGGCTTAATCTCAGTAGTCATATTGGAGCAGCTCATGGAAGCTCATAGCTCATATCACGAAATACAGAACATGAGCTTTGATCCATAAATATTCGGTTTTGGTGTTGAAGTTGATGGTTAGCCGAGCCTAAGTCACGATTTACTACGCTTAGGTTTATCATAGCGAATCCATTTCTCATCGCCAGTGACAATACGATGCAAAAAGCATTTTCGATTTTGCCATTGGATTAGCTGTTCACAAGTAAAAAATGTCCTTTTTACTTCTTGTGGCTTCAGCTCGTATACTACGTACAACGCATTTCTCTAAAGCATACTATCGCACGCTGGGTGTAGCAGTCGAAATGTTCTTTATATATTAACCAGCAAAATGCTCACCGCTTGTGAGAAACGACCAGTGCCGGGCCAAAAATTGTTGGTGCCCCACGTGATATTTCATTTTATTACTCCGACGTCGAATATTTTTTGATATGTTTCATTTGAATTTTATTTTATAACTATCTCATTGGATTATTTTTAATGAGAAGAAAATTTAATTTCATGTGAATTTACTTTGAATTTATTACTGTATATTCGCTTCGAAAGTTCACTACACATTTACTTTTTGTGAGTTTAATAAATGCTGGAAGATTGATCAAGAGTACCATAAATATTTTTCTCTAAAATAAATTGAAGTATACATATAAAAAATGAATTGTAATTGGAGACCAAAAAATCCATTTTGTTAGTTATAAAAGAAGATTTTGCATCCTTGTTTTTATTTTTTAAACTCTTAAAATTTAAAACTTAAAAAGTGAAATATTTTTAAAAATATAAAACTGTTTGGCAGAAAATAAACTTTCTAGTTAAAAATAATATTTTTAGCTGCAAATTTCACATTTTTGTACCGAATTCATTTTTTGTGGTTGAAAATTAACTCTCTTGTTGAAAAATCATATATTTGGGTTAAAAATTTAACTATTCTGTCCCTCACAGCGATAGGACATACCGGGATATCCCATTTGATCCCATTCATCTCACAGGTTGTCCCAAGGATATCCCAGGGATAACCTGTCGGATTATTCGCCACGCGGAAATTTAGATATCCTAGGGATAACCACAGGACATCCAGGATATCCCTGGGACGTTTCCGGGATATTCAAATTCTCAAGTAGAATATAGAAAATCAATTTATATTCTACTTGGGACATTTGAATATCCCGGAAACGTTCCAGTGATATCCTGGGGTTATCCCTGGGATTTCCAAATTTCCTCTTTACGGGATATCCGACAGGTTATCCTTGGGATATCATTGGGACAACCTGGAAGATAAATGGGATCAATTGGAATATCCCGGTATATCCTATTGCTGTAAGGGGTACATGATTAATCTTAATGGCTTCAAGATTCAACAATTTTTTTGAAAATTAATGTATTTTCTTGAAAATTCGTCTTTTTTTGGCAGAACAGTAATCTTTTTCGTAGAAAGTGGATTTTTCGGTTGAAAGATTAACTATTCGGTTATAAGATAACTTCTTCTCCTTTTTTACAAAAACAGCATAAAAGAATATCTTAATTATACATGTTTGTTCAAATATAAAAGTAACAATATAAATATCAGACACAAAGTTCATACGTCATTAAAATGAAAATTGTTGTCACCTAAAATTCAACAACTTCTGTCATTTTGCTTTAAGTTGAGACTGTACAACGTTCGTGGTTTTATTTTGAATGTTTCATCCCAAAATTTATCCATTTTTCTCCATTCATGATATTTTTTAATTTTCAATTTTTCTAAAATTTCTAAAAATGCAACAAAATGATTTTTATTTTATAAACTGTCCGAAATTGTAATTTACAGTTTAATGCCGAAAAAATGTGTTAAGAAATGATCTAATTTTGACAAGTTTTGTAAATTATTACAAAGTTTTAAAATTGTTTAGTCTTTATTAGCTACATCTGTTAAAAAATAAAATATTTCTAAATGAAATTCAAAGAATATTTCTTTTCGTAAAAAAATATTTTCGTATGTATGGTCTGGATAACAAACGATTTACTTCTTATAAAAATGGAAAAAATGGGTCGATTCGTGGATAGCTTCAAAAAACAAATCATTTTTGCGACACGATATCCGTATGCTACCAGAAATAAACCCGCGATTTCACAAAAAACAACCCGTATAATTAATGCGCGCTCAATAGATTCAAGTATGAATCGGCTACATATTGAATGAAAGTTAGTCCTTTTTCAAGCCTACAGTGCAATTTATTATTATAAAGAATCAATTAAAATAAATACACACTTATTCTACACTACCTTGGGAAATTATTTACAGTCCCAGGATTTCTTAATTTATTATTATGACATTTAGTAACAAAAAATTGTTGTTAATTAACATTTTTTGTTATAAAAATTGCTATTAATATTTTTTTAAGCAAATGTAGAATTGGCCAAATTTTCATAATCATATTTTTCCAGCAGTTGACAAAACTTTGGTGCCATTATTCTAAAAGTCGTTATTTATATAAGGGCATCGTTCTCCTGATAACCGACTCTAATTAAATGTAAATATCTCGGAAGAAAAAGCTTAACAAGGCTATGATATATAATATAATGATGAAGAACCAGAATATTTATTTCTTACGCGGTTAAGAAGATTTTCCATCGCTAATTTAATCAGTTCTTCCTCGTCTTGGAAAAAATGAAAATCGTTTATACTTTGGTCTCCACCTTGCTCATCATGCTCGATTCTATTGGTGAATTTAATACTGCACTATTATATACATAATTCAACATTTTTAGAATATTTTAAAGCTTTCCAAAACGTAACAGTTTATCAGATATAATAAATCCGCTTAAAATTTTTAAAGTCTGTTTGATAAATATTCTAACAATTTCAAAATTCTGCTAAACCAAATATAGTACTATAGTGAGACTCTTCAATAGCGCGCCCTTTTATACCATTTCGAGAATGTACACCGTTCCCAAGACCGGCACAATAAAAGGGTTTTAATGTATTCTAGAATTTTTAGAAAAGCGCATTGCATTCCGTTCCAGGGTTAAGTTCACAGTTCGACTGTTTACCTAATGGCGAACCGATTCCTCGTAATACTAGAAGCGAAACTTCATCTTCTTGTTCTCCTGAAAGACATAATTGCACTGAGAGGTTTCTTCTTCATGACGAATCTTCTCTTCGCGACAGGTCCAGGTCACCTCCAGTAGGAAGTCCTTCTTTTAGCAGATCTCTCGCTCCTAACATAAGGCTACCTTCTTCTGACGGACATGGATGTCGATTTGATCAAATCAGATTTGTCCGGCTTATTTCCCGCGCCATTCCGCAGCGTATTTTCGAACTTCAAAGATACACTTTTCCTACCAATACGCTACTCAGTATAAAAACCGAGCTACTGTTTGAACCTATTCCGAACCAAGAACAAATTGTGTTATCGTCATCCGATGGTGACGTCTTTGCAATACTGAAGACTCAGGATCTTTTTGTTGGAATGTATATATATATGCCTCGCTATGGACATCCAAGACGTGCGAAAATAAACATGGTTAGCGGCAACGTTTCTCTGTTGACCCGAGAAGATGTTAGGGCAACTCCAGTAGGACCACAACGCACAATCTTTGGGTGTTTTATTGTGGAAAATGTCAACCAGGTGTAAACCGTAATTCTCTAGACCAATAATTTGAAAAATATCTAAAACTAAAATATAATGTTTACGATACGAAGTCGGATAATAATGTTTCATGTAACTGTAGTTATATTAAAATATCAATATTTTATGGTTCCCGACGTTTCATTCTATCGTAAATGCCCCCCCCCCCTTCCCACGCGGATAAGTATATTGGGGCCAGACTGGACCCGAACCAGATTGCTTCTTGGAATTCAGTAAAATGAACTTGTTTTAAGTCAGTGGAAGGTTCGAATGGAGACGACAGAGTAAATAAATGTTTACTATGATTCTTTGATTGAATGAACTAAAATATTATTTTATTATGACTGCTGGATTGACATGGTGCAGTGCTGCCAAACCTCAAAAGTGGTTATTTGACTGAATAATTAAGTAACCTTTCACTGATTGTCAGTGACCCATTTCTAGCTAATTGAATCAGTGAAATTTCACTTATTCAGATTTAGAGAGTACCCTTTATTATTCTGAAACTTTATTATATTACACTCGAACTCTAAAGATACGAGAATTTCAGAAATCGGGAATTCCAAAGATGCGACCGTCAAAGGGTCACCCACTCCTTTGACGTTTAGAATTTGGGGGTAGTGCGTGAGAAGCTGCACAGGCTGCACGCACGTGCGCGTCGAATTCCCCACCAAGAAGTTGAATTTTTAAGAAAGAAACATTTTTATTTAATTTTAAGAAAGTAGTTAAAGTTGAAAACATAGTTGTTATATTTTGAACCAAAAGATAAATTTTTAAAGAAAAAAATTAATTTACTACCAAAAAAGTAGAATTTTCAAAAAGATTCCAGAAGTCTCATCCAAAAAGTGAAGTGCAAGAACTTTCAGGTTGAAAGTCATTGATTCTCACTCAGGTCGAACATTCTTGATAAACTTTTTAGAAATGTTCTTTTTAAATTTCTTTTTCTTGAATATCTTGCTTTAAAAAGGCACCACATTTTTTTTAAGTTGTTAATAAAATGTACTAATTGTATTTTTAAACATTTTTAAGCTTTTTAACCTTGTTTCATGCTGTCATATATTAATTTTTTAATATTTAAATATTAAAAAAGAATTATGTTAGTATATTGATAATTGCTAAATTTTTAAATTAATATTTATTTAAATTAAAATTTTAAAACTTTAAATAAATGTTTTGAGTGAGGAAACTTAATTTTATTAAGTTTTTATAAATATTCTTATAATATCCGCATTAAACCTATAATCAACTATTTAACATAACAATATTATGCGTGCGTTACAGTAAGCGGGAAAATTTTCATTGCCAATTAATAATTAAACAATTTAAAAAAAGATTACTAAGATTATAAATTTAAATTGAATAGTTTATTTACTGAAAAAATTATATTAGTGGATAGGAAACTTGAAATATTTAAATTTTAAATTATTACTTCTGGCTTTGGTTTTTTAAGGGCGAAAAGTTTTGAGCGCGTAAAATTGAAACCAAGCTATTTGAAATATTTAAATCTAAAATTAATCATTTTAAACTCATTGAAATTGAATTGGTTGAATTTCGTAAATTATAATTGACAATTTGAAAATTGATCATTCATTAACGATTAAATTTACTTAAGGTTAATAGACATTTTAAAGGTTTAAGTTACTTTTTATTTCGAAATTTTTTTGAATTATTGAATTTTTAAGGTTTACATATGAAACTTTAAAAATTTTAAACTGTTAAAATAAAGGTGAATTAATTTTCCTTCATTTTAGAACATTTTATCCAATCGACTTTTTATTTAAATTGTAATTTTTTTAATTAATAGAAATTTATATTTCTATAACTTTGGAAGCTTTCACTTTGAAACATTTAATTTATTTTTCAATTTCATCTTATTCCTAATGAAATTGCCTAAATTATGAATTTTTAATTTGAAGGTTTTGAATTTTGGAAGCTTCTATTAAAAAATTTTTCGATTTTAAATTATCCAATTTTAAACGCTTTTATTTAAAAATAATACAAGTTTAATATCTTTTCATTCCATTCAAAACTGTGGAATTTGATAATAAATTAAAAGTATCAAATAAAACAAATGTTAAAAATAATTTCATTAATTTTCTCTAAAAATGTCCACATTATTTTTTTCACTTTAAACAATTGAAATGATTAAAAAAATTATTTTACTTTATACATTTTTAACGGTGTTTTTTTGCGGTGTTTTCTCAAATTTGTATGTAACCTATTTAGCCGTCCATGATTTGAGTCTGGAATATTGTATCTGGCATTATTAACAAACTTTTCTTCTCATATATCGCGAAGCACAATAATCATTAAAGAGTAATAAACCTATTTTTGACTATTTTGTATTTCACTAAGCTGCTGGCTGTAAAAAAATTAGTTCTTAAGCTTGTCGACCTAAAGAAAAAACCTAGAAAAACCTACAAGAAAAAACCGGAATATTCTTTTCTTACGCTGTTGAGGAAATCTCCCGTCGCTGAATTAACCAGTTCTTCCGCTATTCGAGAAAAATGAAGATCGTATATACTCTGGTCTCGACCTTGGAAATAACCCTTAACTATATTGGTGAATTTAACTGTAGAATAAGATATACATAATCTATCATTTCTAAAACATTTTAGAGCTTCCTTAAAACAACAGTTTATCTGACGCAATAATTCCACTTGAAAAAGTTTAAAGCTTCGTTTTCTAAATTGCTTAGCAATTCGAAAATTGTGCTCAAACAAATATAGTACATTCGAACTCCAAAGATACGAGCGTTCCACAGATAGGATACTCCCAAAGAGCAAACGGAATTTTTCCTGCTCTATCCCCGCCCGTTTTACGAGTCAGGCGCGCACGCGTGCGCGCTGTCTTGAATGCTACGTGCGCATGCGCGTATTAGGCCTATGCGCGCTCTCAGGCATTATCTCCGAAATTCAAATGTCGCAGGAGTGGGAGTCCCTTCAACGCTCATGTCTGTGGAGTTCCCGATTCCCAAGCTTCTCGTATTTTTAGAGTTCGAGTGTACTCTTCCAGGGTTTGTATAAAAGCGCATTGAATTCTATTCCAGAGTTAAGTTCCCAATTCGACTGTTTAACAGATGGCGACTCCATTCCTGGTCTTCCTAGTGATGGAGCTTCACCATCTTCTCCTCCTCCTAAAAGACATAATTGAACCGCTAGAAACGGGATGATTTCTTACAGAAGGTCACCTGAACCTGGCACAAGCAGAAGATGCGCTAGGAAAAAGAGAACTTTCAGAAGAATTGAACCGTTGGCGACCAAAAGTGGACACAACCGGACTCAGCCTGAGAAGTATTGTCCTGAGTGTCCATTTTAAAAATCTTTCTAATTCCAATTTTAAAGACTGATACTTGTAGAGAATTTCAAGGCGCATCTTTTTTTCCTCTTGCAAAAATGTATAGGTTTTGTAGTTTTTGAGATAATTGGTAAAAAGTGGATTTTTTGAAAACGAAAAATTCCAATCTTTTTTCACTTCAACTCGCGCCAATTTAGCCAATTTTCATCATTTCCCGATTTCCCCAATACAAAGTACGCATTTAAGTCTTCTGAAACTATCCAAGAAAGAAAAACGAGAATATTGCAACGAACGACGTGAAGGTCAAGTCAATCGTACCAAAACAAATGCACAACAGTAACTCCAGATATTATCATTAAAATAATTTATTTGTTAAACATTTAACATATAATATTATGCATGTTATTGAGCAAAAATAAATTAATCAAACAATATTTTATTAGAAAATACTTTTATTCATTTTCGTCACTCTCTTCAGTTTCTTCGGCATCTGGATTCTGAGTTTGTACTTTTAAAAAATATGATTCGAAAAATTCTTTTCCTTTAGCGTTTATATATTGGAAGAGATTTTTTACATCCTTTATTTTGGCAGCTTTTAATCCAATTCGGGGCATGCAAAACGAACGCTTTGCTGATTTGGAAATTTTTTGGCTTTCGCATTTTGTCTTTGAAACATTCTACAAAATCCTGCAGAAGATCTTCACACTTCTCGACCATTGTGAATGAAGGTGAACGAGCATTGCGAATCATTTCTACATATTCAGCTTCAGTTTCAATTCGTTCTAGTTTTTTCATCTTTTGCGAATATGTGCCAAAATTCCTATCGCACTGTCAATAGGAATGGCCTCGAACTGGAAACACATATTTAATCTCGCTTTGCAAATAAATGGACAATAAAACCAAAAAATGAAACACTGTGTAGTTTTTATTTTGTCCCGGACATGAGTCTGAAAATAATGTTATGCTGTTGAAGTTGTCTTTAGCAAATTCTTTTAGTACCGCGTATTTGATAAAACTGCAAACAGAGTTAGCACCCTTCTTTACAATTCTCTCAAGAATAGGGAACATGTAACTCTGGTACGTAGTATGTACATGTACGTTAAATAGAAAAAGCCATGCTAAACGTAGGTAAAACTGAGCGGACATAGGTATTTTTGGTAGTGGCAAATTCTGTGCGAAATCAAATTCACAGCATAGACTATTATTTTCATTTTATTACTTCTTCGTTTACCTCTCCATTTGTCTCGTTTTTGTAGCAAGTATTGCACACGTCAGTTCTAGGTAATTTAAAACTGAATCCAACATTTCGGTTAAAATACATAATATAACTGGTTTGACTTATTGTCAGTTTAGCCCCCGTTTTTTCTTTATAATATTTTCCGAATAATTTGTAAAGTGGTACAAGATTTAATGAAGGATTATCAAAATATTTTAGGTTGGTAGAATTTCGTTTGTAATGTGAACTGTGATGTGGAATTGATTCGCAATGCTCTTCAATCATTTTTTTTAAATTTCCTATTAATTTAAGACAACTTTCGCGTACTCCACCTGCCAAATTTTTTAAAGGCTGCTTATTTAAAATATTTTTTTGAACATTTTGAACTCTTCTTTTGCCCAAACATAGAAAAGCACAAAAAAATTTCTTACAAATTGGAACATTTTCTTCGTCAGTAGGAAATAAATATGTCCAATGAATTAACCGTCCTACTTTTTCACCTGCATTCATTTGGATAGGATCCTTGCATTTTAACAATCCTCTGAGAAACAAATTTTGTTCATTATAGTTCCCGAGATTCCAAAAATGTGTACGTACTTTTTCTTGTTGCACATTTGAAAACTTTTGGTAACATTTTTCTCCACAGCAGGATTCAATAGGTTTGAAAGATCTCTCTGGGATTAGAATATCTTTAGCAATACCGTCTTTTTTAGTTTTAGACTTGGTAATGTATTCTTTTCCCTAAAGAAATAACAAATAATTCTATTAAATTCATCATTAAAAATTTAAAATAATTACTTTAGACTATCTACATATTATATATAGTTCAGTAAAAGAATTATTTAAAAAATCAAGAATAAAAAAAGTCATAAAATATTAAATTTATGATTAAAATTTATTTAAAAACTGTATTGACGGTTTCCAATCGTACCTGATTTCTGCAACATTTTTTCTTATTTTTAATCCACGAATCTTCATTTCTAGTTCGTTTTCTACCTTCTTTCATTTTAATATCTTTTTCTTTTTAATTAATATATTCAAAAATATCTTAAGAATCTCAATAATCTCAAAAAAAATGCTTTTCCAACTACTATAAGAAACAATCACTTCGCTGCTTCTATGCTTTATTTGTAGAATTTCATAGAAGATGACAAAAAAAGTTACTGTTGTGCATTTGTTTTGGTAAGATTGCCTTGACCTTCACGTCGTTCGCTGAAGTGCGTGCGTAGCCGGCCAGGCACGTTTTTAAGCGGCGTCAAGATTACCGCTTGGATTTTAAAATATTCATAATTTTTGAACTATTATTCCAATTGATCTAAAACTTTCCAGAAAACTTCTTTGAACCATAATGAACAACTTTCTCACTGAAAGCTTTCCATAGCTTATAATTCGTTAGCTAAACGAGGGGCTTGAAGGTTAAAATTCATGATTTTTGCATTGCTTAAAAAAAAAATAACTATTTTGTTGATTACAATATTCTCGTTTCTCTTTCTTAGATAGTTTTAGAAGACTTGAATACGTACTTTGCATTGGGGAAATCGGGAAATGATGAAAATTGGCTAAATTAGCGCGACTTGAAATGAAAAAAGATTGGAATTTTTCGTTTTCAAAAAATCCACTTTTTACCAATTATCTCAAAAACTACAAAACCTATAAATTTTTGCAAGAGGATAAAAACATGCGCCTTGAAATTCTCTACAAGTATCAGTCTTTAAAATTGGAATTAGAAAGATTTTTAAAATGACACTCAGGACAATTCTTCTCAGGCTGAGTCCGGTTGTGTCCACTTTTGGTCGCCAACGGTTCAATTCTTCTGAAAGTTCTTTTCTTCCTGGCGCATCTTCTGCTCGTGCCAGGTTCAGGTGACCTTCTGTAAGAAATCATCCCGTTTCAAGGTCCATTGTTGCTCCTAAGAGGCTTCCTTTTTCTGGCAAATATGGATGCGGACTTGAAAGACTCAGATTTATTCGGCTTTTTTCTCGCGCCATTCTGCACCACATATTCGAACTTCAAAGATACACTTTTTCAACCAATGAACCACATGAAATGCAGATATCCGGGCGTTTGTTTGAGCCTATACCAATCTCAGAACAAATTGTATTAACTACATCCGATGGGGACGTATTTGCAATATTGGACTCTTATGATTCTCTTGCTGGGATATGCAATTACAGTGGTCGCATTCGCAAAAGAAGACAAGCGAAAAGTAAGGGCAACTCCAGTAGGATCCCGCCGCTCAATCTGAGGGTGTTTTAGTGTGGAAATCCGCAACCAGGTCTAAAACGCAACTTTCTACACTAATAATCAAAATAATATATAAAACTGAAATATAATTTTTTGCGGTCAGAAGTCAGATCATAATGTTTCATGTAACTAGTAATTATATTAAACTGTAATGTTTTATGGTTTTAGAGATTTTAATATTTCGTCAACCCCAGATGTTATTTAAAATTCATTAATATTTCACGTGAAGATTAAATTTCCCAATGCTCTGTAGGCTTTTAGAATGCTTCTGGTAAGTTTTATATTTTTGTGACAACTTTCCTAGATCATGAACGAGTTAAAAAAGGGACGAAATATTCGAGAAATTTTTCATTCCTTTGAAAAAACTTCTCACGTGATACAATCGTTTTTAAAAATACGAAGTATTGATGCTAGTACTTATTTGGTGTCGAATTTCATACTTTTTGAATGCTTTTTACAAAAATGTCTAGCTTTAATTGTTATCTACACGGAAAAAAAACTGGAAATGTTTCTAGGCCGAGTCTGTGACTTTAGGATGGGTCGTAAGGCACATTCTGATATTTTAATTCAATATTTTCATCAACATTTTATGTAAAAAAATGCTAACTTAAAAATATAATCTACTTACAGCCAGCTTCTTTTGATGTAATTTTATCGATCTGCTACTTCATTTCGAACAAAAATAGACGTATTATGCAAATTAGACAACTTGTTGCAAAACCTTGACTGCTTGAAAACTTCCATGACTGTTTTTACTTTTTCTATGACAATTTAAGACTTTATAAAAATGATAGCTCGTCCAAAAGTCCAGCAATGACCTAAGAAATTTTCTAAAAATTTTTTTCCCTGTAGTTATCGTGTCCGAAAATCATCAGAAATTTCTGATGCCGCGCATTCTAGCCTCGCAGATAATTTCAGACGGTATCGTAAGTTCCTTTGTGTCAGCGTAAATATAATAATAAATAATGCGTCGAAAATGGAGATTCACCCCTATAATAATAGAGAGCGTAAGTGCTTGAAACTTGAGAAAAAATAGGGGAGAATTTGAACCTAACACCCGAGAAGAAGCTAAGCGTACAGGTTAACCTTTTCAATTCCCCTTCATTCTGCGAGGCTCAATATTATGTATGTGCAAGAAGACGTTATAACCGGGCACTTCCGTAGTTTTACCGTCGCTTCGAGTCTTCCAATTTTTTTGCAACGAGACGTACTATATATGTATAATGAACTATACGCATGAATTACCGACGTGTTCACGTTGCGTCGCGAGCTATAAACTTCGTGAATACTGGTTTTTACTTACGACTTTTCCTCCCCCTGCCCCTGAAATCTAATTTTGTAGCATGTGCTTAATCTAATGGACGCGATCGATTGGATGTCGAAGTTGTTTTCATTTTTAGCGCAGGCCAAGAGCACTGGACTGCAAAACGTTTTCCGAAAATTTAACTACAATGTGCTAGGGATTGATTCCAATGGGGATATTGCATGAAATGAGATAAACATATTTTTAGAAACGTGAAGCAGTAAATAACGTTATAAATCAAAGAAGGATTATTTTTTGGTTTCTAATACTTAAAAAAAAATTCTAGTTTACGTCTATTTGGTCACATTCAAACAGATGTCACGTCACTAAGGTAGACAACTAAGCACCAATGAGACCACTTTAGCCACCATGTTACTTTTAAAAATTTTGACCAATCAGGTTTTGCGGCCGCCGCAGCTTTCTACTTGACAGCTGACCCACCTGATTATATAAGCTAACCTATCAATGCTTAAAAACGAGAAATCGAAAACAAAAGCCGAATCAAGCGAGGAAAAATATATAAACAAAGAATTAATTTGGATTTCAGCGAATTCCCTAAAGAGGGTAGATTAGTAGCTAAGAAGTGTTTTGGAGCTGTATGTGATTCTAGATAGGATAAGGATTCGAATAACATTTGTATTCTTTTACCACAAAATATACAAGCACCTAGACAATGGTCAGAGTATTTCAATTATTTTCTTCGTAATTATTATTCATTATATTTTATTAATAATACATGAAAGCCATTTTGAGACATTTATACTTCGAAATTCATGCTTAGAAACCGTTTTTACTTTATTTTGTATTTTTCATAATTTAAGTAGTTTGAAATTTCCCGCGAAGAATAACGTCACAAAGATATAGCCAATCAATGCGTTTTACGAAAAATGCCGCGAGCGCGAGTAAGACTCAAACTTTATTAAGAAACAAGGCATGTTTCTTATTCAATGAAAAATTCTTCCTTCTTGGAATAAAATAATGAATTACCAAAGAATCAAAATATCTTTTTATCTCATTTTATGGAAGATCCGCATTTCGTTGGGTAAATGGATTTTCTCTATTATTTTAGGGAATTTTTATAAGATTTTAACAATTTACCAAAAATTTCTGGGAGGATTCCCATTAACTTAGGGATTATAATTATAGCTCCAATACACATTTAGCGAATATTCAGGGTGGCGATTCGACGGATGATTTCAAATCCCGGCCAACCAAAACTTAAAGACGTAAATTTTAAGTTAAGGCAATCAATGTTGAACCAAACAAGACGAATTTTTAACTAATGAAGATTGTTTTTCACCCACAAATTAAATAATTTAATTTTCAGTGAATAATTCATTTTTAACCAAAGAAATGATCTTTTAACTAAAATTATGAAATAGTCAACTGGAATTGTATTTCCATTTTCAGAATTTATAAACAATGAGATTATTTTTCAAAGAAAAAAATATAAATTGTCAATATGAAACTCAATTTGGAACGGTTACATTTTCAGCTTAAAAAATTTATCTTTAGCCAAACTAATAAATTTTCAAGTAAAACGTAAAATCTTCAACAGGAATAGTTAAATTTTATATTTACCAAAAAGATGAGTTTTCAACCAATAAGATTAATTTTCTACAAAAACAATTTCACTAGTGACGTGAATAGTTGAATTTTACGTTAAAAAAATAATTCTTAACTATAAAAAATCGATTTCCATATGAATATTTAAATATTCAGGAAAAACATTTCTTTTCGTCCAAAGCAAAAAAAGTTTTCAATCAAATAGCTCATTTTTCAACCAAAGAAATGAATTGTTAATTAAAATTATGAATCTTTAATAAAGAAATTAATTTTCAACTAAATAAATTTATTTCTAACCTAAAAGATGAATTTTCAAACAAACAGAAGAATCTTTACACAATAAGATTACCTTTAAGAGAAAAAAATTATTTTTGTATAAAAAATCGGTTTTCTACTAAAAAAAGTCGTTCGTTTTTAAATAAAATACGTGAACTTTTAACGAAATAAATGAATTTTCAATTATAAAAGATAAATTTACATCCGAATTGTTCAATGTGGAATTTCAAATTCTCAATTTTAAACTATAATGAATTTTCACTTCAAGCAGGGATTTTGTAAACTCCTTTCTTCTTATTCTTAGTTTTAATTCTTTATAAAAATTCCTATTTCATGTCAACAATTTCCTGTCACTTTTCTAAATCGACCAAAATTACTAAAATAGTGAAAGCCTAAATTTTGCTAATGTCAGAAGTAATTTCCCGGGTTTTAAATTGAATTCCCGGTCATTTTGGTTTTTCCTCGGTTTTTCCCGGTCAATGAAATTTCCGGTCAAAACACCACCCTGGTATTTCCAAAGCTTTTGAAAAATGTTTCTTATTACCAAGATATTTTTCCTGAAAATGATTGGTATATTAGGATTATGTTTTGATTAATTTTAGACACTTTTTGAAAAATAAAACTAATTTTTGACGATATATTACATTATGTGTTATCAATGTTACTATCCTCTAGTAATATACATCTCCAAGATTTGTTTCCATAAATTTTGGTGTATGTCAAAGTTGTGGTGTATGTTCCACGCGATTTTAGTAACAATTCCCTCAAAAAATGTCTTAGTTGATACAAATTCCATTAAGCAATACAAAAATTGTGAAAATAATAATAAAAAAAAAAAGATTTTTCGCCTGCATACCTGGCCATTTTTAAGCAATTAAATTGACAAACAAATATAAGATAGAGCCGACAGGTAAATGGCGAGTTGGCATGCAGCAGATAAACGAGTTCTGTGGGGTGGAGAGGAACGAATGGAAAGGGTACCAGCTATAAGCTATATAAAACTGGGCCCAAGATTTACAAAGTCGACGATAATCCCGCTCACTTCTCCTGTTCGAACACACTCGTAGTCCAAGTCGATTACAGGTATTTGCCGTATAGATACACGGAGAGATGTTTTGTAGAGACGCTCACTCAACAAGCAGAATTATCGCGCAAATCACACTGTGAACAGCGTCACTTCTGTTTAGTAGAACGGCCCCACAGATTTGGGAGAACCATTACCCCGAGCAAGCCGAACCGTTTGATCAACAGCATAGTCGAGCCGTTCTGCACACGCGGCGCTTTCGGCACAGTTCCGCGTTTGCGCAACTGACGAAAATATAGCACCCAGATTTCGGAGCAGCTGATATCCGTATGTTCGGGGTAACCCCGAATCTTGAACGGACGCCACACCAAACCAAAGGGCAGCAACTCTCTCACAACTAGCGCGACTATTTCACCTAAATTCTTTTCGTGTATAATACCAATTCGATTATTCTAATCGTTCCGGTAAAAAGGTTTGCATTAAAAAGTATTGAAAAATTTCATTTATCCAGTGGTAACGTGAGAAATATTGAATACTTCTTGAACCCGTTTTTGCCATCCCGTTTTGAATCTTCACAGCAGTTGAAGTTATCTCTTAAATTGAATCCCTTTCTGTACCTAGCACTAAAAATATTTTTCTGATTGCCATAAAGGAACCAAGAAATAGAAAAATTTTAATTCCTTTTAAATTAACCAATTTCGCTCATTTTATTTACGGTTTTTCTAATAATAATGGGCTAAAAAGCTTCTTAAAACACAGCATCGGTCATTTTACGATGTCAGTATTAATTTTCACACAGAAAGTTCTGGTAAAAAATAATTTTTTGAATTTTTTAACATGATTTTCTTTGTAATTGATAATATGTGGACAAAGCGAACCTTTTACGATGAAGATATGTTTTCTTGTATAAAATCCTACTAGATTTTACAAATTTAATACTTTTGGAGCGCGTTCTAATGCTTCGAACGAAAATGGTGTCTTTCATTTATTGGAGGTGACGCCTGGCAGCTCCGATCGGCTTTAAAAAGGATTGGAATCTTGTTATTTTCACCGCATAATGAGGATTAAAAAACGAAGGACAAAAACGGAATCCTTAGTGATTAAAAATGTTTTATACCTTTTAATGCCTTTTAATGGGATATTAGTTTAATGGGGTTTATACCTTTTATACCTTTTAATGGGATATTAGTTGCTAAGGGCCCATACTTAAATTACGTAACAGATTATAGGCCCTGTCTAAGACCCCTCCTCCCCTTGTAATAAACCGTATCAACATACCCCCCCCCCCTCTTACTGTACGTAATTTTTAGTTGTATTTAAATATTTTTTAATTTATCAAATTATTTTAAACAAATGAGTGTCTTTTCTACTATAAAATATGGCTTTTTAACAAAGCATTTGAATTTTCAACAAAATAATTAAATTTTTAACATAATAGTTGAATTTTCATCCTAAAAAGATAAATTCCCAACAAAAAAGTGTCATAATTTATACTTAAAAATAAACGAATTTTAAAACTAAAAGTACGAATTTTTAACAAATAAATATTTTTCCCTCAAGAAAGAAATAAAAGTTGATCTAAAGGTACTAAAGGTGATGAATTTTCAAATCAAAAAGATAAATTTTCAAAGAAAAATAGTTTAATTTTCTGTTAAGGAAGATTTAGGTTGACTTTTCAGGATAAAAATATTAATTTTTAAATAAGAAGTAAGGTTCTACGAAGAAAATTAAATTTTAAGTGCAAAAAGCCGAATTTTTAACCAAATAGGATGATTTTTTTTAAATTGTTTAATTCGCTACTAAATAGTTAGCCTTTTAAAAAAAAAACTCAATTTCTCTCAAAAAAATGAATTTTTATTTAAAACACAAAAACTAATTTTCAAACAAAAATAGTTGAATTTTTATCCTAAAAAATTCCAGTTATTTTTTCAAAATCTACACATGAATAATCTACCAAACATAGGTTTTAAGAAAAATAATCAAATTTCCAATTCGAAAAGACGAATTTTTTAACCAAAAAGGATAAATTTATAACAAAATAGTTGAACTCTCGAATAAATAGTTGCACTCTTATCCAAGACGGATGAAATTTGTGCTACAACAGAGACAAAAGCTTTTTTTAAACCTGCACTTTTATCCAGAAAAGATTTCAGTTCATTTTTCAACGACAAACTATATATTTTAAACAAAAAGTAAATTTTCTACAAAATAGTTCAATTCTCAACGAAACAGTAGAATTTTCAACTGAAAGTATGATTTTAACAAAACAGTTTAATTTTCAGCCAAAATGTTGAATTTTTATCCAAGAAAGATGAAATTACTCTTAAACAGATGAATTTTTAATTGGAAAAAAAATTTTAAGGTAGTGGAATTTTCATCCAGAAAGAATTTTAGTTCTCTTTTCAATACCAAAATATTACAATTAAACAAGTAATTTATATCTAGCACTGGTATGGACATTTACCCAAATTCTTGAATTTTCATTCAAAGACAATATCCAGTTTGATTTCTAACACCAAAATAAGAATTGTAAATAATACAATAATTTTTTGGTAAGTATTCGCATTTTTAAAACAAAAGTATGACTTTTTAACAAGATTGTTATATGTTCAACCCAACTGTAGCATTTTTGTCAAAGAAAAATAAAAACTGTACTAAAACAGGAGAATTTTTTAATCAAAAAGATAAATTTCCAAAAAAAGAGAATCCGAATTTTAGATAAAAATTAAATTTTCTAGGAAACAGTTGAATTAAAAAAAAACATTTTCTTTTTTATTTAGGTGAGATGCAGTAATTCAACTAAAAAGACGAATGTTTAAAATAATATAAAAAGACAAATTTTCAGAAAAAATAGTTTTTAACCCAAAAAGATTTCAGTTGCCTTAAATTAACTTAAATTAACTTGAAATTTACACTTTAGAAGTTTAATTCATTTGTGGAAAATTGATATACATATTTAGTTTAGAATGCAGCTTTTTTGGTGAAACATTAATATTCCTGATTTAAATTGTATTTCTTTTTTCAAAATTCAACTATTTTGTTAAAAATTAATTTTTTGGATACAAATTTTTTTGGTTTGTTAAAAACTGAACTATTTTGTCGAAAAATTGAATATTGCTTCATTTAAATAAAATTGAAATTTCGTCAAAAAAATAATGTATTTTGTAGAAAATTAATGTTCATGGTTGAAAATTCTTCTTTTTTGTTATAAAATAAATCTTCATGGCTGAAAATTTACTTTTTAGGTAGAGATGCATCTCTTTAGTTCAAAATTCAATATTTTGATTAAAAATTCACTTTTTAAAGTGAAATATTCATCATCTTCGTTAAAAACTTATTTTTGTGACTAAAAATTTATTTATCCAGTTTTTGGGGTAAAAATTCGAATTTGCATTGAAAGTGTGTTTTTTTGCTCAGAAGTTCATCCACTTGGTTACAAAATTCATTTTTTTTTCTTGTTGAGAAAATTCACAATTTTCGATCAAATTCATTTTTTTGGCTTAAATTCATCTTTCTTGTTGATAAATGATCTATCAGGTTAAAATTCGATCTTTATGTCTTAAAATTTATTAATGTAGTAGACATTTTTTTCTTTATATTTTTTCAGCTTAAAATTAAACTATTTTATTGAAAATTCGTCATTATCGATTAAAAATTAATTTTCTTACAGAAAATTTACTATTTCACGTTTGGTTTGAAATATTAAATTTACATTTTTATTAAAAAATTCGACTTTATTGGTAGAAAATTAATCTTTTTGGATGAACATTCATAATTTTAGTAGAAAATTAATTTTTTTCTTTAAAAATTAATTTTTTTAGCTGAAAATTTAACGATTTCGTTTTTGTCTGATAATTGATCTTTTTTTAGTCAAAATTCATCTGTTTTGTTGAAAAGTCACCTATTTCGTTGAAAGCAATGTTTTTATTCAAAATTTACCATTTAAATTTAAAGTTTAGTTATTTGTTTAAAAATTGATCTAATTTGTAAAAAAAATGTTTTTCGGTTGGCAGTATTCTTTCTTTTAACTGATGTTATAACCACTCGACTTTTTATTTGAAAATTATCAAAATTTCGCGCCGTTGATGAGAAATTCTGCTTCCGGACTAATCGTGATGCGCAGTGACAAGTCTGTGTGAGCCTGCGTGAGTATGTGTAAGTTTGTTTCTCAACTCTACGTAGAGAACCTCTAGTCTTTTGGATATTTTCCCGGGATAGCCGAAGTCCCACTGGGAAAAATAAACCAGGGTTTACCTGACCGGAAAATGACTTGGAATCGTCTTCACCGGGAAAAAATGGAATGCGATTCAGAGGCAGAAACTTTTTTCGAATTTATTATTATTTAAATTAAAAGTGGTTTCATAATCATTAGTGCTATAATTCTGACTTAGAATAGGGAATCTGTGAAAAACATTGACACATAATTTCCGTGAAGAATTATGATTTTCAATTTGCAACCTATAAAAGAATAAAAAAACTAATTAAGTACGTCGAAGATAGAAAGTGATTTGAAACGACACATGATTGGCAAATTTCTCGATCATTGGTCCACTGTTCGGGAACAGCCAAGTCATTAAGAGAAGACAACAATGAGTGCCTTTGAAAATGATCAAAATACTTTTATGTTGGCATCCAAATAGCTGCTTGTCAGGTAGCGAAGCAATAAATAAAATTTAATAAGAAAGTAAAAAAAAACTGCACACAGAGAAACTTTTAGATTACTGACTTCTTTCTTCGTACACCTTCCGCGTGGGTGCGTGCCGATTCGCCTCGTGAGGTAGAAATCGATTTCACAATCCTTTGGAGGCTCCCTCTGTTTTTTTTCTGCTCTTAATTGGTTTACTTGCGATTTCAGGACTGCCTATTTTACTCTAAGAAAATGAAACTTGAATCTTAGCACATAATAATAAGGGAAAATTTACATTAATTACGGTTTCTTTGAATCAAAGACCCCTTTCTTTGACTGCGAGTCAACGAATATTTTTCCTTGATTCGAAGAAATTTTTCAGTGGATATGATATTTGCATCAATCACTTGCGATCGACAGTCCAGAATTTAATCGGCAACCCTCTATTAGGTATTATATGTAACCTGGCGCATAAATCACGATAACAGAATTTATATGCTAATACGTCGAAGGAGCTTTTCTGTATAAGGTATCCAGATATAAGTGGGCTGTGTTAGGTGCCTGTAAATACTTTCCGTGACATTAATTGCAATGGATGAACGCTGTTTCGATAAAATATTTCGCCCCGCTAACCACTCATTCAAACCACTTTGATAAGATTCAAGAAGGTGGGGCTCAGATTATTTTTATGAAATCGGCCGTCAATAGGAATTTCTTTGCCAGGTTTGACGTTTACGAATCGTTCTAAAAAGTGAGTAGAATTCCTTAACGGAATTGCAGCGAGAAATAGTCTTTAGAGTGGTTCAAAAATACACCACTTTAGAAAGACGAGGTGCTCTTCGATATTTCGGTTTAAAATCACGAAACAATATTACTACATAAGTTTGAGATAAATCCAAGTATATTTAATGCTCTTTGAACGGCGTTGGAGTTTTCATAACGAATATCCCGGAAATTATTAGAAGTCAATTTTAGAACCAACTAGTGTTTAAAAAAAATTATTCATTTAAAGGTTTTAAATAGAATATAAAACTACCAACAACTGCTGAAATGTCACTAATTTATTAACATCAGCATAAACAGTTAAGATATAGGAATTAACGCTTGGCTGTAAAGGACACAATTCGTAAACTCTTCACGATATGGGGTAAAGCGAGAATTATCATTTCCGAAGAAAGAAACATCATACAGAAACTTAAGCACATATTAAAGGTATAAAAGAAAAGTGAGAAAAAAAAGAAATAAAAATAGCTAAAAATAGAACAGAGATTGAAATAGAATTTTATGTGATTTAATTGATTCCGATTCTGATGCGGTAGGCATAGTTTGAACGATATTCACTCATGCAGAAGCAATATTGAAAGTGCCAGAAATTATCCTGGGCTGCAAAGTTTTACCAAAAATTCTTCCAACTATTTCTGGAAAATCACTAAACGAGGAGCAGCTAGCGATTTGAGTTTCGGATCCAGAAACGGGAAAACTTTTTGCAATTCCAAAACTTAATGCAGGAACGAGAGAAGAAATCGCAGAAGCAACTTTCCTAACTATGTCCGATTGGAATCTTCTAGACGAAGTAGTGGAAATAAGGTTTGAATGGCAGCGTGAAATAAGGGTTGCCACGATGGAGGTTGCGTTTTATTAGATCATAAGGAATGATGTAATTGAGTTTATTATAGGAATTTTGAAAAAAACTTCCTAGAAAAGACTGCCAAGAATTAAAAAAAGCTTATTTAGTGTATATCGGAGGACCTCCTTTATGTGGTATACGATTCAGGATGTCAAAATTCATTTATAATTTTAGGATCTCCTTATTTTAAAATCAATTCAAACTGACGAAGTATGAAAAGCAAGGCTACTTAGAATTTAGCTAATTTGCGGCTTTGGTGTATGTGAAACAATGGATATCTTGCTCCAATACTTGTCATGCTCCGATAAACGATCTTCAGTTCATTTGCGTACCTCAAAATTATATTGATGTATCGAGCAAAACTCCTCCAGCAGGAGAAATTTCTGGAAGAGCTCTTAGTGCAATTCGCATCAACATTTGTCGTACCTGAGCTAATAAATGATTCCACTTTGCAGAAACACAGTTGATCCATTAAGTATGAAGAAAATGATAACACAGCTAAAAAGATAATTGATTTTTTTAAAGGGACGCATCTTATTTTTTATTACTCAGTCTAAGATCAGATATATCACTTTTAAAAGTGTTGAAAAATCGGAAACGCTCTAATCTTTTCAGGAAGCTGAGCGAGGTGTTGCTCTTAAAACTGTTTTCAAATAAAAGCCCGAAAGAGAGTGATGATGGAAAACAACTAATTTTTCAAATCGTAGAGGTTCACGAATGGTGAATTTAATTTGAAAAATATTATTTTGTGCATTTTCAATGTTGTTGATTAAATGCGTCAATAATTTTCGTGACATCCTCGGTCCCGGATAGCATAAGACTTCCCTGCACATTCCTGGAACATTCCAATGCAAATTTTGGAGTGCGCGTATCAAGGAAGGTTCCCAAGTAAATTTCGGTGAATGTTCATGAGGAATTTAATTAATTAAATTATTACGATGCGGAAAGTTTAACGAAAAGTCCCCAAACTTTTTTTGGAAACCTTCCTTGTTAGGCGGACATTTACCTACTTCCGGGAACATTCCTGGACCATTTTTCGAAATTCTCGGAACATTCCATTTGAATGTTCTAGAAATTTTTAAACAAATTTTTATGCGATAGGGGTTAAAACTTTTACGCCGTTTATAGCGCACTAAATATGCCTCGATTTAGTTCAAACTTACCCTAATATTTTTTCCTGATTTAAAACAAAAATATAAAGGAGCATCTAAAATTCTTAAAAGTTTGAAAGTTGAAGATTTTGAACCAACATAAGTACAATAATTTTGAAAACAGAATTTTCGAGTTTTTGACGACAGTCTTTATGTGATACTTTAGATAAAATGTTCGAAATATTACTGGTATAATTAATTACATAATTTGACATCTATGAGCATTTCTACGTTGGTCATTATCTCCGCGACGACTAAAAGGTCGATCGTGTAATAAATTCACTTTCTGCACGATCAGCTTGATCGAAACGATGTCTGGTTTTCATTTCGTATGTGTTGGATATGACATTTATCTTAAACTATTACATGTTCACTTACATAACATTATTGTCCTGAAATTTTTTCTACAAACTCATAACCATAAATTCGATATTTCATTAAAATATTACACCTAGGCTCGCTCTGTCTCCTTCTGTACTTGTTTGAATTGAGAAGTATTTCGAAAATTAATTGAAAGTAATTTGCAAAAATAATAAAATTATTCAGATAAAATAGAGATTGAATTTGACAAAAGAGGGTTAATCAGATAATTGAATATCATGGCAAGAATCAAACCTAATAAGGTCAAGGAAGTAGTTCGAGACTAGCCAATTGAATAGCCTGCAATTGGCGATACTTTAAAGGGTAACCGCGTGCGCGGGAGAGCATATTGCATAATAATGAGATAACAGGTAAGAACCGTATATGTACATTGGCACAAGTTCATTGTCACAGAGTTCATACACGTATATTGTGTAATTGTATATACGAGCAGTACAGGAACGAAATCGTATCAACATAATTATTAAACGTGCGTCAAGAACACCCAAACAATTAGCAACGCCAGCTCTCAAGAAGAAAGTAAATGCACTCTCGAAGGACTCCAGACTCGTAAATATACTTTATAGATTATGAACTGGACGCCGACGAATCAATTAAATCACTTTTTTTTAAAGACTCTCCAGACCATATCAATAATATACGTAAGACTACGTCATTAATAACAAAATAGTCGAATCCTCAACCAAATAGATGAATTTTTAATCAAAATTAATTGTAAACCAAATTGTTAAATTTTAGACTAAAAAATATATTTGGAACCAAAGTTGGAATCTTCAAGTATTCAGTTAAAAAAATTAATTTTCAACAACAAAAAAGTAAATTTCTAACCAGTCGAATTCAACAAAAGAAGACAAAATGTCAATCACATAGTTAAATTCTCTAAAGGAAAAAAGAATTTTCAACAAATAAAATTAATTTTCTAGCTGGAAAGATGATTTTTAAAGTAAAATACCCGATTTTTCAACCAAATAGTTGAATTTTCTACTAAAAATATATTTTGAATCAAAGTTAGAATCTTCAAGTATTCAGTTTAAAAAATTAATTTTCAATAACAATTTTATTTACAACTTATTAGGAATAATTATTCAGATTAAAAAACCAATTTTTAACTCATAAAAACTGAATTTAAAAAAAAAAGTTAAATTTTTCGTCAAAGAGGTAAACCCTAAAATATGATTTTTCAACAAAGTAGTTTAACTGCGAAACAATGAGTTCAATTTTCATCCAAAAAAAATTAATTTTTAACCAAATAGTTAAATCCTCAACCAAAAAGATTAATTTTCAAGAAACAATATTAATTCTGAACAAGAAGAATAAATTTTATCCAAAAAAATAATGTACTACCAAAAAAGAATAATTTTAAAGAAACCAAAAATATTATTTTTCAACTTAGGCACCCAATTTTCTATAAGACGAATTAATTTTCGATCAAATTGTTGATTTATGAGGCTAAAAATAAGAAATTCTGAATAAAAATATGAATTTTTCAACAAAATAGTTAATTTTTAACAAAATAGTTTAATTTTCTAACAAATTATTGAGTTTTCCCGCCAAAAAGACAAATTTTTAACAAAATAGTTTTATATTCAACCAAAAATATGAATTTCCATCAAAAAAGTTAATTTTCAACCGAATAGCCTAATTTTCGAACAAATTGTTGATATTTTCAGACAAAAAGATAAATTTTCAACAAAATAGTTTAATATTTAGCCTGAACGATAAATTTTGAAATAAAATTATGTATGTTAAAGAAACGAATTTTCAACGCGATTTCAACTGCCAAACCCAAAATATGATTTTTTAAAGAAGACCATTTTTCTAAAAATTAAATAGTAACATTTTTAACTAAAGAGACAAATTGTTAACCAATAAATAAACTTTTAACAAGGTAGTTCAATTTTTCACCAAGGAGTTGCATTTTTAACCAAAATGATGACTTTTTGACAAAATTGTTTCGTTTTCAACATAAATAGTTATATTTTTAACCAAATGGTAGGAGTTTAAACCAAAGAAGATCAATTCCTAACTGAAAATATAATAGTATCCCTTTTAAATAAAAAGAATTGGATTTTATTATTAGGTTCTTTTTTAATTCAGTTCGAATTTAAGCGAAAAGCGGAGAAAAAGGAAAAAGGGTAAGTTTCCTGAAATTAGAACGAATAGGATAGGTTTTATGATAAATTACTTCTTCCCGAATTACCGCGAATTCACCCAGTGACTGAAAAAAGATTCAAAAGAATTTAAAGTCAATAGGAATTGGGAGAATTTTAATCTGGTCTTTTTTTTTAGGTTATGTTTCGTAAGATTTTTTTCGGTTATGTCTTGAATAATTCTTTAATTAGAATTAAAGGTAACATAGGAAAAGAGAAGAGCTATTTCGCCGAATACTAATGAGAGCTAATTTCAGAAACAGAATTGTGGATGTTTATTAATAAAACACTCATGAATCCGGAAAGTTTGACAAATCGGAATTAAATCCTGTGACTCCATGTTACCTTCAAATTATTTTTAATCTTTTTTCATTTCCTGGATATAAAATTTTCCAATTCTTGTTTTTGTGTAAAATAAGATTCACGGTAGCAACTGGCGAATTTTTTCCCAATTCGACTCAACCAGTTCTGTTTCACTTGGGAAAGTTACAACGCCAGCGCTATCTAGTTTGAGCTTTTTCAACCGATGCAAAATGGCGATGCCACATGTCAGTTTCTTTACACTGAATGGTGTAAAATGAGTTTTGATTTGGCTACAGTATTCTGAATTACTTCATATAAGATTAAAAGCCTACAGAATGTATTATTTGCGCTTTTTTGTTATAATAAGAAACAGGTTTTCTCGGTCCTCAAAATGGATTAGCTAAACAATATTAAATATAAAAGTGCACATCTCATAAGGGTCGCACAGCAGAGAAAGATAAAGTTTATGTCGATTTCCGTTAAGCTTGAGGTTATGTACTCAGGACACTGCTCCCAAAATGTAGCCTCTGTCAAGCTGCGCATACTCTGTAAAATTTAATACGATTGGTTCGGTCAATCGATTTCAGTCGAAACAAAGTATTTCCTCTAGAGCCAATTGCCGGAACCAATAATTCTGATTACGGTGCAGACGAAATATCGTAGTATAGGAGCTGCATTTTCGGAGCACAGAAAATGTTTGAAATTCCTTTTTTTGGCAAAATTAGTTTATGAAACATGCTACTTATTAAAGTACTTAAAGAAAAGAAAATTACATCATTGGCACTATGTTTTCAATTAATCATGAGAGAATTTTTCAAAGTACGTGATAATGATAATTTCGTCAAGATTCGATCAGATATATCTATAGGCTGTAGGGGATATTGAATTGCAGATAGGATGACATATTGAGTAAAACGAGATCTACGACACACTATCCTATACTAGGATTTTCTCCGCGAGACAGGCAGAATTTTGCAGTTTGCTATTTGTGCATTCAAACGACATTGCTCCTGACTTTCCCTTGAACCCATCTATGTTAATTTCTGCGTCGAACACCGTAAAACCGCAGGCACTGGCCACCACCTACAACCACCAATCGACCTGGACCTACTAGTTTGATTTGTACCAACTTTCACTCTGCTATCTTGCAGACGACGATATTCGAGATAATAAACGTGAAACAAGACTCTCATCGCCATCTAAAGTCTCTGCAAACGCCCCTGAAAGCTTCTTTTTAATGTTCTGGGATTGTTCTTGTTGTTCGTGTTAACGCTGTTGAGGTTTCATGACTCCATATATCTCTTCAAGATCGTTCAGATGTCTGCAATCTTGCCTCGAAAGTCTGGAGAATTTCTCAACTGGTGCATAAGCCTTTTCATATTTTCTGCTGAATTCGAAAGTTTTTGATAAGGAAATTAAGGCCATATCTATCAGGAGTAGGTTCTTGTGACATTGCATCAGTAATTTCAATTATCGCTGTTTATTTGTACATGTAGTTCGAACAGGAACTTTACTGGTTTGACATAGTCAACCTTACACTTTAATCGCAGTCAACTCAACTAGAAATGGTTTTTATTTTGTTTTGATTGAAAACCAAGGAAGTGGATTTGAAAATTAAAATACAAAACTCTACATGAGAAAGTAGGATCGAGTGATAATAGTAGTATTGGAAGGAAAAAGAATTTTCGACAAGTGTGACGAAGTAGAATAGGCTTTGTGTTTAGAAATCCAAAGGCTCAGCTGGTCCTTTTTTTTTTAAACTGCACTTTGCCTGTTTTTTTTGGATCAAGCTGTCCCTGTGGGATGGGTGCGACATTATCGAGGGTGCTCGCCCTCAGCAGCGAGTCTTCCAAAAGAATAGAGTACCCTCGAATTGAAGAGAGTGTTCCAATTTTAATTCTTTTATGTCAACTCAGGCCTTTTTCAATATAATCTTTCTTATGCTTATAAAAGAACACAAGATGTTTCTAGTGAAATAGATTTTTCGCTAAAAAAATACACTGCGGAAAATATCAAATACAAGAATTTTATGCAGAACAATCATGTCATGATAGGGTGTCTATGCAATGGATGATGTAAAAATCCCGGTCATTTCTTGTTTTCCCTAAAGTAAATTGTTAATATTTCCCGGCCAATTTAAAAGAACACAAACAATTTAAATGCTTTTAAACGATCTTTAAGCGTTTTCAGTAGATTTCGAAACTTTTTTATTTGGAACAAGGAATTTTGAAAAATCATTATGATTCTGGGCAGGAACCTCAGATCATTTTTGGTCATATACGTAACAATTCTGATTTGAAACAGAGAACTTTATAAAAGAATTATAATTCTAAATTTGAACAGGGATTTTCCTTTCTATTTCCTTCTTTTAAATCAGAAATAAAAAATAAAAGTCTAATAATTTTTTACGGAAATTCATTGTTCGAAAGTGAAAATTATAACTTTTTATGAAAACTCCCTGTTCGAAAGTGGAAATTATTATGCTTGACGGAAATCGCATGCTTGAAAGTGCAAATTATAATCTGTCATGGAAATCCCAATTTCAAAACTCAAAATTATAATTCTTTACAGAAATTATCTGTTCCAACTTAAAAACTATAATTCTTCACGGAAATTCTTGGTTCCAAAGTGAGACTTATATTTGTTCATGAAAATAACCTGTTTCAAATTTAAAATCATAATTCCTTTCGGAAATTCTCTGTTTCAATCCAAATTATAACTCTTTACGGACTTTCCCTATTTGATATTGAAAATTCTAGTTCTTGACGGAGATTAGCTCACTCGAAGGTTAAATTTTAATTTTTACGGAAATACCCTATTCAAAAGTATAAATTAAAATTGTGGACGAAAATTAACTGTGCACAATCAAACTTATAATTATTTATGAAATTCTCTATTCAAAAGTCTAAATTTTAATTATTTACTGTAACTCTCTCTTCTAACCTGAAATGTATAATTCTTTACGGAATTCCCCTGTTCCGAAATCTAGATTAGAATTCTTTGTGTAAATGGCCGGACTCAAAAGTAAGGATTATAATTCTTTCTTTATTAAATTAACTGTGCGAAAGTCTAACTTAATATTCTTTATGGAATTCTCTGCAAAAAGTTTGACTTATAATTTTTTACGGGATTTTCTTGTTTCAAAGTCTAGATTCGAATTCTTTGCGGAAATTGCCTCACGCAGAGTCAAGATTATAATTCTTTACGAAACTCCCCACCCCAAGAATAAACTCTAATCGTTCGCGGAAATCAGCTTTTCAAAGTCAAATTTATCATTCTTTGCAGAAATTATCTGTTCCAACTTGAAATTACAATTCTTTACGAAAATTCTCTGTTACCAAAAGAAACTTATATTTCTTTATAAAAATAACCTTTTCAAAAGGTAAAAATCATAATTCCTCAAGGAAATATGTTTCAGTCCAAATTATAATTCTTTACAGAATTTCCCTGTTTGAATTCGAATTCTTTGCGAAAATTTCCTGTCACAAAGTCAATATTATTATTCTTCACGAAATTCCTAATTCCAAAGTCTAAATTCTAATTCTGCCCGAAGCTCCCTGTTCGGAAGTGAAAAATATAATTAATTACAGAAGGTCCCTGTTCAAAATAAAAATTTATAATTCTTTAGGGGGGTTACCTCTCTCAAACTTTAAATTATAATTTTTTACGGAAATTCTCTATTCTAAAGTCTAAACTGTAATTATTTGCGGAAATTAATTGTTCTAAAGTCATACTTATAATTCTTTATGAAATTCTCAGTTTAAGACTCCAGATTATAATTCTTTACGGGAATTATCTGCTCCAACTTGAAAATTATAATTCTTTACGAAAATTCTTCATTTTAAAGGGAAAATTATACATCTTCATGAAAATAACCCGTTTCAAAGTGAAAATTATAAATCCATACGGAAATTACCTGTTTCAGTCCAAATGATAATTCTTTACGGAGTTTCCCTGTTGCAAAGTCTCGATGCGAATTATTTGCGGGAATTGCCTATCCCAAAGTCAAGATTATAACTCTTAGTAAAATTTCCCATTCCAAAGTATTAATTCTAATTGTTTGCGGAAATAAACTGTCCAAAGTCAAACTTATAAGTCTTTATGGGATTCTCAGTTCAAAAGCCTAAATTATAATTCTTTACAGGAATGCTCTGTTTCAACTTGAAATTTACAATTCTTTAAGAAAATTCTCTGTTGCAAAGTGAAACTTATATTTCTTTATAAAAATAAGCCATTCCAAAGTAAAAATCATAATTCCTCACAGAAATCTGTTTTAGTCCAAATTATAATTCTTTACAGAATTTCCCTTTTCCAAAGTCTAAATTCGAATTCTTTGCGAAAGTTGCCTTTCACGAAGTAAATATTATAATTCTTCACGAAATTCCCAATTCCAAATTGAAAATTATATTTATTCACAGAACTCCCCTGTTCGAAATAGAAAAGTATACTTCTTTACGAAGATCGCCTTTCTCAAACTTTAAATTATAATTTTTCACGGAAATTCGCTATTCCAAATTTTAAATTCTAATTCTTCGCGGTAATTAATTGTTCAAAAATCAAACTTACAATTCCCTATGAAATTCTCTGCTACAACTTGAAACTTATAATTCTTTACAGAAATTTTTTGTTGCAAAGTGAAAATTATATTTCTTCATGAAAATGACCCGTTCTGAAGAGAAAATTAGAATTCCTTGCGGAATTTTTCTGCTGAAATCCAAATTATAATTCTTCACGGAATTTCCATCTTCCAAAGACTAGATTTGAATTTTTTGCGGAAATTGCCTATCCTAAAGTGAAGTTTTTGATTCTTTGCGAAATATCCTTTTCAAAAGTCAAATTTATAATTATTTATGGATTTCCCCAACTCCAGAGTGAAAATAATAATCTTTTAAGGAAGTTACCTGTTCTCATGTGAGCATTATATTTTTTATATAAATTCCTTATTTCAATGTCTAAATTATAATTTTTACGGAAACTTCCTGTCTCGATATTATAATCATAATTCTATTGGAAAATTCACTCCTCAATCCAGAATTTCAATGCTTTGGGAAAATTCGATATTCCAATTAGGGTGAAGAAATATACAAAAACACTTTTAATTTCTAGAGAGAATTCCCGCCCACTGAATCTTATTTTCGGATTTTCCCCGTTGAACAACTTTCGGGGTCAATTCCCGGTTTTCTCGATTGCAATCAGAAATAATTATAATTGGCTATAAAACATTGTTGTTGTACCCCTGAACATCGATTGAAAGCATTAAGCCAAATACTGTGGTTACTGCAAGATAACTGTAATTACAAACAGTTAGGGCGTCAATCTAATTGTGTTATCTTCGATTTTAAGATGTTATCGAAATTTTCAGCACGTTTCAGATTTTAAAGATGTCAAATCCACATTTGAAAACGCAGTTGAAATTGGCGAAACAATTTCAGAGATTATCAAATTCATTTAGTGGCTTCCAATGTTTAATCAAGAAGACTTCAAGACGAATTAAAGGCGTTCTTTTTCGTGGTTCGGAATCCACCTTAAACTGTAGTTTCCCTCCCACCACTTTCCGCTGCAAATGCATCGATAGTGAATAAACCCGTAGCATCTTACAGCGGTATTTGGATAAATTTATTTTTATTATTCTTTCTCTAAGTTAAACATTGTATCTCTTTTTCTTGAGAAAATTCTTTATCTTCGACCTGATCGGACCGGACGCGAACGTTGAAAAAAACATACGAAGAATGGTCTCCGAACGAGGATACTTGGTTTACTTGCGTATGAATGTAAAAGACTTGGCTAGTGAACCCGATTGCATGTACTTGTAGGTAAAAGAGGCAACGACCTCGCTTAGTTTCTTGGAGTAGAGATTATTTCAAGATCGATCGTCGATTTCATCCTCATTCGCTTCCTTGCCAGGAAGCCTTCCTCGTATAGTTGGAATTGATATGCTGTTTTGATCTCTCGCGAAAAAAAGACTTGGCTTTAGCCAGAATATAAAACAAAATTTTATTTGATTGATGACATGTTTCTTATTTCTTTTATTTTGCAGTACTTTTCGACGCCTATGAAGCGGAGCTAAAGCTCTACTTAAGTTTCTAATAAATTACCTGAAATATTAGAATATATTACCAGTTGTTTAAATAAATTTTCGAAAATGTATAAAAATGTTTAAAATTGAATTTTGGGTTATTTATGGTAAGTTACCATATGTACCTGTAAAATTAAATTAAATGACCAAAAATTTCTGAAAATTGTTAGAGACGATTTTAAAGTGAATTTTGAGCAATTCATGATAAGTTACCATACATTACCAAAAAAATTTCATAAATTAAATTAGGGAATTTTTAATTAGATTTTAAGTAATTTATCTTAAATTTCCATAAATTACCTGTAATTTACACATGCATTACCAAAAATTCTCATAAATTTTCGAAAATCTATAAAAATGTTTAAAATTGAATTTAAAATTAAATTTAAATTGAACTTAGGGCGATTTGTGGTAAGTTACCATAAATTACCAAAAAATTTCATGAATTAAATGAGATATGTTTAAATCCGATTTTGGGTAATTTATTTTAAGTTTCATTAAATTACTTGTAATATTACCATAAATTGCCAAAAAATTTCCTAAATTTTCGGAAATTCATAAAAATGTTTAAAATTGAATGTTGAGTGATTTATGTTAAGTTACCATATTTATCTGTAGAAATGACATAAATGGTCGAACATTTCTGGAAATTTATGATAAGAGAACATAAATTACCAAAAAAATTTGTAAATTAAAAAGGAAATTTTCAAACTGGATTTTGGGTAATGTACGGGAAGTTACCATATTTACCTGATAAATTAATATAAATGACTAAGAATTTCCGAAAATTTCGGGAAATTTATAGAAAATTTTTAATTGAATTTTAGGCGATTTATGGTTACTTATCATAAATTACCAAAAAATTTTATAAATTAAATTAGAAATTTCTACAGTGGATTTTGGGTAAGTTATCTTAATTTTCCATAAATTACCTGTAATATTACCATAAATTGCTGAAAAATGTTGAACATTTCCGGCAATTCATAAAAATGTTTATAATTGAATGTTGGGTAATTTATGATAAGTAACTATATGTACGTGTGAAATTACTATAAATGACGGAAAATTTCTTAAAATTTTTAGACGATTTTCAATTGAATTTTGGGCAATTTATGATGAGTTGCTATAAATTACCAAAAAATTTCATAAATTATATTAGAAAATTCTAAATTAGATTTTGGGTAATATATCACAAGTGACCATAAATTACCAAAAAATCTCATAAATTAGTTTTAAAGTTTTTAAATTGGATTTGAGGTCATTCAACTTAAGTTTCCATAAATTACCTGTAATATTACCATAATTTACGAAAAAATGTCCTAAATTTCCGGAAATGTATAAAAATGTTTAAAATGGAATTTTGGGTGATTTCTGGTAAGCTACTATATGTACCTGTAAAATTACCATAAATGACCGACATTTTCTATCAAATTCCAAGAATTTGTCATATTGTTTGAAATTGAATTTTCAGTGATTTATGGTTAGTTACTGTATTGACCTGTACAGTTACCATAAACGACCTGAAATTTCCATACATTTTCGTAAATTTATGTAAATTTTAAAATAAATTTAAGGCGATTTAAGGTAAGTTACCATAAATTACCACAAAATTTCATACATTAAATTACAAATTTTTAAATCAGATTTCGAATAATTCATGGTAAGTTACCATATTTACCTGAAAAATAACCATAAATGACCACCAATTTTCATAAATTTCCTAAAACTTATAAAAATGTTTAAAATTGGATTTTGCGTTATTTATGGTTAGTTACTATATTGAACTGTAAAATTAATATAAATGACCGACAATTTCCCTACATTTCCAGAAATTTATAGACGATTTTAAATTGAATTTTGAACAATTTATGATAAGTTACCACAAATTAACAAAAAATGTAATAAATTAAATTAGAAATGTTTAAATTGGATTTTGGGTAATTTATCTTAAGATTCCATAAATTACCTGTGATATTACAATAAATTACCAAAAAATTCCAT
>NC_046657.1:4796969-4914310 GCF_010883055.1 Belonocnema kinseyi
CATAAAAGCCCGAAATTTTCGGAAAGTTATAGACAATTTTAAATTGAATTTTAGGCGATTTATGTAAGTTACCATAAATTACCAAAAATGTCATAAATTTCCAGATATTCATAAAAATATGTTTAAAATTGAATTTTGAGTGATTTGTGGTAAGTTACTGTATTGACCTGTAAAATTACCATAAATGACCTAACATTACCATAAATTTTCGGAAATCTGTAGACAATTTTAAATTTAATGTTGGGCAATTAATGGTAAGCTATCATGAATTACCTGTAATATTACCGTAAATTACCAAAAAATTAATAAATTTACGGAAATTTATAAAAAAAGTTAAAAATTGAATTTCGTGTAATTTATGGTAAGTTACCGCAAATAAACTGTAATATTTGCATAAATTACAAAAAAATTAAATATTCGGAATTTTATAAAAAAGTTAAAAATTGAATTTTGGGTCATTTATGGTAAATTATCATATTGACCTGTAAAATTACTTTAAATGACCGATAATTTTCCAAATTTCCGGAAATGTATTGACACTTTAAAATTGAATTTTGAGAAATTTATGATAAGTAACAATCAATTACCCTTAAAATTACAGTGAATCATACTTCCTTTATTCGAAATCTAATATGGGCTGAAATCACTTTAAAACTCTGTAGGCTTCGAGGTACAAATTCTGATCACGATACTCTCGCTTCGCGCTTGATTAGATAATTAAAGAAATGCATACACAGAAAATTCGAAACCTAAAATTAATATCGATTTCAATTGAGAGATTCGCTGCAAAAAAAGTAACCTTGCTGTTTGAACTTTATACAAATTAGAGATAATTTCCCATCCCCTATCGTGCCTTGACAAATAATTTCACTCGATTTCTAAGAATTTTGTTTCTGCATTTATTTTTATGTAGATTGGAAAAAAATGAGTGGGGGGTATGAGTTAAAAATCGAGAAAAAATCTTCTGTTACAATTTGGAAAGCTTAAAACATGCGAGCAAAGTGCGCCGCAGCAGAAGAAATAAAATATATAAATAAAATAAAAATACAGACGCCAAAAAAAGTCTGAAGATTAAGATTAATACCGAGCTAAATTTTCTTCCAAGATTCTTCCTTATTGCGTTAATGCGCGACGTTATCGATCCGAGAGTGACTATTCACTATCTAATTTCGAATTGTTCGGCCAACCAGTGCACCCTTTATACAATTCGAGTTTCTATCACCCTATTTTGTGTCCAGGGGAACGCTAAGGGAAAAACTGTACATATGGCTTTTCCCGCTCGAGATAAAGCCGCTTTATTACTTCTGTCAGAATTGCACGAAGAAATCCGGCGCCACGTGTTTTTTTTTTATTAAAAAAAATTGCTTGCTTTTTTTTTAAATTTTAGCCCTTTTCCGAAAAATTTATTTTTTGAATTTTCCTCACGAACAATGCTAGATGACATAAAGTAAGAGCTCATTTTTTTAGAAGGTTTTGAAATTCGAAAATTGTATTGTTATGATTTTTTTGAATCTTTCGTTCATGAAAAAACTCACAGTATGTCTTTTTTTCTAAAGACAAATAAGATTCGGAAATACAGTCAAATCTGGATTTAGTGATTCTGGATTTAGTGTATCCGAGAATTGACGCGTCGCCGTTGTGATGTGTGGTAGGAGCTGCGGGGGGTTTACGATGTTCACTCAGGCGTGATAAAACCGAGAAAAGCAGGAGAGGGACAAAATTTTTCGATATTCTTGATGAATGGTCACCCTGAGCCCCAAAACCGACGCTAAATACAGATTTGACCGTAAAAGATGAATGACTCAAACTAGTCAAAAGTTATAAAGATTTTAATCACGATATTGTTATTTTTTAAAAAAGGAGCTGAAAAAATGTAATCAAATAAAAATTTTTTATGTTCTCACCAAAAAAATATGAAACGCGTGATTATGGAAGAGGACCTACATTCGCGAGCAGAGCGAATCAATACGAATTGGAAAGGTGCCAATCATAAACTCTGCCAGTAATGCATTAAAATACTGTTTTCCAGCTCATAGTATATACTTGAGAAAAAGGTCAATGTTCCATCTGAAGTTATACGATGAACCTATCCAATTTAAAGAAATAAGTAGAACAAAATGATCGAAAATTCCGCAAATTATTTCTAACTTTTTCTAAACATTGATGATAAAAAAGAAAGTTTTAATTACTTTTTAATATTATGAAATAATTTTAAAAACTCAAAAGCATATAATGAATTAAAAATAATTCAATATAGTTTATAAAAGTTTAAAACGATTCGAAGTAATTCAAAATATTTTAAAAGAATTTTTTGGAAGGCTTTAAAATAATTAAAAATAATTCTAGAACATTCTAAGGAATGAGAACGGATTGGAAATAATTGAAAGGATTCCAACAGAATTAAGAAAAATTGAAAAGAATTCATAACATTTGAAAGGAACTCAAAAGAATTGAACAGATATCTTATAAAAGCTTCGGAAGCATTAAAAATAATAAAAAATGTATCATCTAGAGACTTAAAAAGGATTCAAAATAATTTAACAGAATTAGAAGTAATTCCTAACAATTCCACATATTTCAGAAGCATTATAAGTAATTTCAAATAGATGTCAAAATACTTCAAAATAATTAAAGAGAAATCTTCTAAAAACTTCAAAAGCATAAAAAATAATCAAAAATAATTCTTTTCGAGACTTAAAAAGGATTCAAAATAATTTAAGAGAATTATAAGTAATTCCTAGCAATTCCAAATATTTCAGAAGCATTACAAGTAATTACTAATAGAATTAAAAAGAATTCAGAAGAAATTGAAAGATTTATTCTAAAGACTTCAACAGAATTCGAAAGAATTCAAAACAATTATACTAAGGACTTTGAACAGAAAATAATATAAAATGAATTCCAAATGATACAAAGGAATAATTTTAAAGGCTTTAAAAAAGAAATCCTCCTAAAACTTCGAAATATTGTAAAAGAATTCTAAATGATTGCAAAAAAAAATTGTAAGTGAATAATAAAAAACAATTTGAAGAATCACAAATTATTTAAGGTATTCAAGAGAATGAAAAAGCATTTAAACGCATTCAAAATAATTTAAAACAATTCTTCTAAATATTCGAAACGAATTCAAAATAACCAAAGATAACACACACAAAAGTATAAAGAATTCAGAATTCGAATTTTACAATGGAATTTTGTACAGACTTCAAAAGAAAAATAATGTTAAAAAATGTCATTGGTTACAAAATAAGGCACAATAATTTAAAGTAATTCTTCTCAAGACTTCAAAAGAATTGAAAATAATCCAAAGAATTTTTGCCAAATATTCAAAAACAAAATCTAAATAATTTCAAATAATCCTATCCTTTAAAAAGTTCTAAAACATTGAAATGTATTGAAAGGAACTTCCATAAAGATTTTAAAAGAACTGATAGTAATCTAAAAGAATTCTTTTAAAGACCTATAAGAAAATTAAAATAATTATTAATCATTCTAAATAATTCAAAATAATAAGGATTTCAAAAATATTAAAGAGGAAATCGTTTAAAAATTAATTTAAGGAGAATATTTCAAGGTCTTTAAAATATTATAAATTGTTTTCTGAAATTTCAGCCAAGTGTATAGAAGATTACAGAGCAAATTTTGGCAATTCTTCAAGATTCAAAAATGCTTGAAAAAATTAGATTTAGTTTCAGCAATATTCGAAAGATTTAAAAGGATACAAATATAATTTAATTAGAAGCTTAGATTTTTTGTAAATATTTATTTTAAGCGAACATTTAAAAATATTTCATAACGTTACAGAAAATTTTCAAATTATCAAAAAGAATCTGAACGATTTGAAAGCAATCTTTGTATTTCTGTAGAATTATTTTAAATAATAGGAAAACTTTAAATCATTTTGACAGACATTTAAAAGTGTTTTAGAAAACTTTGAATATAATTAAATGTTTCAAAAATTTAATTTAGTAAATCATTTAGATACATTAAACAAATATCAAGCGATTGTAAAACATTACAAAAAGAGTTCCAAAATCATCAAAAATCAATCCAAAATATTGTAAGAAAATTTGTGGATTAATTCAAGTCAGTTTGAAACATCTTTAGAATGTTTTTTTATTTTGAAAGAAAATGAAAATATTTTAAAACTTTAAAAGATTTCCAAACATTTATAAAACATTTCTAACAATTTTTAAATATAAATGAATTTTTTAATTTTCTTATAATTATCATTTTTACTTCTTAATCTTTTTAAGAAATTGGAACTTGATGTATTTGCAAAGTGATACATTTTAACACTTCAGAAACATAAATACGATTATAATTAATATACATATGATTCAAAAAGTAAACATTCCAAAAAAATTTAGGTCAGCAAATTTTTTATTCTACAAGTAAGCAAAATGTGCATAATTATCCTCTACCGTTTCGAAATCTACCTTCGCAAACAAAAAATATTTTGTTGCAAAATCATAAACTCAGACCATTCTTCAATTTAAAAAATTTAATTTTAATGTAATTAACTACATTAATTAGATGTTAAATTTAGTTAATATAATTTTTATTTAGTTAAGCGATGGAAAATATCTAGGAATAAAAAATATAATAATATTTTTTTTTTAAAACTAATTAAAGTCAATATAAATATATCAGTTTAAATTTATAAGTAAATTAAATTCAACTAACTTTTATAATATCTAATATTATTTTTAATTTTGATTTATAAAATATCTATAGAGTATTTTATAAAAACAACTTGTCAAATATATTATTTTAGTGAGAATGTTTTCCTCCAAATTTGTTTTAGAAGATTTTTCGCAACGACGGAAGTTTGATGGGATTTTATGCTAAAAAATAAAATTAAACACAATGTTTAATGTCTAGTAGAATGGTTTATTACAATTTATTAACAAATTTTGCATATAGTACTTTATAAAAAATGTTTTCAGGTATATTATAATTGTTTAACTGCCGATTAGACTATTTTCAATTTGTTAACTCTTCAATGTCAAAGTGTTCAAGTTTCTAGTATTTTATTTGGAATTATCAAACTAGTAAATTTTTAGTTTCAAACCTTGAAACTTAAAAATCCCTTATTATAGAGTTTATATTTAATTCTCCAAAACTAGGAAATATACAATGTTTTCAGTTAAATTTTGAAATTTTCTGATTGCGAAATTTTTAATTTAAAATTTTTCAAACTTTAAGATATTTTATTTGAAATTGTATCAGTAAATTTCAATTAAATAAGTTTGAATTTAAAAATTTGCAACTATGTAGGTTTTAAGTTAATCGTCCAAACACTAAAAATTCTACAAGTTTGTAACGTTTCTATTCAAATTGAAAACTTCAAAGTTACAATTGAAATTGCAACTTTAAAAAATGAAGATTCAGCATTGTGCAATTTTAATCGAAAACAATTTAAAAAATCATTTAGTAACAGTATATTCATTAATATTATTTGTTGATTATAATTTATTTAAATATTAATAATTTTTTCAATCTGACTTAATTGAATGAACTATAAATAAATTTTAAGCTAGTCCCAAATTTTTATTGTTTTTAATACATTTTGATAGTACACTATAAAGAAAAATAATAAATAACAAAAAAAACGTACAAAAATAGTTTTTCAGTCTAAGAAATCCTTTTCATACTTTCTAATAAGACCTTGATAAACATACGAAATTGGAACAATTTTTGTTAAATTAAATTATTTTCTGTATAAAAAAATATGTTTAAGTTACGAAAAAAGCATAAAATACAATAAAATTGTTGATGATAAAATTATACTCATAAATTAGCTGTACAAATTTTCTCATACGATTTTTAGGTAAGACGCAGAATGTTAAATTAGAACACTGCTGAAAATAAAAAATTTCCATAATTCTTTGAAAAAGATTATAATTAAAATAAATATAAATTACCACATGAAAGATTCATTAAACTTAACGTCAGCGCAGTTTATTTTATGTAAGGATGCAAACTTTGCGTAATTCTTTTCTAGAGTTTCGAAATCAGCCTTAGCAACAGAAGCGAGTGCATTGTAAAATCTCAACTGAATTTATTGGACATGAAAATAAATATGGTCTTCCAGATGAAAGAAAAACCTCACCATTGCACTGAATTAAATTAACATTTTAATTTAAAATTTAAGATTAAATTAAATAATTTTTCAATGGAAATTATTCCAACTATTTCGTTTTTTAAGATATGCTGCTACTATATTAGTAGATGGGACAACCATTTTCTTGTTTACGCCACCTACATATTGATGGTATTTAATATTTTTTATTACAATTGAAAAAAAGAATAGATCAGGAAATTTTTTTTAACCGATGTTCGACTGGCGAAATTAAACAAAAAGTTTATCCAGGTCTTACCACTTTGTTGATTCTATTGACTGCACGGACTCACTTACCTGGAACAGAAAATAAAATGAGTGATTAGAAAAAGTTTTTCTTGTTGCTGAAATAGTGTACACGGATAGTGTAGTAATTTTAGTACTAAACAAATTATTTGCCGGTACAACAGTCTTATATTAGAGAAATTGTTCAACAAATGTATTTATAAAAAGAGATTTGGAAATCCATTTTTTTGAGTTGGGAAAGGTCCGGCTCAATGATTTTTAGAAAAATTTAGTTTTTTGAGTTAACACAGGTAAAACCAGTTCTAAAAAGTATGTTGATAAACTACAGTCTGGTTCTAGCTGCGAGTTCGAATATTAAAATCTAGAATGCGCTTCTTAAGCATGCAAGCATGCCGCATTGATAATATTATACAAAACCGGGTAATCCTCTCTTTCTTATTGCAGAGTTAAGTTCAACGTTCGAATTTTCACCTGGTGGCGACTTTATTCCTGGTGTTTCTTGTGTCGGAACTTATTCTTCTTCTTTTTCTTCTAAAAGACATAATGCTTACCAGAGATCTGTTTCTCCTTCCGATCCTTCTCTTCATGCCAGGAGCAGGTCTCCTCCTGCCAGATCTATGGCTCCTCCTACTAAACTTCCATTGTCTGACGGATTTGGATGTGGACTTGAGAAACTTAGTTCTATTCGGATTATGCATGCTAAAAATCCGGACCGGACATTCGAACTGCGAAGATACGTTTTTCCTGCTGATAAGGTGATTAAATTACGCGTTGGAAACCATCAGCCTATGTCATCTCAAGAACAAATCGTATTATCAACATCCTATAGTGATGTATTTACAATATTGGTGAGTTATAATTATCTTGTTGGAATATATACAGACGACAACCGAAGAAAGCGTGTGAAAATAAACTTGTTTAGGGGCAAAGTTACATCATTGTCCAAGGAAGAAATCGATGTAACTCCGATAGATTCACGCCGCCCACTCATGTTTAATTATAGTGTAAAACATGTATGATGGACATCTAGTTACCCAGATGAAAAATGCACTTCTGGCGCAGTAACAGTTTTTAATCGTTTAAGAAGTTTATCATATTTTATGGATTATCTTGCTCTTTTATGCGTTTTTGTAAATTTGCTATGATCATAATCGTAAATGTCCAAATTTTGAAAATAAAAATGTTTCTAATGAATGTGAGCCACATTTTTTTCTTGCGAATTTTTTGCTTCCTACCCAATTTCAGAGAGGCCTTCCGATAGCACCTCCACAACAGAATTTCAGTATTTTTTTATGCCTAATTTTGGGCTTTTTTTGAGAACCGATGCCGATTTTTGGGCTCTTTTATTTTTCTCAAAAAAACGGACTTTCCGGTTGGAGGTGCTGTGCGCCAATACATCCAGTACAGCAAATTCAAAAAATATGATCAAAAACGCCATAATTTTGGGCTTTGTTTAGGCTTTCAAAAACGGCCGAAAATTATTTTTCAAAAACAACCCCTAGCTACCCAAAATTACCCTTTAAATAACTTACGTACCCAGCCTAAATGTAAGAATATCCGAATTTCGTGCCATTTCTATCCTTCCCAAAACACTCACAAATTATTTCAAAGAATCAACCCGAACCCTTAAATTTTCCCGAAAACACCTTATAACACTAAAACAACGACTTCTAACTGAAAATAAATATATTAAACCAAACCAATTATTTTTCGCGGTTAACAAAACACTGCCGAAAAAATTCCAAATAAAAAAATATCATTCTATTCTTCTTCAAAATTTTTAGCAATGCGTGCAGTCGCACAGTAGTAATGAAAATAAAATAATTTGAAAAACACCGCTGATGCATGTAACAAATTCCGCTTGGCTGCCTTCTAGCAAAAAATCCATGAACACTTTAATTAATAATAAGTAAATGAGAAAAACAAACACTTTCCCCAAACAAAATTTTCTTATCCTCATCTCCAAGGAACCGCAAGACCCAAAGAAGATTTCTCTTTCGATGTATAGATTGCAATATACTACCTAACCATATTATTAACAATCTAATTTTTATTATAAGATGCTAATCAAAAAAGGTATGTATCTCTATAGAAAAATCAATATTTTTATTAGGTAAAAAAATTTTACAGCAGGAAATTATAGCTATATGTATAGAGATTAATAATATTCAAGACCATCTTAATTGAAAAAAAAAATTATTATAAAAATTTCTAATCAATTTTTTGTTAATCTGCAAAACTGAACAACTAATGATACCAATAAGTTTGTACTAAAGTTAATTGATAAATCTCTACTAAAGTTAGAAAATCTCCGATCAAAACAAAAATGTAAAATAGTTACAAATTAAAATAAATGGGTTATCAAAATAACTGATAAGCCCATACCTGAAGACATAAAAGAAATTATAAGTCCAGGAGGAAAATTTCGTATTCCTTTTGTTAACAAAAAATTTCCAATTGAAAAAATCATCACTAATGTTGAATATTCAAGGAAGCATATTACAGCAGATAATCGAAATGACATTAGAAATAAAATTTCATATTGGACAAAAAATTGGATTTATAATTTTTAATTTAATACAATAAATTTTGAACTAAGACAAACAATAAAAAAAATTTGTAGAGACAAATAAAGATATTATCCTAACCATAGCTGATAAAAGTAATAAAAGCATTATAGAAAAAGAAAAGAAAATTAATTTTTTACATTTAACACTAGAAATAGTAAACAATAGAATTATAACAAACTGGTATAGAAAACATGTATGGTCAGGAAGTTTTCTTAAATTTGCTTTGCGTCACCCAATGTGTAATAAAATTGGTGTTATTTTTGGTTTGATCGACAGAGAGTTAAAATTTTCAGATAGTAGATTTCGGAATGAAAATTGAGAAATTGTTAAAAATACCTTATTAAAAAATGGTTACCTCATAGATCTGTTAAAACTAAAGATAGCTCAACGTTACAAACCTATTACAAAAACAATAAATACAACTGAAAAAACTATTGATCAAAAGAAAATTATAGTAATGCCATAGGATTATGGTGTTGAAAGAATCCTTTATTCAAATTATTCGACGTTTCAAAAACTATACATTTTCCTCATCAGGATAGAGTCGTGTATATAAAAGTTCCTTATATCATTTCGAGTATATATTATGTACCCTTAATTCTCCTTTTCTCAATTGTTCTATGAAAAATGTTATACAAAATTAATATAATAAAAGAAATTTTTTCCATTTGAAATGCGGTAAAAAACAGAGCGAGAGAGAGAGATATGTTTTCTTTTAAAAGTGAGGTTAGGAATTTAGAAAAAAATGTATATTTATCTTTATGTTATCTTCTTTTCAGGTTAGTAAATTAAAAAAATTATATTGTTTACTTAAAAAAATACATATTATAACACAGATATAAAAAAGGGCAGTACTTTAAAGACTACATTTTGGTGAGATAGAAACAAAAATACGTTTTGCTTCATTTTTCAAAGGAGAAAAAGAGAAAGAGGACCAATTAATGGAGAAACACATAGCATTGCCGTATCACAAGTTTGGTAATGAGGGTTCTAAGAAAAATAGACGGAAAAAATTACAAATGATTGGTAAACATAAAAAAGGTTATTTAGACTATTATTAAATTATTAACTATGAATAAAAAGCTACAATAATATTAATCCTATGGTCTGAAGTATGTCATTTTTAACATCTCATCCATTGTTTTAATTATTAATTTATAACGTTTTTAGAATAAATTAATTTCAAGGCTTAGGATTTTAAGTTCGTGATTTTTAACAGAAATTTTACGAATTTTTATTTAAGAAAATACATACAGTCACTTCCAGTGACGTCAATCTGCTAATCGTATTTCAAACTTATCATTGACTTTTATGGCCACTCGCGCAAGGCGTGTGGAGATTTTTCGATGGTATATTATATAAATGCTAAACTTGTATAATTTGTACTGTCGCGATAGATTATTCCTTTGCTAAAGTGTTAAAAAAATTCGTCATTAAAAAAATTAACAATTTTTCTTCACCTTGGAAAAAATGAAGGTCGTTCACATTCTGGTCTACACCTCGGCAATCGTCATTGGTTCTATTGGTGAATATGATTGTTTAATAATAATAATTATTATTATTATTAATATATTCATAGAGAATTCTCCTGTGTAATCCACATAAATCCCAATTGCTTGTTTTCCAACTCTATTTGTGTTTGATATGACATTTTTACGCAGAAGCTGGCGGAAGCTACATTTGCTTTTCAGAGATAATGAAATTAGGAATATTTTAAATAAAGTATTCTTTATTGATGTTTTCATCAGGATTTTGTACATTTTTTTACTGTAATAGTTTTTTCAGAATTAAAAAAAAAATCAGTGGCTCCGTAACTCACAGTAATTAGTAATACACTGTCCAAAAATTGAAACCATTTCGGGGAATTTTACAATATTACAGGAATTTATTGAATTTCTAATTAGGTCCATTGATTTAGGGTATTTAAAAAGATTTTAAGCTATTTTAACCAATTTCAAAGAATTTCAAGAGAACATCTCTCTCTTCAGTTTGGACCTTTTTTTTGTGTATCCAGAAGTAACCGGCGTTGAAATTAAATATTTCAGTCGGCTTGCGGGTTTGATTCCCGCCTCGCACCCTGGAAGAGCTTCGGCGCGGCGGCCCTTGCGGTGAACACTAGCCTATTAAGGGAGTTGTTCAACTCGGTAGAGTCGTGGGACCGGTACCTCTAAAGAAAAAGCTTTTCTCTAAGTACTGAAAGCTGTTGCTCTTGGTGGTTCGGAACCCACCTTAAACTGTGGGTCCCCCTCCCACCACCAACTAAGTGTGTAGCGGATGTGTAAAGAAATAGGAAATAAGGTGCAAGAAAAATGTGAACCCTTAAGGGACATATTAGAAGCTTCTAAATGAATTACTTTATTCAGTCGAATCTTCAAAATAGAATTGAATAGTTCAAAGGGACACACTTCTGTTTCTTTTTACAGAGTTAAGTTTACAATTCGACTGTCTACCTAATGGCGAGCCTATTTCTAGTGTTTCTGGTGTAAGACCTTCTTCCTCTTCTGACATTCAATCACCTGAGAGGTCTTTTTCTCCTGCCGAGCCTCATATTCGTGTCAGGTCCAGGTCTCCTGCTTCCTCCAGTGTCACAGCTCCATCTGCAAGACTTCCTTCTTCTGACGGATATGGATGTGGAATTGAACAGCTTAGATTCATTCGGCTTTCTTCCCGCACGAATCCACGTCGGACATTCGAACTCCGAAAATACACTTTCCCTGCCGGTAATCCACTTAAAATCAAAACAGGATATAATCAATATAAGCCAACGCCAATCGAAGAAAAAATTGTATTGTCAGCACCCAATGGTGACGTCTTTGCAATATTGAATGGTTTCAATCTTCTTTCTGGAATGTACACACGTGAATATAGAAGCACCAATGTACAACGGGCAAAAATAAATATGCTAACCAGCACAGTTACCCCCTTGACACGAGAAGAAATCAATGAAACTCCAATAGGTATCAACCGCCCAATCATGACATTCTATAAAGTAGAGAACGTACCCACCATGTGAACCATAACCCTCTACACCATTAAATCATTTTGAAAAATTTTAAACCAATATATAGTAGGACTCACCGTATCGAAACGGATCAGTTTTCCACCTTCGATAGCGCAGGTAGCAGAAACAATTTTTAGCGAGACAGTAGGATCTGTCGCATCGAAATCCTTAGGGGGAAGTAGCCCCCACTCGTAAACGTCTACACTGACCTGATCGGTAGGCGCACGCGCGCAAAGACGCAGCAGACTCCACGCGATCAAAGTCAGTGTTGTATGAATGAAAATTGACTGGCCTGTAGCAGCTAGTCGAATGTGAGGGACTTGTACATTTTGAGATACTTCACTGCCAGGAGGTGCAGCTAAGATTTGTTTCTGCGACATCTGTGATCGAAAGTAGAGACCCCAATCTGCCCCGATCGGATGAGTTCTACTGTACCTCCTTGCAGTTAGTATTTCGTAATGTTCAGGGCAAACACATTTAGAACCTTAGGTCTGTTTACTTTCTTGACCAATGTCAAAACTTAAAAACGGTTGAATTTCTATTTTCTTTCCAATTTCTAGGTGACACTTGAGTTGCGTGGTCAGATATCTTTTACGAAATTGTCTGCATACAGAAAAACATTTTAAAACAATAATCAAACTTTAGAATTAGATATTGGTTTGTTTTCAATTTCGGGATACATGACCGACTTCTCTAAAAGCCAGTGCGAGATTGATTTTTCGGGACAATGGTAACCACATGGCATAAGTCTATTTACAATTACGCTCTATTTTTAAGTTAAGCGTTTAAAATAATGACAGCTTTAAAAATGATTGGAAGATATACCTTCGAATATGTACAAATCTTCCAAAGTTAGTGAAGTCCTTAATTTATTGTGAGCAAATTCTTTGAAAAAACATTAAAATATTATTATTTAAATTAATCCCTGGAATTTCTTAAAAAGTCCTAGCATGCCAGAACTTCTTCACAATGTATGCAAATTTTATATTTTGATAGATGGGCCATTTAAAACAAATTGCAGCTTAAAATGATTTAGAATTTACATTTCTCAAGATCAAAAGCGTCAAAATGAAAGTTGTTCAATTTATATAGTTTCCTATTAAAGTAGAAGAAGAATGTCACTTTCTGATTCAAGGATTGTTCAATTTTTAATTCTTTCAAATGTAATTTATTTAATGTTGAAAACTGTCCCTGCCTGTCAAAATAATAACACTGATTTATTTTTGCCGTAACTGATAACTTTCTTTTCAACATTTAATTATTTTGTTAAAATTATTTATATTTCGTTGCAAATTCATGTACCTTATTAAAAATTTCTTTAGTTTGGTAGAAAATTTGTTTGATTGGTTGAAAATTGATTCTTTTGCTTCAAAATAGTTTTTTCTTATTTTGAATTAATTTTTTATTGAAAATGTAACTGTCTATCATCAGATCTATCATTTTATTTGAAAAAGTCTCTTTTTACATAGATTTTAGATCTTTTTCCTTAAGAAATTTCTGTTTTTTTTTAAATTCATCTTCTGGATTTAAAATTCTACTATTTGTTTGAAAATTCATATTTTTGATTAAAAATTCATCATTGTGATAAAAAATTTATTTATTTGGCAGAAAATTCGTATCTGTTTCGTCGAAAATTAATTTTTGTAATTGAAGTTGTGACTATCCCAGTTTTGATTTAAAATTTATATTTTCAGTTAAAAATTAATTAATTTGGTTCAAGAATCATTTTTCGTTGTTTAACATTTTTTAAATTAAAATTAATCTATTCTAGTTTTGGCTTGTAATTTATCTTTTTTAATTGAAAATTTATAGATTTGATTGAAACTGTATCTTTTTGGTAGAAAATTATTAATTTTTTGGGCTTTAAATTAAACTATTTTGTTAAAGAATCATTTTTTGATTGAAAAATGATTGTTGCAACTAAAAATTAAATTCTTCTATTTTTAGTTGAAAAAACATTATTTTAAGTAAAAAAACTACCGTGTTGAACATTTTTTTTTATTTTTTGGTTAAAAATTTATTTTTCTAACATTCTAAGTATTTTAACCCTCTCGACGTACACTGGTGTGAATATGCACCAACAAAATTTTTAAGTTGCTGGCATTTTCCGCTTTCACTTTTCCGAGGTATACCCCCACTACGACAAATATGCGGTACCTCTCTAGCATATATTTGCACAAGTATTCCTTGTGTGTGTGCAGCATCGTTGCCGACTCCGAAATATAAAAATAGCGAATTTTGCTATCGGGCACTTGGATTTCTATTGAAACTAAGTAAATTTAATCTTTCTTACAATAATTATAGATTTTAAAATATTTTTTGAAATAACTTGGAAAGATAAAGTTTTTTCGCATTCGATAGCCACCATAAATAAATTTAATTTTGCTCAAATTTGTGTACATTTACGTGATTTATTTATAATAATAATAATCAATTTACAATCATTATTTGATAATTTACGTTTTAGACTAAGTGCCCGGGTTTATAATCTCCAAAGTGCGAAAGATGTGGTTAGTGATTTTTGTACAGCATATTTTTGACCGACTTTTTATTAAATTCAACGGCATACCGTGTATTTGAAACATACACTGCCGGTCAAAAGTTTTCATACACCTATTTTTTCATGACTGATAAGTTCTCTTAATTTCAATTATGCCAGAGGTAAATAAATTTCTCTTAATGGGGTTGATTGTTCTACAAATTTTGTATAAAGTGAGCCTAGGATGAAGTTAATTTGTCTATCTTGTGAGTAGTTATTGCAAAAATAGTATAAATTAAAATTTTCATGAAATGTTCAATAACTTTCGAACAAACTAACATTTTTTAATATTCTTGGGCTCATTTTAAAGCTATTTTTGCACCGTATCACAACAGCTTATAAGCCTGAATCTTAAAAAATTTATCATCACATTGTAAAAACTGGAATTTGTAACCAAATTTTTGGAAAAATTGCAATATTTGTTGTGGAAAGAAAAATATTTTTGTGAAGTATATGAAACATATAATCACAAAATTTCTATAAAAGTCCTTCAAAATATGTATTTATTCTGATTTGCCGACACATAAAATGTTTTGCTGAGAACTAAGTATTTTCTTGTATTTTTTAAGTATCGATTTAATTTTTATGATCAATCAATGGTTTTATGGTGTTTTCTTGTTATTTAATATATTTACTTTTATTTGTTCACTGTGAAAGCACAAAATTTCCTCTTTGGAAATATACTAACTTTGTGGGCATGGAAAAAATGCTTAGTATGATTATATTACTTTTATATACTTATTTTCTTAAAAAACAATGTTTTAGCTAAATTTTTTATGACAATATATACATATATTTTATATTTCAATTGCAGCATTGTATTCTACGGAAAATTTCACATTAAAGACATATGTTTTTCGATATGTTTTCAAGATTTCTTAATCTTTAAATCAGCTGTTGAAATCGCGAAATCCCAATTTGCACCTATGTACGGTACATGGGTGCTGGAATGAAGTGTACGGTGAGAAGGTTAATTATGGTTGTAAATGGATCTTTTTTAGAAGAAAATTCATGTACTTTGTTGAAACTGAGTCTTTTTTGGTAGAGAATTAATCTGTTGGGTTGAAAATTTAACTAACTATTTGGTTACAAATTTATATTTTTTGGTTGAGGATCAATTATTTTAGTTCCAACTTTCTATTTTAGGTTTTTTTTATTTTTAACATAATTTATTCGAAAAAAAACAGTTATTGTCAATTTATAAATTTTCTTGCTCCTACGTAAAAAATGTTATAACAGGTTACAGTATTTTTAGGCCGAAAAGATTTTTTTCTTATAAATATATCACAGTTTAAATATTTGCTTAAGGAATTTAAATTATTCATCATGTCTTAACAAAATCATCAGCGTCTTTTATGGCCGCTTGCGATAGCCGCTTAGGCCGTATAATAATAATGAGTTAATAACGGCATAATGGGATAAAGTAGAAGACAGAGAAAGATACATTCAATTTTCAACAATGATGAAATTAGGAATATATGAAATCATGCGTTCTTTATTAAATAATGAAAAATTTCTTGGCAATTAACTAGTTATGACTTCTGGAAAAACAGGATAATTTAAAAAATTAGATTGTTCGTGAAAATGAAAATTCATCTTCTGAAATTCTAGAATGAGTTTGTTACCAGAAAACCTCTAAAAATCCTTTTCGAAATAATGCGCAAGTCCATATCGTATCAAATAACTAATCTTATTATATGATATACGCGTATGGCTATGCTACCGGACACTCTAAACTATAAGCGATTCACTGAAGCGCGACTCCAAAAAGTCACTTTGCACAGATTTTTACGATACTATTGACCATCAAAGTTGATGATAAGTTAAAAAAAATATTAAACTTAACAGCAATAACGTTTTTGCACTCCAAAAAAGAGTGATTCTACTTGAAATATATTGTCCTTTATTCTGTCACTGATCTGTCTCTTTACGATTTCTTGGACCAGTTAATATTATTTCTCATAATAAATTATCATACAAACCTTAGACCTCCAGACACCTACATAACTTTAGTCATTCGAATCTTTAAAATAGAGTTGAGTAGTTTAAAAGGAACATGTCTGTTTCTTGTTGCAGAGTTTAGTTTACAATTCGACTGTTTACCTAATGGCGAGCCTATTCCTGGCGTTCCTCGTGGCAGACCTTCTACCTCTTCCAACAGACAATCATCTAAGAGGACTCTTTCTCCTGCCGAGTCCTACAAGACCTCCTTCTTCTGACAGATATAGATGTAGAATCGTCCAATAAAAATTTTTATAGGATAGAGCACTTATCCCCTGTGTAAAACATAACCCTCTACAGTATTAAATCAATTAAGAAAAAGTAAGAATAAAATATTCTAGGACTCGTCGTATCGGAATGGACCGGTTGTCCACTTTCGATCGCGAAGGTAGCAGAAACAAATCTTAGCTACACTTCCTGGTAGTTAGTATTTCGAAATGTTCAGGGCGCTTAATTTTTTATGCAACCCTATGCGCGTGTGCTTACCTATCACCATACACAGAAAAAATTAGCGCTTCAAGTTTGTTCCAAGTTATTTTCTTACAAACTCAATTAAAACTTCAGTTATGTTTCTTCCATGAATAATGAAAAAACTGAAAAACATTTGAATTTCTGTTAATATTACTATTACTCAAAATGAACCAAGCATGGGTCAATTTTGGTTTGGTAAATTTTAATGCAATCCTTTTTTTCATAATGAAACTTTGTTTGTTTTCTGTCTAGTAGAGAAGCTCATGAGTGGGCACAACTTTCCGGAATGAATTTCAAGGCTAAGAGTTTTGTCGCAACGATTTCTACTATATTTTGTTTGGGATCCGGGTTGAAACAAATGAATTGTTTAATCTTTCAGACTGTGACTTTCAATTTATCCCATTCTTTAAACTTTTCCTGCTTCTTAGAATTAGAAAGATATTTGTTTTATTTGGTTGTAACTCATTTTAGTTATGTCTTGCGAACCCGTAATGATTTATAAAGCTGTTTTCGCTTTAATTGATGACAATGTTTTAAAGCTATAAGCTAGAAATTTTGTGAATTTTATTTAAAAACGTATCACTGATTTATTATATTTTAATGTCAACAGTGATATGTATTGCCTCTCGAGCAAGCCGTGTAAATAATTTCTGAAGTTTATGTATATAAATTGTAGTATCAATTTTAACGAATTTGTGAACTATTTGCTGAAAACGGGCTAATTAAATGTAAATATCTCAGAAAAACAACCTTTTGACTTTAAAAAATTATTTTCCACACCGCTAGATTCTTCGTTAGAATATCAATCATCTTTTCACTCTGCTTTGAAAAAATAAGAATCTTTTATCCTCTGGTCTTGACTTTGGCAATCGTTCTTAATTTTATTGATGAATATGATTGTTCTAAATATATACTTGTATATATCTATAATTTAAAAAAGCTTTCTGCAAATAACACATTGTCCAAGGTAATCCGGATACCATCCCAGTTGCTTTTTCCCCCAAAATTTTATTTGTCTTTTCCCGAAATAAGTACGAATTTAGTTGCACTTTATTTTAGAGAAATATAAATATAAATTTCAAATAATCAAATTGCTAGTTAAAAATGACCAATTTTAAATAAAACGATTTAATTAAACACGCTGTGACTTTTATAACTGCTCAAGCTAGCCATGTAGACCTTTTTCGATGGTATTGTATATAAATTGTATTATCAATTTCAACAAATGTACTAATTGAATATTTATCCTGGACACTGACTTTAATGATATGTGAATGTCTCAGGGGAATACGCTATAAACTTGTAGAGCATGAGATAAGGCTTATAGGATATATTATACAATCTGAAGTTTCGCACCAGGCTATTCCTTTGTTACACTGTTAATCAGATTCTTTATTAAAAAGTCCGGTTTTCCTCAGCTTCAAAAAAATGAGGGTCGTTTATACTTTAGTCTACATCTTGGCAATCGCTTTTGATTCTATTGGTGAATATAATATTACAATAATAATACAGATTTAATAACAGGTTAAGCCGCATTCTACCACAATTTTTTTTAAAATTGTATTTGTGTTTCATATGGAATTTTCACGAATTTCAGAAAAAGAAAATATAATTAGGTAAGGTAGAAGCTATTGGAAGCTCTATTCGAATTTTAACGACGATGAAATCGACGTATCCAAACCACAAGGTGCCATCTCAGTAGGACGAAATAAAAAGGTGCCATCTCGGGTAGCGAAACTTTAAAGCTTGAAAATCCCATGTAAATAGTAATAGGCAGACCAATTCCCTCTGTACCAGGAAACCTTTCTATTTGGTTCTGCTCAGATAGTACCTTATCATTTGGACACGTCGAAATTAGGAATATTTTGAATAACGCGTTCTTTATCAAATGAAAAAATGTTGTTAATCGTTTACTAATTCTGGCTTGAGTAAAAGATGATAATTTAAAGAATCAGATTTATTGCTAGAACATCATTAAAAATTCCTATTTAAATAAATTGGCGAGTTAACACCGTATCAAGTAGAGACTTTTATTATTTAATATACGCGTATGATTCTGCTCCGGACACTCTAATTTAAAAACGATTTACTGACGCTTGACTTTAACAAGATGTTTTGCACATTCTTTGCGATTGAAATGACCATTAAAGTTGGAGACAAGCTAAGAAAAACATTAAACTTAACAGCAATAACGTTTTTTTTTAACTGCAAGTACGACTAATTTCCCTTGAAATACATTTTCCTTGATACTGCCACTGATCTGTTTCTTTAAGGCTTCTCGGGCCGGTTATTCTTATTGCTCATAATAAACTATTATACAAACATTTGCCCTCCAGACACCTAAATAACTTTAGTCATTCGAATCCTCAAAATAGAGTTGAGTAGTTTAAAGTGACACACCTCTGTTTCTTGGTGCAGAGCTAACTTCACAATTCGACTGTCTACCTAATGGCGAGCCTATTCCTAGTGTTTCGCATAGCAGAAGTTCATGCTCTTCTTACCGAGACTCACGTAAGAGAACTCTTTCTCCTACCGAGCCTCATCTTCGTGCCAGGTCCAGGTCTTCTACTGCAAGAGGTCATCCTACTTCCAGGATCACGGCTCCACCTACAAGGCTTCCTTCTTCTGACGGATATGGATGTGGAATTGAACAACTTAGATTTATGCGGCTATGGTCCCACAGCAATCCGCAACGGATATTTGAACTTCGAAGATACACATTCCCCGTCGATAATTCACTTGAAATCAGAACTGGATATAATAAGTATCAGCCAACGCCAATCGGAGAACAAATTGTATTGTCAACAATCGATTGTGACGTCTTTGCAATATTGGAGAGTTATAATATTCTTGCTGGAATGTACATATATAGGAGTTCCAACAAAAAGCGGGCGAAAATAAATATGTTAACCAGCAATGTTACCCCCTTGACACGAGAAGAAGTTGATGAAACTCCAGTAGGTTCCAACCGCCCTATCATGATGTTCTATAGAGTAGAGAAAGTATTCCCTATGTGAACCATAACCCTCTACACCATTCAATTAATTTTAAAAATGTAAAACAAATGACAGTATGACTCGTCAGATCAGAACCAACCGGTTGTCCACTTTCGAACATGATGGTAGCAGAAACAAATTTTAGCTACGCCTAGCTAAGTAGTAGTATTTAAAATATAAATAGTATTTCAAAATGTTGGGGTACCTACATGTTTCATGCAACCATGTGCCCGTTTGCCTACCTATCAGGTCTATACAGAAAAAATTAGCGTTTCAATTTTGTTTCAAGATATTATTTTGCAAACTCATTTAGAACTTCAGTTATTTTTAGTTTCTTGACCCATGGCAAAACTAAAAGCAGTTGAATTGCTGATTACTTTCCTTCATGGATTTCAATGCCAAGAGGCCCGATGCAACGGTTTCTACTATAAAGTGACAGTATTCCGAATTCAAAGAAATAAATTGCATAATCTTTTAGACTTTGATTTTTGGTTTATCTAATTTATCAAACACTTTCTGTCTCTTAAAATTAAAAAAAAAATTATTTGTTTAATTTGGACGTACCTTATTTCAGTAATAGCTCGTGAACCCGTTGAGATTTTTTAGGTCACCTTGTCCTAAATTATGTAGATAAAAAGTTTTAAAGATAACGTCCTCTGAATTTCAGATTAATTCAGATTTAAATCTTGAAACTGCCTCGCATGAAATGTAAATACCTTCGATGTAATGACATGACGCCTATCCTCTGTCAGATAAAGAATATAATATATATTATATAATCCATGATAAAGCACTAGAATATTCCTTCGTCACATAATTAAACAAATTCGTCATCACTAAATTATTTAGTTTTTTCTACTATTTGGAAAAAGTGAGGATTCTTTATACTCTGATCTACACCTTGGCAATCATCCTTAAATCTATTGGTGACCATATTGATATTATAGTACGTAATAGGCCCTCTATCCAAAGCGCTAATTTTCCGAAACTCTATTTGAGGTTGTCCGAAATTAGTTCGAATTTTAGCTGAGTTTATGCGGTATAGATACAGAACTTGTACAAATGTTAAAAGCAGCAAGTGCAATCAGTTAGGATGTAAGACAGCGGAAGCAACGTTAGACATTTAATGATGATAAAATTAGAAATAACTGAATCATATTCGAGCTCCGTAGATACAAGTGCTCCACAGATACGAGCTTCTTGTCTCCAAAGGAGCGTGCGGAATTTTTCACCTCTACCCTTGCCCTATTTAAAAGTCAGGCGCGCGCAAGTGCGCTTCGCCTTGAAATCGAGGTGCGCGTGCGCTTAGTAGGCTTTTGTATGTTCTGACGCATTATCCCCGACATCTAATGGTCCCAGGAGTATCATTCTCTCTCACGGTCTTATTTTTGGAGTTCCCCATTCCCGAAATTTTTGCATCTTCTTATTCTTCTTCTTTTGAAAGACTCAATTGTCGTAAGAGACCTAAATCAACGATTTAAAATACTTTTACGGTATTTCATGGAATTTAACAAGATTTAAAGGATTTTATTCATTCAGTAAATATTTAAAAGAGTTCTAAATATTTATATACATATTTTTCTTTAATAAAATCAGTCCATTCATTCTAAACGAATCTTAAATGATTTTTACAGATACATAATTTTTGCAATAATTCTCAAGATGAGATTGCTCTTTTTCTATTTTGCCTGAAACTAAATGTCGTCTCTTTCTTCGATCTTTTTATGTGACTTCATTTATTTTATAAATATCTGTAAACTTTAGGATTTTCGCCAGAACAAAAGCATATCGATTCTCCAATAACTTTATCTAACATGTTTAAACTCAACCGAATTCTGCTTTCTAATTTGCCTAAAGGAATTGTGTTATCACTCGAACCGGTGATCCGCAACAAAATCTGGTGAAATCTCGCAATCTAAAATAAATTGGTGGACAAAAAATTAATTTAGTCACCTAAAAACTCTCTGCTGAATTCGGACGAATAGGACATTTAAAGACCATATGACTGTTCACGAATTTACACGAATTTTCAACTAACTTCAATTCGAGATTGTCGCAAAGCAACGCTTACGGGGACTTCCCTCGAATTTTTCTCAATTAGCCTAAATTATTTTCTTTTTACTGGGTTATCTTTACTTTTTTGGCCAATTAAAAAACTCTAAAACAGTTGAATTTCCTTCAATATTCGCATGACTAAATATGAACCAATTATATTTCAATTTTGCTTCAGTACATTTCGATGCCATTCCTTAGTTTAAAATTAAATTTGGAATATTTTCTATGACGTGAAGGAGTTTATGAGTGGGGATAACTTTTCCTCATAGGTTTCAATGCAAATGTTTTCGAATAAATGGCTCGTCTAATCTTTTAGTCTTTGGTTTTTAATTTATCAAATTTTGAAGGAACTAAATTAACATTTGGTTCATTTGGTCGTAACTCATTTTAGTCATATCTCGTGAACCCGTGAAGAGATTTTAAATTATTTTGGCTCGAATCAGGATATCATATTTCGAAGATTACGTCCTTTGGATTTAAGATTATTTCAAATTTTTTTCTTGAAACCGTCTCAAATAAAATTTAAATGCCTACAAAGTATTAACATGACGCCCACACTCTGTCATATAAAGATTATGATATATTATTTAATCTATAATGAAGCACTCGAATGTTCCTTTGTTATACTGTTGAAAAAATTGTAAACAAATTCGTCATCAGTAAATTGTTCAGTTTTCCCTCTTGTTGGAAAAAATGAGGATAGTTTATACTTTTGTCCACACCTTAATAATTAAACTTAATTCTATTGGTGACAATAATAGTATAATAGTAAGTAATCCGCCTTATAACCCAAGCGATAATTTTCTAAAACTCTGTTTGAGTTTGTCCGAAATTAGTACGATTTGTAGCTGATTTTGTACGGTATTGAAACGAAATTTTTACGAATTTCCGAAACTGCAATTACAATTAGTTAAGATGGAAGATTCTTTGGTGGAAGATGTTTCGAGTTCTTCAAAGCCACATTTTTTATCACCGTGTTTCTTGTACCTGGCGAAATTCAATTGGGTACTTTACTACTGTTGTCTAAAGTTTATTAGTTAAGTTTTTTAACTGTAGCGTCATTTATAAAAAATACGTAATATCGGAAATGGCTAGGACGTTCGTTATGACGTATGATCCGAGCTTTGATGAAAGGAATTGTCTAACAGGGAAAGCTTCATTTTATTTTGAACGATGGTAAAATTACTCATATACTAATCAGTAGAGACACTCATACGAAAAATATACGAAATCTATTTTTTTCACTTTCATATAAGATCAATATTTATTTAATGAAAATTTCCTAAATTTAAGATTTTAAATATAACAAATTTATTTCGATTTCTATACATCATCAATAATTTGAAACTTCAAAACACATTTGAATAGTTTAAACGGGTGAATCTCCTTTTCTTGTTGCAGAATCAAACTATGGTTGATTTCAAGTTAAAACCTCTTTCGTTTGAAATAATATCAACTGTTATGTTTTTCATTAAGAATTCATTTATTCAAGTTTAAAATTCATGTGTTTTGTTTAAAATTCAACCATTTGGGCATAAAATTAAACTGATTTTTTCAACAGTAATATGAAATTTCTTACACATTTCAGTTGAAGAGATATGGCGATCTAACTATTCCAAGAAATTTAATTTAAGCACTTATTTTTTAGGAGCCTAAGTCTTTTCTTGAAAGAAACATCGTTTCGAAAGTGTCTAAAGGACTCACATTTATTCACTATCATTTCTCTGGTCCCCTCTCAATACTTTTAATAATTAATCAATAATATCTCGGTTTCTTTATCTATGCATGCCACAAATGAATCGTAAAAAAGATAAGAAGTGGCGCAATGTTATTCATTATTACTTTTAGTAATTTATTTTTAATTTAATTAAATTTATATTCTCGGCTGTTTCCAAGCGATAGCAAAAAATATCCTAGGTCCGATTAAAATTTCCGTTTTCCCGATTTATGAGGTAATGCAACCAGTCGGTGTCAATCGGCAAACTTCTTTTAAGAATGCGAATTAAAAAAAAATGTTATTGCCATTTTAAACGCATCCAAACGATTTGTTATTTCCTGCCTAGGCTCTGAGAAACACATTCTTATCACAATACTCGCGCTTTGCGCTAACTTTTCGACAGCGTTGATTGCCAATCGAAGTGCAAGCATAACATTCGAGAAAGTCTTTAATTTTTTAAGAGCTATTTTTGAAAGCTTTCTAACTGATTTTTAAGAAATGCGCATCTTTATCTTGGCCCGAGCTAACGTGTTTTAAATTCATCAGAGACTTTTATTGAAGCTTGTTCTAGTCTTATAAATAATCTTCGAAGCTAATGTACCTGAGTTGTAATATCATATTAAACAAATTTACAAACACATCTTTTTTCTTGAACTTGGCAAATAAAACGTACCTTAGTATCACAAGTTTCACGCTTTAAATTTACCTGGTAATAATTTACGCTAAACTATGTGTATAATATACAATGAGTCACTAGAATAACCATTATTTATACTGTTAACCTATTTCTTTACGATTAAATTAATCAGTTGTCCCTCTGCTTTGAAAAAATGAGAAGCGTTCATAGTCTGATTTTCACGTTGGCAATAATTCTTAATTCTATTGGTGAATATAATAATCTAATTATTTGTACAATGCAAATGATATTTTTGAGCTTTCTGCATGTTAATTTATCCGAATTGAGTAGCATTTCTATCTATATTAATCAGTTCTTTGTAATTATTTGGATCACGATAGTTATTCCAGAATTTGAAATTTAATAGATGGTCCCATAAATCACTATAATGAAAAAATACTGAAGAAACTTTAGTAGGGACGAGTCTGTCGTTTAGTTTTTAAGTTCTCTCAAATTTAAGATTTTAACAAAATCAAAGAGTATACCGATTATTTAAAAACGTCAATAATTCTAATCTTCCGAATTGTTTTGAAAACTCCTAACGAGGACAACTTTGGTCCTTTTTTCAGAATCAGGTTTACAGTTCGACTGCTTGCCAAACGGCCAGCCTATTCAAGATGTTCGACGTGGGGCTTCTTCTTCTTCTTCTTCTTCTTCTACTAGACATTCAACTGAGAAAACTCTTCCTCCTGTCAAACCTCCTCTTCGTAACAGGACTATATCTCCTGAAAGACCTAATTTTCCTTCCAGGTTAATTGCTCCTCCTAGATCTCTTCCATCTGCCAACGGATATGGATGTGGACTTGAAAATTTGAGACTTATCCGGCTTATTTCACGTTCGAATGCGCAGCGACTATTGGAACTTCGAAGATACACTTTCCCTGCCGATACGTCAATTATGCTAAGAACAGGGTATAATTCCTATGAGCCTATACCCACCGAAGAACAAATTGTATTGTCAACATCCGATGGTGACGTCTTTGCAATATTGGAGACTTACAATGTTCTTGCTGGATTATATTCATATCATAGTTCTGTGCTAAAACGGGCAAAAATAAACATGGAGACCGCCACAGTGACTCATTTGACCAAAAAAGAAGTCGATGAAATTCCAGTAGGTATCCGCCGAACAATCATGAAACATTTTATAATAGAGAAACTAAGCGCTCCTATAAACCACAGTTCTCTATACCATTAATTAAATTTTAAAAGTGTGAAACTACAATATATTTATTTTAATGCGAAGTCAGACCAAAATGCATAATTACGTTTAAAAACAATGTATTGTAGTTCTCGAGGCTTTAATTTTTCGTCAATGTCCTGACAATTTTTAAGAAGCATCAGTGAGTTTGAGTGCCGCTTGAGCTAGCCTTGTAGATAATTTTCGACGGTAGAGTACACAAAATTGATGTCAATATTTAGAGAATTTATTAACTTAATTTTTTTCTTAAAACTGGCTGCACGAATGTAAATATTTTCGAAGAATAAAGCTGAAGCCTACAATCTATGAGATAACGGCAATATAATATATTATAGAATTTATAATGAAGCACCAGATTATTCCTTCGTCACTCTGTCAAACAAACTTGTCATCAGAAAACTTATTCAGTTTTTCCTCTACTTGGATAAAATGAGGATCATGTATAGTCTGGTTTTTACCTTAGCCATCGTTTTTAACACCATTGGTGAATATAATAGTATAATCATATTTATAAATATATAATTAGTTTAACATATTTCAACATATATTTCTTTTAAAAATAATAATTTGTCAAAAATACCTCGGCTTTATGTTAGAGGTACTCTGAAAATTAGAATTGTTTGAAAATAATTTCAATATAAAATCACAAAGATTCCCAATTTAAAAACAGCTAGATTATTTTGGCGTATATCACCGGAAGTACATATCGATATGAATTTCAAAGAATATTTATAATCTTTCATCAATTTAGTGTTATTTTAACATTTATCACCCAATACCGGTTCTTTGAAACACAAAACGTTAGGTCTAAAAGAAGTTTTACATTCACAGAAGCAAATTCAATGAGAAAAAATTATTTAAATAATTAAGTAAGCAAATATAAATAAATGAAAACTTTATCAAAAAAAATTTCCGAATTAAAAACATTTATCCGCATGGTAAAAGGTTTTCGCTTCTGTCCCCTTTATAGGGAATTTAAAGTAAAACTTGTCTAGCCACTTTTACAAATAAAATCTCTTCAATACTGCTAGTCAAGCATATAAGAACTTTCCCAGGGCAAACTTCCCTCATGCACTCAATCACGCCGCACAATTTTACCACAAGTGTCACAAAATAGCAACGTAGAAATAAAATGTTGTCCTTTGTTTCCTGTTGCAGAGTTAAGTTCTCATTTTGAGTGTTTACCTAATGGTGAACCTATTCCTGGTATTCCACGGGACGGGCCGTCTTATTCACCTGGCAGAAATAATTCAGTTGAGAAAGCTCTTCCTACTAATGATGCCCCTCTTCGCGTCAGATCCAGGTCTCGTTCTACCAAAGCTCCTCTTCGTGTCAGATCCAGATCTCTTCTTGCCAGGCGCACTATTTCTTCTTCCAGGTCTATGGTTCTTCCTAGTAGGTCCATTGTTCCTCCTATGAGGCTTCCTTCTGCTGACGGAAATGGATATGAACTTAAAGATCTTCCATTTATTCGACTCATTTCCCGCGCGAATCTACTCCGGAAATTCGAACTTCGAATATATACTTTTCCTTCCGATAAGCTACTTTTCATGAAAACTGGAAGAACTACATATGGGCTTATGCCAACCCATGAACGAATTGTTTTATCAACATCTGAAGGGGACGCATTTGCAATATTAGAGAATCATAATGTTCTTTCTGGAATGTATTCACCCGATAAAAACATTAAAAGACGGGCGAAAATAAACATGGCCAGCGGTGAGGTTTCCGCACTGACCCCTGAAGAAGTGATTGATACACCAGTAGGCGTCCGCCGCCCAATTACCGGGTGTTTTCGAGTGGAGCGTAAAGGCCATGTGTGAACGACAATCTTCAACATCGTTAATAAAAATATTTCAAAATGAAATATAATCTATGCGTTTAGATGTCGGATCAAAATGTGTAATGAAATTTTTAATTATATTGAAAAGCCAATGTGTTATGTTTTTGAAGATATTAATTTATCGTCAATGTTCCAAACTTTTTTTAGAAGCAGATAAAAAAATCTGCCCCTATTAGCGCGGATATTCTATGGGTTCCCTATTATTTAATATATTAATATCAGACTTCGAAGAATAAATGGAGATAATAATTAGCAGCAGTTAGAATAGATACACAGAAATACGCAGAGATAGAAAAAAGTCCAATTTAAATGTAGGAAAGCCAAAGATAAGGAGGTTAAGAAAAAGTAAAGGAAAAGAATGGACGGGTAGATGTAGGGGAATAAAGTTTTAAAAAAGTAAAAGAGTTTCAATATCTGGTATATACTTTGCAAACAAATGGAGATCATAGAGCTCATATAAGATACAGGATAAAAAAGCAGTAGAGGTAATGAAACAGATATGGAGATTAGGAAAAAGAAGGTTTAAAAATTGGCCGGTATCAGGTTATAGAACAGAGATATGGGGATGGAAAGAAATAAAACAGATTGACAGTTTACAATAAAGGCATATAGGGTAAACGTGAGGGGTAGACTGGAAGACGCCGGGATATATGGTGAGAGAAGGAGCGAAAAGAGATAAATTAAGAACCAGAGCGGGATAGACGGCATGGGGATTTGAGACGAAGCTGAAGTGAGGGGGAGACAGTTTAGCGAGAAAGTGTTGAATAGAAGTAGAAGAAAGGATAAAGAGGGAGATAGAATTGATAAGATCGGAAAGAAAAGAAGGTAGTTCTTTAATGCTAGATATATAGAAGACGGGACTGGAGTGAACCAATTCCCAATTCAAATCCGCACCGAAGATTCGAACTGAGAAGATACACTTTTGGTGCCAATAATTATTCAAACTACGAACAGGATACAATGTCCGTGAGTTCATTCCAACTCAAGAAAAAGTGGTATTATCAACAACCGATTGCGATATCTTTGCGGTATTGGCGGGTCATGATGTTTTTGCTAGAACATATACATACACTACTACTAGTAACGACAAAAGGTGGGTAAAATAAACACGAAAAGTGGCAGAGTGACTCCATTGACCTGAGAAGAATTTACTGGATCTCCAATAGGCTTCCACCGTCCAATCACGGAAAATTTTTAAGTTGGAAACACTTATCTTAACCCAAAGGAAGGCGAGACGACGGTGGAGTATCTATAACAAATTAAGAGCCAATCAATTTTCCAAAACATTTTTGTCACATGTTTATTAATAGTACTTTTTCTTTCAGGTGAATCAAGTTGCAACAATAAAGAAAGACTAGATATTTTTATTCGATGACGTCTAATGTAAAATCCATATTTCGCTGCTAATATATCACCTGGACGTGATAGAATTTTTAGTTCTCAATTGAAAACATTTACAATGAATTTAATTTAAATTTAAAAAAAGTATGTTTAGTACCTAGTTAGTAAAACTATTATTACCTCACGAAAAATGAACAGCTGAAATTCTTATCACGAATCAAACTGCTCATATCTTATCTATGTTAAACAGAGCTAATTTCGAGTTTGAAAAAATAAAAGACAAGAAGAGTACCTTGCTTCATTATTAGCCTAATTCTTCATTAATCTGTGAAACAGCTTTTTTCTACGTGGAAAAAATGAGGGGGTCGTATACTATGGTTTTCACTTTGACAATTATCCTTCATTATATTGGTAAATAGATTAGTTTTATTTTATTATTTTATTAAATTTGTTTCCAAAAATTAAACATCGTGCTCCTAGGTGATAAAGGGAAGTAATAAATAGATAAATTATTATTTTATTGTAAGTAACCTAGCCGTTAGAAGGTTTATGGAGGCCCTGGGCCCCACTGAAACCTTCAATAAAATCATAAGTAACTGTACTGCGAGATTGTTCATAATTATTAAGAATAAATTTGAAAAATCTGGAAATGGTATTTTAAATTTTGCTTAACTGCTAAAGAATTCCGAAATTTATAGAATTTTGTACCTCAACATTAACTTGTGTCATAATCTAGGTAAATTGTGTCAAAAATCTGAAAACAGGACCTAATATTCGAAATTGCGAGACATAACTTATTATGTTACTTCTTTCCAATGATGTCATGACACGAGTTTCAGCCAAAGCCCAAAATCCGAAAAATTTTCGAGAAATACAACATCTAGATTTGCAATGTATATGGAAGTTTTTAAATATGAAAATATTTATTTGAGGAGTTAAAAAATATTGCTTTAGAACTGAAAACGTTTTGACGAAATATATTTGTGTTTCAGTGACCTATTAAACATGAGTTATCTCCCGCGGATCTGCAAATAAAAGAACAGTTTCAGCATTCGAGAAATGTGATTTTTGGCTTTTGCTTCACATGAAATTATATCGTATTAAAACAACGTTTTAGAAATTTTTAAACCTTAATGATATATAAGATAAAGTTATTGTATTTTGTACATGATGGTTTCCTCTCCTCATGATCCTATTATAATTTTCCTTTTTTTCCTCGCGTATAAAAGTGCATTACATTCTGTACACAAATTTCTGAATAACGACTAAATAAATATATTTACAGGACTTCTGAAGACACATGAATTTTGACTCGCAAACCTAGATTATTTTAGATTCAGATCCTTTGTGCAAAACAAATTTTAAATGTGATATTTTCCCCTTATCCCAAAAAATATTGAGCGAGCAAAACTCCTCTAATCCTGTAGACTCTTGTGAATCCTGTAAATATCCGTGCTCCATTCCATCATTGGTACATTGCTCTTCAAGCTTTTAAGATGTTTTTAAGAGTAAACTTCCCTCATGTCCTCGGTCTTGCCTCACAATATTTAGACAATGGATTCATCAAATACCTAAATAAATAAAAAATGTTCTCTCCTTCTTGTTGCAGAGTTAAGTTTACAATTCGACTGTCTACCTAATGGCGCGCCTATTCCTCGTGTTTCTCGTGAAGAGTGTTCTTCCTCTACTGATAGACAATCACATGAGAAGACTCTTCCTTCTGCCGAGTCTCATGTTCGTGTCAGGTCCAGGTCTCCTGCAACAGTTCATCCTCAGTCCAGAATCACAACTACACCTACAAGACTTCCTTCTTCTAACGGGTATGGATGTGGACTTGAACAACTCAAATTTATTCGGCTTTCTTCTTACGCAAATCCACTTCGGATATTCGAACTTCGAAGATTCACTTTCCCCGCGGATAATTCACTTAAAATCAGAAATAGGTATAATACATATGAGCCAACGCCAATCGAAGAACAAATTGTATTGTCAACACCCAATGGTGACGTATTTGCAATATTGGAGAGTTATAACCATCTTGCTGGAATGTACATACGTGCAAGTGGAAGCTCGAATCGAAACCGGGCTAAAATAAATATGTTAACCAGCCTGGTTACCCCCTTGACCCGAGAAGAAGTCAATGAAACACCAGTAGGTAGCAGCCGCCCAATCATGATGTTCTATAAAGTAGATCACGTATCCGTCATGTGAACCATAACCCTCTACAATAGGGGTGACCACGGACCACTTGCAGTGCTTCCCCTGCCTCTCGGCCTTGCGCGGAACAGCGTCAACACCGGGCTTGGTTGGATCGGACGCTCTCGTATCCGCTCGGCTTCGTTCGCCAAGTAGTCGAGAACGGCCGTACTCCCACTTATCCTAGCAAAGGCGGTAAGAGTGGGATTTGACGAGTTGTCAGATATTAGCTGCCGGAGCTCGTACATGACTATCTCTGCTCTGCAACATTAAATAACATAAGAAAACGCAAAACTAAAATAAAGCAGGACCCGTCAGATCGGAGCGAACTGGTTGTCCGCTTTCAAACGTGAAGGAAGCAGAAACAAATCATAGCTACACTTCCTGGTAGTTAGTCTTTCGAAATGTTTAAGGCCCTTCAAGTTTTCTGCAACCATGTGCGCGTGTGCCTACCTATCACTATAATCATAAAAAATTAGCGTTTTAAGCTTGTTTCAAGTTACTTTCTTACAGACTCATTCAGAACTTTAGTTCTGTTCACTCCCTTGACCAATGACAAAACTGAAAAACAGTTGAATTTCTGTCAATATTTGTATTAATCAATATCCATATGTTGATGCCATTTCTTTTCCAAAATGAAACTTTGTTTATTTTCTGCGTATTGGAGTAGTTTATGGGAAGGTACAGTTTCACTGTATTGATCTAAATGCGAAGAGTTTTGATGCAATGGCTTCTACTATATATTGTTTGTGATTCAAATTAAACAAGAGGATTTTCTAATCTTTTAGACTTTGATTTTTAATTTATCTGATTTTCAAAACTCTGCCTGCTTCTTAGAACTAAAAAAAATTGTTTTATTTGGTCGTAACTTATTTTAGTCATATCTCGCGAACCCGTGAAGATTTTTATCCTTTCTTTGCTATAATTAGGAATAATTTTTGAAATCTTATGCGTTGGAAATTGCCGATTTTCATCACAACCTTCTTCGCTCATGGCATGAATTGAAGCCCGGGTACAAAAATCGTGCAATTCTTCAATTTTATTTAAAGTTTATCGCCGATTCATCATATTTCAATGTTATCCGTGATAATTATTGCCACTCGCACAAGCCATGTAGATAATTTCTAAAGTTTATGTATGTAAATTGTAGTATGAGTTTTAACGAATTTGGTGACTAAGTGTTTATTTGAAACTGGCTAATTAAACGTAAATATCTCCGAAAAGCAAGGTTTGGGCTTTCAATAATTTGTGTTTGCACTGTTAAATTCTTAATTATAATAACAATCAGCTTTTTACTCTACTTGGAAAAAATGAGAATCGTTTATATTCTGGTCTTTAACTTGGCTATTATAATGTGTTTTATGATAAATATTGCCCGTATTGATACAGAATTTGTAAGAATTTCAGGATGAAAAAGTACGATGAGTTAATGATGAGTTAATGAAATTGAAGTTTCTTGCTATGTTGGAATTTCAAAGACGATAAAATTAAGAATTTTTAAACAACTAGTTCCATATTAATATACTAATCAATTCCTTATAAGTTTCTCGAGTATAACAGCTGTTTCAGAATTTAAAAACTGTTCAATGGCTCGTTCAATCCATAGGAAAAATATTGAAGAAAATTCAGTATGGACGTATAATGATTTTCCTACAAAGAATGTCGTATAATTTGTTGTCGATTTCAGAAAAAAATAATTATGAGAAACTCAGTACAGAAATATAAACGGTTAGAATATTTAAAAAAGTGAATAACAAAAAAAAACAAAAGCTATAAACGATTAATTTATTTATTCACTTAATGCAGGACATCAATTAATTACCAGGGATCTTTAAATAAAAGCTATAGATCAGAATAAATGCTTTCCTGTAAATAAATTATGTTGAAACTACATGATTCTAATATTTTTGCATTTTAAAAAAAAATGTTTTTACTTTAATTACAGTATTACATAATGTCATTTTAAATGCTTTGATTTATATATTTCCATTTTTGAGCCCCTTTATGCTTAACTGTTTATTTCTAATTTAAAAAATTAACATGTCCGGCAAAATTTCAGAGCAATATATATTATTCTTTTTTTGATGGTTATAAATTCAATCTTAAGTTTCAACTCCTTATTTGAACTTCAAATATTACAAACATATAGAACTTTTAGGGCTTTAGTTATTATAAATTTCGAATAATCAAATCGTTAGTTAAAAATGATAAATTTTAAATTAAAGGGTTTAATTAAAAAACTGCCCTCTTTTCAAATTAGTTCACAGACATTTGATTTTCATTCCGTCCTATTAGAAATTACATAATTTAAAACGTTTTTTAGAATAGTTCAAGTTTCAGGACTTAGAATTTTTACTTCTTCGATTTTGATTGGAACTTTTGCCAATTTTGACTTTTTTAATGGCTCTATTCCGTTCCAATGACATTGGCATCATTTGAAGAAATTATTATTAGAATATTATTCCTAGGATTCTAATTTTAATCATAGATCATGCCACGAGTTGAAATCTAGTTACAAAATTCGTCGCCCTTTGGTTTGGAATCTGACAAGCTTTCTATGTCTTCAAAAAAACACGTAGCTTATTTTTTGATCTACCCGAGTAAAAATAATTCGTTTTGACTAAGTCTTATTCAAGACATGGCCAAGATATAGCAAAGACTTTTTTACAAGTCTCACCCCTGGCCACGAGCGAGCTTTAAATTTTACAGAATGTTTATATTATTTACCTTCATGATATTTATTGTTTATATCTTAATCATTTTATTCAATTAAAGTAATAATATTCTTTGTGTGGAAAATCTGAAAATGTTTTCCATGTTTTCCTATCAGCTGGTTTGAAAAATAAATAAAATTTATATACATGATTTCCAATTTAATTAGTTTAGTTTTTCAATTATGTTCTAAGTTTCTCTACATTGCGTGAAAATGACAGTATCAACGATTTTTTTTAATGTAAAAAAATTTTATAGATTATCATCTCAGTGTTTGACAAATTTATTATCTCTATTTTTTCGGAAACTGGCTGCTCAAATGTAAATATTTCAGAAAGCCAAACTTGAAACTTTCATCTGTGAGATAGCGACTGAAGTATTTTTTTTTATGATTTAAAATAAGGCAAAAATTTAACATCTTGCTTTTAGGTGATAGAGGGAAGTAATGAATAGCTAAATTATTATCTTATTGTAAGGATTGTGAGGTTCTTCAGAATTATTAAGGATAACATCTTCTCCGCTCTTTGTTGTTGCAGAGTTAAGTTCACAATTCGATTGTTTGCCTAATGGCAAGCCTATTTCCTGGTGTTTCTCGTGACGAACCTACTTCCTCTACTAACAGACGATCACATGAGAGGACTTATCCTTCTGCCAATACTCTGCTTCATGCCAGGTCGAGGACACCTCCTCCCAGGTCCATGGCTCCACCTTTAAGGCTTCCTTCTTCTGACGGGCTTGGATGTGGACTTGAACAATTAAGATATGTTCGGCTCATTCCTTTTAGGAATCCAAATCAGACATATAAACTTCAAAGGTATACTTTTCCTGCCGATAAATTACTTAAAATAAAAACCGGACATAATATTTTTGAGCCTGTGACAAACCAAGAAACAATTGTATTATCAACTGCCATTGGTGACATCCTTGCAATATTGGAGGGTCATAACTTTCTTATTGGTACATATGCATATACTACTGCCACTCGCGATATAAGACGAGTAAAAATAAACATTTTAAGCGGCATCGTTACCAAATTGACCCGAGAAGAAATGTATGCCACTCCGTAGGTATTTGACGCCCAATTAGGAACTATTTTCTAGTACAGCATGTAAACCTAGGCTTAAACGAAAATCCTTCAAACCATTAAATAACCAAAAATTATGAGTTATAATTGGCAATTACAATAAAAATTTAATTTATTATGATTTAGGAGACAAATTTTCTTTTTAATCCCTTACAAAAAAAAATTGGGAAGACTCTTAAGGGCACCTGGAATGTCTAGACTACTCTTCTTGTCAGGTCCACATCTCCTCCTGGCAGCTCCATTGCTCCAGCTACAAGAATTTCTTCTTCTGACGGGTTGGGATGCGAACTTGAACACGTTCGATTCATCAGGGTTATTTCCGGTGAGAACCAGCTAGAAATATTTGAATTTCGAAGATACACTTTCCTTGCCGGCATGATTACCGCATTGACTCGAGATGAAGTCTTTGAAATTACATTACCAAGTAAATATATTATGGTTCTCGAGGCTTTCAACATTTTCCCATGCCCCATAAAATTATTTTCGGCAGCAGGTACACAAATCTTCTAGGTGCATTCTCATCACGCGCACAGCGCGCTGCGCTCGGAATTTTAAGCACGCTGTGACGCGCACATTTTTGGTACTTGCGTTACGTGCTCGGATATGTATTCCTCTTAATTTGGCTAGTTTTTTACACATTTTTTTAACATTTGTGGAGGTTTTTCAGCACAGAAATATACTAGAAAAAAATCAAGAAGACCTAGAAATTAAAATTGAAGTGGCCGCAAATTTTCCAAATTTTACATTTGGTATTTAATAAAAATTTTGTTTTTTTACTTGTGCTCTCAAATTTTTTGTGCAAGTAGGCGCTTCTTTATCATATAAATCTAAAATAAATACTTGAAAACCCAGGAATCAAACAAGAAATACAAGGAAAAATGTTAAGAATCTGTGGAATCAAAATTCGAAACATTAATTTTCGAAAAAGTTGAATCGGTTTCTTTCTTTACTTGTTTTTTTGTGTATCTAAAGTATGTGTTAATGTGTTAACTTAATTTTTTTTTGAAACCGAATCTAATGAAAGATACGTATCTCAAAAGGACATTCCTTAGATGGATATATTAGAAGGATATTCTACAAGATAACGATTACGCCATTGACCCGAGAAGAAATTGAGGGATCACCAGTAGGTGTCCGCCGCAAAATAATATTAAATTATAAAATATTGTATGTAAACTACGAACATCCTCACAAATTCTTTAAAATTGTTTTAGATAATCATACGTTTATGATAATAAGTAGCCTACAGCTCTAGCTTGCGCCTATTACCCGTGGCACGAGCTTCATTATTTTGATCGCATATTGCATTCTTCTCCTCAACTGAAGCTCAACTCGTTTCACTTCAATCCCAAAATCTAGGCGAGGGGTTAATCGCTGAGAAATCTCAGCTTACCGTGCTAAAAATCTTTAGTTAGTAGAGATTTTTTTTTAACTTTACTTAGTAGACATGATAACGTGACATACTTCCTGACACTAGAATTATTCTCCAAAACCTCGGTGAAACTTTTCCCGAAATACGTTCAATTTCGAAACGTTCCACAATAGATTCGATATAAAAACTAATCTTTATTTTTGTTTGCAGAGTTAAGTTCATAGTTCGATTGTTTGCCTAATGGCGAACCTGTTTCTGACGTTCCTGATGCATTCTTGCTCTTCTTCTCGTAATAAACATTTATTTGAGATCTCTCTTGCTCCTGCCAATACTCCTGTTCGTTTCAGGTCAAGGTCACGTCCTGAAAAGCCTGTTCATCATACAAGCCTTTCTATTAATGCAAGACGTGTTCCCTAGTACAATTTACTGAGAGAAAGTTATCTCCGAAACTATGAAATCGTTTCTATTTCTTTCCATAATCTGCGTTCTATTTTTCCGAATATTTGTGAGAAAAAATCAGTACACCAAAGTCTCGCTTTCAGACACCCCATTTTCGGCTTTTCTAGAACTGCTGGTTCTCGCAGCGTTTTTGGGGGGCAGAGCAGAAGCGGTTGAGACAGCCGTCTGGAAAGAGGGTCGGAAATGGTTCAGGCGGCTCTGACTGTTAACGTTGAAATCCCCCCGAAAACAGTCTAAGGATATTTGAAGATAAACTCCGACACGGGACTGCAAGCGAGAGTTGGGATTATAATTTTTCAGCGTTATCCAAAAATTATGTATATTTTTATCAACTTGAATTTTTCAGACGTAAGTACTAAGCATTTCTGATAAAAACAGAAAGCTCCAGATACAGATCTCGAAAAAAAACTGATAGAAAATTGCACACAAACTTATGAGACATTTTTAACAGGTCTCTTCCTCAAGTGTCCATCGCTCCTCTAGTAAGACCTCCTTCTCTTGACGATATTGGATGTGGACTTTAGAACCTAAGATTTATTCAGCTCTCTCATCTTAAGAATCCGAATCGAATATTCAAACTTCGAAAATCACGTGCCAATAAACCTATTTCCAAAATATGAGGATATTGCACCTGTGGGTCTAAACCAAACGAACAAAAAATTTTTATTTCGACATCCGATGGTGACGTATTTGCGATTTTATAGACAATGGGTCGTCTTGCTGGAATATATACATATGATGTTCCCGTAGAAAGACGGGCTAAAATAAACATGTCAACCGGCAACATTACAGTATTGTCCCGAAAAGAATTCGATGAAACTCAAGTGGGTTACAGCCGTCCAATCATGAATAATTATGAAATAGTTCATATAAACCAAAATGTAAACCGCATTCATCTACACCATTAATTTAAAAAAAGGCCAAACTAACATGTAATTGTGCTCGGGATCCAAATAGGATCAAAATTTTTTATGTAAGTGGTACTATCATTAAAAAGCTAATGTGTCATCATTCTTGAGGCTGTTATCATTTGTCAATTTTCCATCCAGTCCTTTTCAGAAGCAGATGCAAAAAATTTCTGGAATTTGCCTCACAGTTTGGCCCCATGTGATATTGCGGTTCAAACAGTTCCAAAGATTCCGAGGCCAATCAAGGCCGTTGAAAAATATCGCAATAATTTGTTATCATGCCAGGAGCGCTTTTCGAGTTATATTGTTCCTCCTGCCAGGAGTCCTTCTTCCAGGTCTATTGTTCCTCCTATATTTCTTCCTTTTTCTGAAGGACACGTTTGTAGAATTGAAACCAGCCCATGAACAAATTGTTTTATCAACATCCGATGGTGACATAATTGCAAGACTAACGAGCCATAATGCTTTTTCTGGATTGTATTCATATATTAATGTCGGTATGAGACGGGCAAAAATAAACATGGCAAGTGGCATCATTTCCGCATTGTCCCGAGAAGAAGTTCGTACAATACCAGTATGTATCCGTCGCCAGATCATGGGCAATTATAAAGTAGTGTGTGTATAAACCAACGTCTAAACCGCATTCATCCATACTAATAATTCAATTAAGGAAATGTAAAATTAAATCCGACACGTTTGAATAAAAAGGTTCGATCTCAGAGAAACCAAACGAAAAAGTGCTACCTCGTAGCGACCGAATGAAAAGGTGATACAGAGCACTGACATCCACGATACAATTTGTATGAGGTATTAAACCATAGAGCAAGTTCTTCGAGTTAGCATATTTTTGTTTTGTCTCCACCAGTTGGCATCTTATCATCTAGTCTCTCCGAAATAGAACCTTGTCATTTGCACACGCGGAATTGTAAAATTATTTGTAATGTAAGTTTGAAACGAAGTCTTCAATGTAACTGGTAATTCCATTAAAACGTTAAAGTGCTATGCTTCTCGAGGCTTAGACCCTTGCTTTATGTCCTAGCTAACCGTTTTCGGAAGAGGATACACAAATATGCCGGGTTAAAGGCTAAAATAATTTGGGTTTAGAAAAATGAAGTCGATTTAAAATCCATTCATGATACTTCTTTATTAGATTAGAAACACTGTTTCACTTCGTACATCGCAGTATGTGGTCAAAGCTAATGGTTCGACAACAACGCTTCAAATCTTTTTTACAACTTTCCTATGGCACGACATAAGTTGAAGTCGAGGTACAAACTTCGACAAGTCTTGAAATTTTCTTTAAAACTTCTTACGTACAATTTATTGTAATTGAAAGTCATAATTCATTTTATTATCGCCAGCTTTAGTCAAATACATAACTTCAGACGGCATTGCATGCATATCAATTTTAATACCAGTTCTAACGAATTTAGAATCATTTTTCATTTTTATTGAATGATGAAATGCAAATATCACAGAAGGTTAAGTATGACGTTTCTGTGAGATAACGACTACAAAATATAGTATGCACTTTATAGAATAAAGGAGTTGAACAACTGCTAGTGACGTTGCTACCAAAGATCTTCATCAACAAATAATTCAGTTTTATTTTCACTAGAAAAAAAATGGAAATCGTTTATATTCTGGGGATCACCTTCACTTTCGTGCTTAATTCTATTGGTAAATAGAATAGTATAATAATAATTATACATAGTTTAAAAATATTTTTAATTTTTTATAAATAAACATTTTTCCGACTTATTTCGCTTTATATACCGACTGCTATTTTTTATATAGAGCTAGATATATACAATTCTGGACGAATTGCATATTCGGCATCTAATAATCTCAATTATAATTAAGAGTTAACTTTTTCTCTTAAAGTGTTAATTTTTTTAATTCCATTTCATACCTTATGCTTTGAAGTTTTATATGACTTTCTGAGGAAGCTTTTTAAGATATTAGAAATTAAACACATCTGTTATCTAATAATGAATCTGAGGTCGTTGCCTGTCAAAATTAGTAAGCAAATTTATCTCTATTTTAATATCTATCTCTTATTAGATTGAAATATAAAATCTAGAATAATAGTTCGGTATCAAAATATTATTATATTCTTAAAATTGGATCTGGAAATAAAAACGATTCTTATAGAAATATTTGTTAAAATAAACTCTTAGCTATGAAAAAAATTATTTGCTAAGTTTTTCTATCTGAGGTAAAATTGTCGTATAAAGCTGATATCAGTGATACCAGTTTCAACAAATAAAGTATTTGAACATTTTCCTGAAAACTGATTCGAATGAAATGTAAATATCTCAGAAGGAGAAATTAGATGCCTAATATCTCTGATATGACAACTACAGAATATATGTATGAAATAAAAAAATGCTCCACCATGCAGCGTCTACAGGAATCAGGCATGCTCAATTTTTTTATTAAGGGCCGCGATTATTAGTCGTAAAAGCCCAAAAAATTTTATTTCTAGCTACTTTTTAAATATTCCTATCATAAATATTATAAGCTGGTTTGTGGTATTCGGAAATTACGCAACTAAATAGACACATCAAGATTTTCTGGTAGACAACGTGCTTCAAAAAAATATAATGCTTCCTTTCTTATTGCAGATTTAAGTTCAGAGTTCGAGTTTTTACCTAATGGCGCTCCTATTCCTGGCGTTCCTCGTTCCAGACCTTCTTCTTTTTTTGAAGAAAATAATTTTCCTGTCAGGTTCCTTGTTCCTGACGAACCTCCTCTTCGTGTCAGGTCCAGGTCTCCACCTGCCAATGCCGTGCCACTTCTTCGGGTCAGGTCTAGTTCTCTTCATCCAAATCGTCCTGGTGTTCATCGTATTCCCAGGAATATGGTTCCTCCTACGCTTCTCCCTTCTTCTGACGGATATGGATGTGGACTTGAACAACTTAAATTTATTCACCTTGTTCCCAATGCTAATCTGGACCGAAGATTTGAACTTCAAAGATACACTTTTCCTAAGAATACAAAATTGAGAATGCGAACAGAAATGAAAAGGCATGTGCTTTTGCCAACCGACGAACAAATTGTATTATCATCATACAATGGTGACGTCTTTGCAGTATTGGAGAGTTTTAATGTTTTTGCTGGAATGTACGTGTGTGTTGACAAAAACTCTAGAAAACGGGCTAAAATAAACGTGTTAAGCGGCAAGGTCACTCCATTAACCCGAAAAGAAATCGAAGAAACTCAAGTAGGTATCCGTCGCCCAATCGGAAAGAATTTCCAAATAATTAATGTAAACACTAATGCAAACCACGATACCATTAATTTAACACCAATATGAAACTGCAATATGATATTCGTATATATGTGACATTTTGCGAGAAAAGGGACCTCAGGGTTAAGAAATCTATTTTCAGATTTTTTTGACATTAATATCATCAAAATCGCTCTTCATATTAAAAAAGATTTAAATTTTTATCTGTAAAATTGCATTTTTTATTGACATGCAAAATGAGGACTGAACCGACTTTTTCGAAACGTGCAGTCGGCCCGAGAAATCCAGCCCCACCACTTTCTACACATCTTTCTATTCTGTATCACTGTGATTCATGAGTTCATCTGACTCGCTGAACGCTGATCGAGAAGATGTGGTTGTAAGAGAAGGGGATGAATTTCGGAGATTGTCCTCACTCTCTCAGTGACTGACTGGGACCGCTTCTTTAATCGGTTCTACTGAAAAATTTGCTTGTTAATCCTAAGGTCCCCTTCCCCGCGGAACGTCACATATATTAAAAGGTCAATTTATTAGAGTACTCAAGGTTCGAGTCTTTTATAAGTGTCCCAACCAGCCTATTAAAATTAAATTCATAAGTATTTTTATAATTTTGAATTTCTCTCAACCGTCTCTAATCCGGTAACAATAAGAGATTTAGGCGAAGCAAGCAACCGCCAGCATGACCGCCAGTATTGCCAACAAATTATACGCTCGTTCTCCCGCTCTGACCTTGCTGAAATGGGGAGCACCTGTTCTTGATTCACCGTGGTGTCACTTCCGGTGTCAAGAAACTTGTATCCATGTGCAATAAATTCAACATATTGTCAATTAATAAAAAGAAAACAACAAGAAGATCATTTTTCGAAAAAAGGGCTCTAGATATGCATATGTATAAGCTTTCAGTCATGTTGTTAAAATATTAAATTAAATAATTCATTCTTAAAGCAGTAATTTTTATTATTCTAAAAATCGGCTAGATTGAAGAATCCTTAGGCCACTGCTTTGAATTTAAGAAAGCATATTTCAGGAAACCTATAATCAGGCATACCCGGCAGTCTCGACAACCATCTTATCGCTTACTTCAAAATATTGCAAGCAATCTGTAATTTACCTGTCAAATCAAATTTTAATTATTAGCCTTCTTAATTTCAGATATTTTCAAAAACTTTCTCAGGTCATTACACAAATTAAGGTCACGAAACAACATCCGAGAAATTGAAAATTTCGAACTTACTAATTTTTTATAAAAGTTTGTCAAATACGAATAAAATTAAGCAAATGATAAAAAAATATAACATTAAAATTTAACAGTATTTGACTAACAATAATTTTATGACAAATGCCTATTAGGCAAGTGTTATCTCATACGAAATATCAAATAAAAAGCTGTACACATTTATGAAGATAAATATGATCTTCAGACACGTAAAAATTGTCATCCATAAAAACATTAAAATCACGAGAACAATAATGCTAGAGCTTTAGGCATTTACATAATTTTTTTATTAAACTTATTTTTAACCTCGTTTTTTGATATTCCCTAAAGACTAAGCCCTGTAAATTTCACATTTTTCGACAAGTTTCTTACGTCATGATACAAGTTGAACTCGAGGTACTAGATTCGAGAAATTGCTCAACTTTTGAAGTAAAAGTTCTCGCATGATCTTTCCTCTTTACAAAGTAAAAAATTCCTCGGGTTGACATAATTCGACGTGTCAATATCGTATTTCAAAATCAGTGATTCTTAGTCCTACTCGCTCTAGCCATGTAAATAATTTCCGAGGGTAATGTGTACCAATTCTGAAATCAGGTTAAACAAATTTAGCAACTAAACATTTTTCCCTTGAAACCGACTCTAATTGAATGTAAGTATTTTAGAAGGAAAGGCCTGACGCTCATAAAATATGAGATAACGACGATCGCATATTATGTGATATATAATCATGCACTGTAATGTTCTTTCGTTTCCCAGTTAATCAAATTATTCAATAACAGATTAATCAGTCTGACCTCTGCTTTGAAAATATGAGCATCGTTTATACTATGGTCTTATTTGCGGTCATCCTGAATGCTATCGGTGAATATACTAGTATAAGAATATCTGAATGTATGGTTTAAAAACATTTGTTATATATTCACAAATAACGATTTGTCAGACGTAATCCGCATTCTGTTCTGATAGCTATTTTTGTAAACTATATTAGAAATTGGAAACGTTTCAAATCATACACTTTAAGTAAGAATTCCTGAGGGTCCGTGTTAATGGACTGTATTAGAAGAAATTAGACCGAACTTGTTATTCGGATTTGAAAACAAAGGAAATTTCACCAAAGTTGCGAGTACTTGAATTTTGACGTCTTTGAAAGAAATGTCATTTATGAATTCCTCCAACTTAGTGGAGATTTCCGGATAATGTTTTTTAATGTTTTAATCAGGCCAGCTAATTTGAAACCAAAATTTTACCTGGTTTTTTCCTTCAAAGTAACTCTAACCAAATGTCAATATCTTAGAAGGCGAAGCTTGATTACGATCTTCGAGATAAAGACGATAATATTCTATTCCGATTAAGTATTCAAAAGTATAATTACGTACTAGAATAATTATTATTCACACTGTTACAAAATTCCTCATTAATACATTAATCAGTGTTTCTTCTGCTTGGTAAAATGATAATCTTGTTTACTCTGGTCTTCGCCTTGGTGGACAGCCTTAATTAAATTGATAAATATAGTAATATAATATATCTATAACCTGAAAAATATTTTTTAAATCTCCGCAAATAAAAATGCCAGTATTTGTGCAAAACATTTTGAGGATCCAAAATGAGTCGGTGTCTGTACGGATTTTGTACGTGTATTGCATTTTTTCGAAATCTATCCATTATATTTTTGAAAAGGCTAGATTTCTTTTATCTTCTTTCCTTTCGGCTTCCACTTAGTTCTATTGTCTTAAACTGTTTCTATATGTGTACTGTTTGAACTTTTGAGAATATGCATCAAATAATCCATTTAAATGGTTTCCTCGTAACTTTCAAAGTATTCAAGCTAGCTGTACAAAATTATCATCACCACTTACTTGCAAATCTTTACATTCTTTAGTTTACAGTTGCTGAACGTTAGTAAAACATCTAGTTAAGTACATCTAGTTAATACAAACCAATTTTTTTTGTTGTAGAGTTTAGTTCACAGTTCGATTGCTTGCCTAATGGTGAACCTATTCCTGGTGTTTCTAATTCGGGACCTTCTTCACCTTCTTCTCCTGAAAGACGTACGCGTAGAAGGTCTCTTGATCCTGCCGAGTCGTACTCTCGGGTTAGGTCCAGGTCACCTTCTGTCGGGTCTAGGTCGCTTCCCGTCGTGTCCACTTCACCTTCGGGCGTGTCCGGGTTGCCTACTGCCGTGTCGCTGGTTCCTCCTACAATGCTTCCTCCTCCCGACGGAAAGGGGTGTGGACTTGATCAAATTAGGTTCATTAGGCTTATTTCCCGCGCAAATCGAGAAAAGATATTTGAACTTCAAAAATACACTTTTCCAGCTGATAAAGAACTTGAAATTAAAACGGGAAATAATCGCTATGACCCCGTGCCAACCCAAGAACAAATTGTATTAACAACGTCCAGTGGTGACGTATTTGCAATATTAAAGAGTTTTGATGTTCTTATTGGAATCTACACATATGACAATTACTGTCAAAGACGGGCAAAAATAAACATGGAACGCGTCACGGTTATCCCATTGAGCCGAGAAGAAATCGATGAATGTCCAGTAGGTACCCGCCGCAAAATAACGTGGAGTTTTAGAGTGAGGCATATAAAACCTGATGTATAAAATATAATTTTCTACAACATTAATTGAAATCAAAATGTAAAACTAAAACATAACTGGTAACCTGTATTTATATTAAAAATTGAATGTATTATTTAATATATTAATTTCTGAAAACTCTGTAGGCCGTAAGATAAATTCTCATCACGATACTCGCGGATCGCCCTCACTGTTTTCCAGCAGTAATTTTTATGGCTTTTGGCAGTTTGGCAATTTTTGATATTCATTTTTTAAATTTTCACGGAATTTATCCTTTGCAAACAGTCATAAATATCCCCACTACGGGGTGTTCGATGCAGAGTGGGACAAAACTGGATTTTTCGGGCAGTTCAGTTTACAGATCACATTTTCATCCGGTTTGGACGTTCTCTCTTAAAGTTACAGCTAATTAAATTCCCAGAAAGTTCCGCAGCAGGAAGTTCCACACGATCTTGTACATACGTATCCTGGACAAGGTAATTTTGGGCTAAAAGGTCCAAAACTGAATTAAGAGGTGAGAGTTTTTATCAATGATGCGGGGTTCAAGAACTTTATACTCGGCTCTCTAACACAGGTCAATTATTACCCGAGATTCAACAAACAAACGGAGGCAAAAATGGCAAACATTCTACCAGATATTTCTTAATAATTTGTGCGATGATTTCTTAATTGGAAAAGACCTCACAGATAAAAATAAAGGCGCAAAGACGGTATCAAAAATAGAGAAGAGTTATCAACTTTTTTCAGGCACTTCAGCGAAAAGATGCAGCCAAAGTTGACTCATTTAAACTCCTGGGTGCCATGAAAATAAATTGGAATGCAACTTCGGTTCCCAGGTGGAATGGTCTATCGACATAATCATTATTTTATGATTCTTTATTAGCTTGTTTTTTCAAGAGAATTTCTCGCCTGAGACTCCGAGCTTTTAATTTCTCTATGTTTTCAACAATCGACATAGATTTCAGACAATTGTCTTTAATCAAGATTGATCACATTTTCGTATAACCTTCCGGTGTTGAAATTAACATAGTTGATTTAAATAAGACTCTCTAGAGCTGGAAAATAACAAAAATTTCATAAGTCAGAAAACCTTCTCGGAAACTTCAGCTCAGACTATTTGTCGATAGTTAGAGAACATTCTGATTAGGCGTCGATAAAAAGATTTTGTTGCGCATAGTACGCACCACGCGGTCCTTCTGCAGCGCCAAAGCAAGGTTTAGACATAATCTTAATTAAGAGTACTGCAGGATCGTCTACAGAATCAAAGACGTTTGCATATTTTTATAATCGTCCCCGTATTTCAGATACGCGAGAATTTACGAGTACTTTGTTAAATAGTTCTTATATTCTTTTTATACTTTTTAGGAATACCAAAGCAGCGTTTATTTGTTAACTCCATTTAGCTTCTTAAAGAGTGTTGTATTTTTACGTTCTTGTATTTCAATTTGGATCTTGCTATTTACAAATGTTTTGACTTGACAAATTTAACAAAAAATGTATCGAGTTCTTACCACTTTTTAGTTCTATTGACTGCTACGAATTCGCTTACCTGAAACAAAAAAATAAACGATTAAAACGTTTTTTTACAAATTAAATTGACAAAATTAACTGAATTAACCAACAACAAGCGGTAAACAGACAAATCCAAAGAAAAGACAAGCAAGGATTACCTCAATAAAGATTTGAGAGCATTTGAAATTTTCAACAGTTCATAAAATACTAGTTAGTTAACTCAGTTTAGTTCATAGAAGAACAAGCGTCCGGATAGGGGCCCCCTGGCACTCAAGCTGAATAGCCACACCCTTAACTTTTTTCTCTCAGTAGTTAATTTCAGATCTCTTGGTGAAGCCCAGGACATCAACCACTTATCATGTAATGATTTCTTCGGCTTTAATGAAATTTGCCCTAGACATTTGTTGTCTGAGGCTAGCGAGTGTCAAACACTGGCGTCAGGCATGCAGGTATGTTTCATTTTCTCTGCAACATTTCCTGCTCTGATTGGGCCCTGTGTGTATCTGAACCACACTATCCTTAGGTATTTTGTGGGTAATTTTCGGATTTCCCTGGCTCTCCCTACACTAAATATTAAGTTTAGGATGACTATTGCCTCTCAACAACTCTGGTTTTGTTCCCACGATTTCCGGTGCTTCGTTCGGATCCATCTTTTGATGATCATCCCGATTCTGGAAGTTGCTATTTCCAGTACCGGTTCCGGGTCTATGTATTAAATTGCTATGTTCATTTTCGCCAGCTCTTCCACCTTTTCGTTGCCATTGATCCCTTCGTGACCAGGAATCTATACTAGGGACAGGTTGTTCTTTTCTGCAAGTTATATTAATGCCTTTTTGTAGTCCCAAACCAGATCCGATGTTACGTATCAACGTGTCCAAATAAAAAGGTGATATCTCAGGTGGCGAAGTGTTTTTGGTTCTGCCCAGATAACACCTTTTTACTTGGACACGCCGATATTTCTGGGTATTTAACTGGAGTTAAAGTCGCTTGAATGTCCGAGCAGTTTTTAACCTACCTATCCTAAGTCGGATTTTTATGTCTCTTCGCCTTGGGCCCTCACTGTTCCCTGCTTCTGAACCCCTCCGACGAAATACTAACATTAAAAATATGTTTAATCCAATAAATTCTGGATTCAACCAAAATTAATTTTTTTTTAATTAGATGAAATATGTACTTTAAGATTTATTCTTTCGCTAATGCCACAGCTATTCTTTTTCGGAAACAGATAAAATCTTCTGCCTCCATCCGACGCGGCCGAGACCGCATCAGTAGCTTCACGCTCGAATACCTATTCCTCGTATTTGGCTTTTTGTAGTGATTGTTTTATTAATTTAATGCGGACTTGATTTGAACTTGAGAAAAAATTTCTCGTACGGATTAGAATACAACTACAGACTTCTTGTTCTCTAAGAAATCTCCCAAACATTTGGTTAAAAACGTGAATGGATAAACTCCATCTTTTTAATTTTCTTAGAATAAATTCTAAAATTTTTCTTGTTGTTTTAAAGATAAAAATAAGCCGTTCTAGTCGAAACTTGATAAATATTCTGTGCCAACACCAGATTGGCCTAAAACGTGAAAGATAATGTAAAGTGTGCCATCAGTTTATACGAATTAACAACTAAATTATTTTTCTGGAAATTAATTTAAAAGATATAAATACCTCAACAGGACAAATTTGACGGCCATATTCTACAAGATAACGGCATTATGACATATTATTTTATTTATAATTAAGCATCAAATTATTCTTTTGTTTTACTGTTAACCAAATTCTTAATCAATAAATCATTCCGTTTTTCCTCAAGTTAGGAATAAGCTTTAATTCTTAAAGATTGCTAGGTTCCTGCAATAATTGATAATATTTCTCTTCAAACATCAACAATCGTTAATATGAGCCAAATGGAAGCTCAAAGCTTCAGTAAGACCTTAAGTAGAACTGAATATTATTTATAAGGTAAAGCTTTTTTCAAAGTTTAAAATTTTTCTCTTAATTTTCCTTTTCTGATGGAAGAAACTAGATATAAGCGACGTGGAATTTCGTTAGCTTTATAACCGATTTTTCAGTAAATCTATATTTTTTATTGCTAAATAAGTAACCGTGTTTTAAACAAATCACTTTTAGTGCCTGTCACGCTAGCCTTGTAAATTATTTTCGGCTGTAGTTTATATAAGTTACGATATCATTTTTTAGGAATCAAATGTAAAAATGTTTGCCTTGGAACTAGCTAATGAAATATAAATAATTCAGAACAAAGACATTAAGCACAATCTATAAGATAAATATCACAAGTTGTGTTACAAAATATAAAAACAGGACTTCAATAATCATTATTTCGACTGTTAACCAAATTCTTTATTATTACATTCATCAGTTAATATTCTACGTCGAGAAAATGGTGATAGCTAGTAGTACTCTGGTCTTCACCTTGTCAGCCATCCTTCATTTCATTGGTAAACCTAATTTAGTCATTTTTTAGAAAATGTAATGTAGAAACCTTGGAAAATTCCTGGTCAAACGACCTCTAGTAGGGGTACACTATTAGAAACAAGTCGCTGAATCACACCTATAAGTGAATGTCTTTCGCTCTGCAACTGAAGCGTGTTATCCCACCTCTCTATAGGTGCAAACTTCGGTGACGAACGTGAGAGCGTACCTTTGTCATCTCAGCAAGTGCGACTGTTGACAGTTCTTGCATCGTTCTGGTGTTGCACATGATCCAACAAAGCATGGTCCTACCAGGCGCAAGTAAAAAAAAGTTAACCAATCAGATTCGGCACCCTAGGGCAACCGACCATTCTGACATCTTGGATTGAGTGCGGCAGTTGGATTCCCCTTCCATTCGCGCCAATGCAGTGAGTGTGGTGGGGGGCGTCGGTTCACTCCAAGTCACTCCAAGTCGAACATATTTGAGCATCGAATTGGCAGGACCATGGTTTGTTGGATCATGGGTGTTACATGTGGCGTAGACCAGCCTTGTTTAGAGTCGAAAATGCACGAGTAAAACCCCGAGCCCCGCGACTTCACGATTCGTTTTCGGTGGCTAACTGGCTATTATGAGGAGTTTTCAAGTAAACTGAATTTTCCAGGGTGTCAAGAGAATTAAAGTTCATGAAATTTTACTATATTATATCATTATAAAAAAATATAAGGAACTTAATTCTTATTAAACCTTCTTGTGAAATTTTGTTGCACAACTTTTTTTAAGTTTATGTTGGTTTACAAAATGTGCTTTCAAATTTGCGTAAGTTTAACAGATATTGAGGAAGTTTGAAACGATTTAAAAATAAATACAACTTGTGAAGATTTTTTTTGTTTAATTTTGTAATGTTTCATGGAAATGAAGAAAATTGTTTTAGGTTCCTAGCAATAATTAAAGTAAATTTTTTATTGCCAAAAATTAATTTCAAGAGATTATTTTAAAGCATTTCAAAACATTAAAAAAGATTTTAAAAATTATCAAAGTATCTAAAAAAGTTTAGAGGCAATTTTTTTTTATTTTGCAGAATTTAAAAAAATCTGTGAAAATTTGAATAATTTTTAAAGATAAGAAGATTAGAAGGTCTGAACAGGTTAAAAAAATATATTTTTCTAATATTTGTGTGAACATTTGAAATTTTCGAAAAAGAGTGTTGAAGGTTTTTAAAGCAAAATGTTTCAATTCACTATGATTAAAAAGTGTAAAAAATGTAAATAATCGAATAAATTCAAGAAATATTTAGTAGAAGTAATGAAATTCGAAAATAATTTAAACTTTAGAAGAGTTTCAGAACATAGGATAAACTTGTTTAAAAAACAGAACAATCTAAAAATTCTTGTAGAAGAAAAAAAAGACGCCCCTGGAAATTGTGAACAATTGTCAGTCTTCTAACAGACAACTGTATGAATTTCTGATCTTTCTTATTTTTATTTTTTAAGTGCATATTAATCTGCTTTATGTTTAGGGCAAAATCATGTGCTTAAAAACGATGAAAGAAATATATATTTCTGAAACTGGTTTATAAAGTTAAAGCCAAATCTGTAAAACAGTTTGTTAACATTAAACAATTTTTTTTTTGTATAATTTGAAAGACGATTTTACATAGTGTTTTACTAACTAATGGAGATATACTTATAATTTTATTTCTCAAATCTATTCCCTAAGAAACATATTAAAACAAAATTAAGGAATATTTATAAAATTATGATAATTTTTCATTTTTAAAATTAATGTATGCAGAGTATAGTTTTTATATGAAATTTCACGACGGTTTTTTATAGCATGTTTGACCCTAGGGCAGAATCAAGGAAAATATTCTAAAAATATGTTCCTTAGTTCACGAGATATTTCACGAGATATTTCTTCATAAAATAAAATTTGTTTAATTAATTTTACAATTATTCATAATTACAATTATTTTACAATGGAAATCTAATTGTAAACGCTAAATTTTATAATAATGAGATAAGTATCTTAAGACATTAAAGGTATCGTAAAGTTTTCATATATTAAGAATTTTTAAAGTTGAAAATTTAACGATTTTGTATAACTTTTTTTAAAATTATTTTTGCAGTTGAAAATGCATACTTTTTTCATAGAAAATGATTATTCTGGCTTGAAAATATATTTTTTGGTTCATCATTTAAAATTTTTGTTGAAAATATGCTGTTTTATTTGTGCTTGAAAATTGACCTTTCTCTATTAAAAATTAAGCTTTTTTGGAAGAAAATTATTCTTCTTGTTAGAAATTCATCTATTTTAATTAAAAATTCATTTCTTTGGTTGAAAATTCATTTTTTGATCAAACTTCTTTTCTTTTAGGTTAAAATTCTTAACAAATTGTTACAAGTTTTAGTTATTTTTGAATCGTTTCAAAATTTCTAAATATGCCCTAAACTTACTCAAATTGGAAAGCACATTTTTCTAACCAACATAAACTTTGAAAAAAATTGTGCAACAAAATTGTGCGAGAAGTCTAGATAAGAATTAAGTTCTTTTTTTTCTAAAATTATATATAACATGGTAAAATTGCAAAAAATTTCTACACACTCTTTTACACGCCTTTTAACATTTTTGCAAAATGATAAAAAAAATTTGTGTTCTTTTTTCAATTTTCTTTCAGAATTCATTCCATTCCATTGTTGGTAAAAAATGTTCTTTTTTTAAATTAAAAATCTAACAATATGTTTAAAAGTTTCACTATTCTGTTGTAAATTCGATTTTTTTAATTCAAAATATTTGTCAGTTGAAAATTCATTTCTTACCTCGAAAATTAAACTATTTTGCAGAAAATTAATTTTTTTGTCTGAAAATGTAACGATTATATTTTTAGTTAAATACTTATTTTCGAGTTTTAATATTAATTTTTAAAGTTGAAAATTTAACGATTTTGTCCAAGTTATTTTTAATTCTTTTTTTAGTTGTTAATTCATCTTTTTTAATAGGAAATAATTGTTTTCATTTAAAAATTGATTTTTTGGTTCATAATTCAACTGTTTAGTTGAAAATCCGATTTTTTTTAGTTGTACAAATATTTTCTAATACTGAAAATTGACCATTCTTAGTTAAAAATGAATCTTTTTTGGTAGAAATGTATTTTTCTTGTTTAAAAATTCATTTCTTTAGTTGAAAATGAATGTTTTGATCAAAATTTTTTTCTTTTCGTATAAAATAGTTGAAAGTTCATGTAGTTTTTCGGAAATAAAACTAATTTGATGAAAATTTTCTGGTTGTAAGTTTTTTTTTTTAATGATAATGTAACCGTTTTTCGTTGAAAATTTATCTATTTTGTTAAAAATTCGTTTTTTTGTTTATTTAAAATCGATTTATAAAATTTTAAATTTCTGTTTTCTATAGGAAAGTATTGGGTTGAAAATTAAATTATTTGTTTGTAAATTCGATTATCTGCTTGAAAATTTAGATATTTTTTTGAAACTTTGATTTTTTGGGTTCGATAATTGTTTTTAACTGAAAATGTAACTGTTCAATTTTCCTTTGAAATATTATTTTTCAGTTGAAATTCATCTATGCAGTTGACAATTCATGTATTTTATTGCAATTTTGTCTTGTTTGGAAGAAGTGTTTTTGTACGTAAATTAATTTCTTTGGTTGAAAATTAGACTATTTTGTTGTAGATTTAATTGTTTTTTTATTCAAAATTAATTTTTTTAATGCAAATTTAATTGTTCTATTTTTTGTTAAAAGTACATTTTTTTTATTAAAAATTAATTTATTTTTTTGAAAATTTCATTTTTTATCTGAAAATTTAATTAGTACATTTTTGGTTTAACGCTTAGCAATAGTGTTGACATTTTTTTTCTTAAAAAATTATCTTTTTAATTATAAATTTATCTTCTAACTTCTTTAGCTCGCACAAGCTTACACAAGTTAACTGCGCGTGCGCGCGAAAAGCAACTTATCGGTGTTCGTTTTCGCACCGTATAATGTCGATTGTATGTTTATACCACTCTAACCTCAAAATCTCAATTTTGACAAGATTTTTTTGCCTTTCGTGGTATTAAATACTGTTCGAAATTTGTGTGAGAGGTGATTTTTAGCGAATGAGACTTTTCTCACTCGCTTCGCCAATGCGGAAAACGTCTCATTCGTTAAATAATCACCTTTCAGACACGTATCGAAATGTACTATTTTCGGTCCGACTAAGTGTTTGATTTCACACTTTCCAGTGAAACTTTAAGTTTATATTAAGACTTTCACATCTTCTCGGTGTAATTCGTTAGTATTTTCAACACTGGGAAGTTGAGAGTTCTTAAATTTACAAAATTTACACCGGAGAAGTGTATTTTAGTAGAAGAAATGCTTTTTCGCACCAAAATATCGCACCGTATCATTACAACTTCGCAATTCGGTGTGACGTTGTACGAATTTTTTCTAACAGTGTATGTCTAGCTTTTGGAAAATAATTCATGAGAAGTGTAAAGTTTTTAAAGAAAAGTCAACAATTTCTCGAAGTTCTTACCTTGCGATGAACTCGTGTTTTGATCTAGGAAAGATGTCTCAAAAAATTCTGAAATTTATAGGATAGAATCTTTAAAACTTTATCTTAAGTTAAAACAATCAAATTCCAAAGCCAGTGCGTCCTATCAATTTCAGATGTTAAAAATCATTTCCTGGACCATGAGGCGAGTTAAAGTCTAGATACAAAATACCAGAAATGTAACAATTTCCCAATTATTAATTTTGCATGTCAGTTTTTTCAAATATAAAAAAGATTTAATTATAGTTTCAAAAAATATTAAAATAAAATCTAAAAGCATTTGACTAACAATATTACAAGAGCTTTTCAGACACGCGTTATCTGATACGGATCAGCAAATAAAGGGATGTAAACATTTATGGAGGCAGTTAGGTTCTCCAGATAAATAAAAAAAATAAACTTCTATCAACATATTAAAATTATCAAGACCAACATTTTTTCAATAATATTTTGCTAATTAGAATGAATCATTTATTAAATTATTTAACTCGTTTTAAAAAATAATCATACATCGTCATTTAAAGACTAATGAAGATAATTAGGTGTCATTATTTAATCTTTTTTGGTTACCTTCGTACAAAGAAACCTATCATCAATAAATAACGTAGATAGCTCGATTGTGAGGGATTTCGTCAGAAAACAACTGGATATATCACTGTGGATAAACTACTGGAAATATCGACGTACTTTATAAAATTGGTATGCTCTTTTTCTTGTTACAGAATTAAGTTTGCAGTTCGAGTGCTTACCTAACGGCGAGCCTATTCCTGGTGTTCTTCGTTCTAATGCTTCTTCATCTGCTGAAGAAAATCGTTTGCCTAACAGGGAGCTTTCTCGATCCGAACCCATTGTTCGCATAAGGTCAAGGTCATCTTCTCCCAATTCCTTATCTGTTCCTGCGAGGTCTATAGCTCCTCCTGAAATGCTTAATTTTTCTAACGGAAGTTTGTGTGGAATTGAAGATTTTAGATTTATTCGGCTTATTCCTAAATCAAATCCGAACCGGATATTTGAACTTCGAAGATATACTTTTCTGGCGGATCATCAAATTAAAAGAAGAACAGGAAAGACTGCGTTTGAAGTTGTGGACTCTTTTACAGAAACTGTATTATCAACATCCACTGGTGACGTTTTTGCAACACTGGAGAGTTCTTGTGTTCTTCGTGGACTTTATAAACATATTAATTACGCTATGAGACGGATAAAAATAAACATGGAAAGCGGCATGATTACCACATTGACCCCAGAAGAAATGGTTGAAACTCCAGTCGGAAACAGACGCAGCATCATGAGGAATTTTAGAGTAGAGCATACAAACAGTTTTGTGAACTAGACTTCCGTACGCATTAATCCAAAAGTTTAAACTAATATATAATTTTCATTGAGATCCAAGATCCAATGTGGTTGAGAGATTAAGCTACCAGAGAGATGTAAAGACGAATCCTTTCTCGGATATACAAGCATTACTATGCCAGGTGTTAAAAGTAAAATTTTTCAAAGAATCTGTATTTTCTTCCGAGAATAGCAGAATTTCTTAGCGTCTTTACAGACTAGTTGGGGCTATGAATTAAAATTTTTTTAATTTTACTTGTAACACATGGCATAATAATGCATGTGTTTCTGAGAAAAGATTCTTCTCTCCATATCTCTAGTAGCTTAATGGGAAAGCACCCAACCGGCAATCGGAAGTTTTGTAGTTCCACTCCCAGCGGAGCGAAAGGAGATCTTTTTGCAGACAAAAACTAAAATAAAAAGTTAATACATAACGGTACTCGAAGCCTCAGACTTTCCCCAATGCGCCAACCAGTCTTTTTCGGAAACAGAATACGATTGACAACAGGGACGAAAGAACATTAGACATTGTTTTCAAATCTTTCCAAAAACTTATAAAATTTAACATTGAATAACCCAGTAGAAGTAGTTCTGCATTTATAAAGAGTATGTACTATAGAAGACGTTTTCAAATAAAAATTCAAGATTCATCGAATTTTTTACGTCAAGTTTAACGAATTAAGTAATTAGATTTCTTTAATTAAAACAATTCAGGGTTTTCTGGGCTAATTCAACTTCGCTGTACTGTATTCTGTAATCTTTTATTTGTCTTTTTAGTATTTATTGTTCACGCGATCTTGCAAAATGAAATATAAAAATCTATTTCAGTTCAAACTAGGTCAGTAAGTAAATTTAATACCCTGAAACTGAAACTAATGTAATACAAATATCTTAAAAAGGACAAACTTGACGCTTATAATCTACAAGATAACGACTATACGATGTATTGTCAGTTTGGTTTTCTTCTTTAAAAAAATGAGAATCGTTTATACTCTTGTCTTCTCCTTGGCAATTATTTTAAATTCTATTGGTAAATATAACATTATAACTATAAATATATATATTTAAAAAAATTTAAGTTTTCAGCAAGTAATTATTCGTATGGCCCAATAATTCAACTGAAACATTATAAATTGTTACTAGAACTTTCTTTGCACAGATGTAATTAAAAAATATATTTTACAATGATTTCTTCTAAATTCAAGCCTAATTACATTCTGTTTCTGTGAAATATTTACTTCCATATGCCACGGATAAATTTCGTTTTAGCAAAACTGATTTTAAGTCGCGAAAAGCTTTCCCTGAATTAGCATATTGGCTAATTCTACTGCCTCGCTCATGTTAACACATTTTATCAAATCCAAGTAGTATTTTCTTAATATTCGATTTTACAAATACAAATATCGAATTCCACTAATAATTAGATCTTTGATTATAGCATCAGTAAATAAAGTTTGAAAGAATCGAGGAATTGTGTAGCATTGCTGGCAGTTGCTACAAAATGGCGAATAATCGACTTCGCACCTCAGCAGCGCCGGCGCTGCTTTGACAGGACTATGTTTTTAAATTTTTTATCATATTTATTTACTTTTTTTGTCATTTTAAATATTTCAGTAAAACGAGCCACATGCATTAAGTGAGAACAATCTTTATTTGTGCATGATGTTCCCAATTATTCTCAATCCGACTCAACTTTTCTACTATCCACATGGACCAACTGACGAGACGAAGTAGCTGACTTCAGAATAAAACTATTATTTAACCATCGGCAAAACTTTTGCCAATATTCATTCAATCTGTATTTGCTTGGAAATTTATATAAACGACTTTTTATCTCTTGTTTTGTTTAGTGTGCAATACCAGCGTACATGAAGAAAACTTCATTCTCTCTTTCTCGTTGCAGAGTTAAGTTCACATTTCGACCGTTTGCCTAATGGTGAACCTGTCCCTTGGTTTCCTTGTGCCGGATCTTCTACTTCTTCCGATAGACTTTCATCTGAAACATATCCTGCTTCTTCTGAGCCTTCTCTTCATGTCAGATCAAGGTCGCCACGTGCCAGACCCAATTCTTCTCCTGCCAGGTCCGTGGCTCGCTACCTCAAACTTTAGGCCGATAGGGAAAATTATATTTATGTTCAAACAAAAAGCATTGTTAGACGCCACAGTCGCTCTTATGCTAAGTTCGCTATTCATTCCTTTGAGTCATAATTTAAAATTTTCAAGAACAGCAAGCCTTTATCTGTTATATAAGCTTTTTTCAAGGAGGCTTAGACAAAAATTATAGTGTGTAGCAAGGATGTAAGGCTATTTTGACGAGTGTGACTGCCATCCTCGCTTCGCTCGGGCGGCCAGTTCCCGTTCGTCAAAATAGCCTTCATTACTCCCTTGATACATAATGTACTATCACAAAATATAATGCATTTCTGAGATTTCTGCCAGTAGTGTAAAGTGCGTATGTACTACGTACACTGTATAATGTGTGTCTGCAACACGCGAATTTGTCAGATGAAAACGTATCTCAGGGTGAGGAAGAACAGCATCAATCGAATAGTGCTGACAAGGAGCTTACCACTCAGTCATTGAAAAAGGGAAAAATGGGTCGACTATGGCGAACCTATTCCTGACGCTCTGCATGCGGAATATTCTTCTTTTTCTTCTTCGGAAAGACATTCACCTGAAAGTTTTATTGCTCCTGACGAGCCATCTCTTCGTGCCAGGTACAGGTCTCCTCGTGCCAGGTCCAGTACTCCTCCTATAAGGCTTTCTTCTGCTGGCGGAAATCAATTTGGACTTAAAAAACTTATATTTATTCGTCTGATTCCCTATACGCATCCTTTTTGGATATTCGAACTTTGACAATACACTTTTCCTGCGATAGATCAGTTAAAATTAAAATAGTATCCAGTTTATATGGCCCTGTGCCAACCCAAGAAAAAATTGCATTATTAATATCCGATGATAATGTCTTTGCAATATTGGAGAGTCATAATATTCTGGGTGGAATATATTCATATAATAATTCCTGTCCAAGGCGGATGAAAATAAATATTCGAAGCGGGGCGGTTACCCAATTGTCCCGAAAAGAAGTCGGTGACGTTCCAGCAGCTGCCCGACACTAAATCGAGTGGCATTTTGGAGTAGAAAATATAAAGCGTCAGTAGGATTGAAATCTTACATGAAACTAACAATTATAATAAAATTTAGTGTTTTATGATAATCAAGGCTACAATCTATCGTGAAGCACCAGCCGGTCTTTTTCGAAAACAGATAAAAAATCTGCTCGTCTCAAGAAATTTTTTAAATCATAAAAGTGATAAAAGGGATTTTTAGCCAATTCAATTTTTAAGTTTGAAAAATAATTTCTATAAACTTAGAATCGATCAAATTAAATTCATATGCTCATTTTTTAATAGTTTAGAAGGTCTGTGAAATTTTACGTGGAATTACCCTAATACAGAAAGTATTAGTTATATTAAACATTATTAAAATAGATGTTGTAGATCTCTACAAAATACATCATTTTTGTTGTATTAATTTTTTTAAATCAAATAAGAGCCCTTGAGAAAAAATCGAAAAAGGGGTAAAAAATTAAAAAGAACATTTTGGACATTTTTCAAAATCAGTGGGCATGTTTTATTTTACTTATGAGTAGAATTCACAAAAAATAGAAATCACCATTTTCAATTCTTAAAACCTGTTATTCTTTAGCTTTTGATTATTTATTGAAAATTCATCAAGTTTTTTTAATACGAATACAATTTTCTTCTTTTGCATCCGTGGCAAAAAAAAGTTTACAAAAAAGTTATAAAAAAACATTAAACATTTTTAGAAGAAGCTAAAAGTAAATAAAATAAATTATACTAATAAGAAAGAATAATTCTCATTTTTTAAATTAAATTAAATGAAAATACAATAAAGTAGTGAAACCTAAAAATTGGAATGTTTTTGTAAACATTTGCAAATACTTTCAAATTTTATAAGCGTCCAAATTCTAGAAAAAAATGCAGCTTCTTGTAAAATTATTTTTACAATTGTCTAAAGTTTAAAAAAAGTCGTAAAAAATGTTTAAAAAATCACAAAAATAAGTCTACTAGGAACAATTAATTTGTTTTTAGAATTAGGCAACTTTTACTAAATTTTAAAAGTAGTTAAAAATATTATCAAAAAATTGAAATTTTTACATCGTTATACTTTATTAAAATGTATTGTATTTTAATAAAAAAAAAAATACATTTTTATGAAAAAGCTCACAAAAAATCAAATGAGCTCACATATCATATTTTACGACGGGAAATATTTTTATTTTAGCCATATTAAAAATTCATTATAAAAAATAAAAAAAGCCCTTAATTGTCTAAAAATTTACATCTTTTTTAGTTACGCTTTTTTTTAATGAAATTTTCGGTCAGAATCCCAAAAAAAATCCCCAGTATTAATTCTCATAAAAATCTAGGAGCTTTTTAATTTTTCGAAAATACGAGTTTTTTAGACTGAAAATATTAATTTTTTATATTTCTGATCTACACTTTGTGATCAGAAGCCCGAAAAAGCTCAGTAGTATTGAGTCGCAGGAATGTGTCAATCCTTTCAATGGCCCGTATGGATGAAAAATCTCAATTTTTTTTATTTTATTATAATTTTGTCCGATTAAGATTAAAAATTTTGTATTTATGTCTTGACTTTGTGATATGTAATCCGCTGAAAACACTTACAATTAGTGCTGAGTTTCGGGCAAATCAGACAGTTTTTAAAATTTTCCAAAAGTGTATGGCATTTCGATCAAAACTAATCTCATATCTAAACCAGAAGCCTAAAAATATTCTCAGTATTGAGTTTCACGGAAATCCGTGAGTGTTTTTAATTTTCCAAAAATTAAGGTCCTTTCCAATTTTTAAATTTTCACGAGAAGTTTGTGGTCAGAATAAGTTTAATAGAAATCTTATTGACATAAAGTTGCTTACAAGCTACCCAGCTCGACTCTTCTCGTTCAATCAAGGAGTTTTGAATTTTTTGAACAGCCCTAAAAATAGAAAAAATAGAATTTTACCTGAAAGAGATTGTAGCCTTTATCGAACATCCACATTTCGTCAGCAGGATGTTCCTTGATGTGATCTCGTTGGCCAGGATTGAGGACCTGGGAAGGAGGACCTCTCGACAGTTGAATTGCTAATGCCCTCTGCAAGAGCAGAAGGCAGCGAGAGGGTCCGGGACCATCCCCGTCCCCCAACATCGAGGCCATTTTGGCAGCACCTCCCTAACGGCTTGAACGATACGGCGGTGGTGGCGGAGGCATTACGAATTCTAAAACAAAAGCAAACAAAAATTATATTATTAATTTACTTAATTCATATTGGTCATAATTTTTTTAATAATTTTTTTCACTTTTTTCTTTCTTTAGAATATTGTAGATAGCATATCACATAAAATTCACGATATAAATGAAATAATTGTGAAATAACTTTATAAAATGAATGTGCAAAGTGAATGCGATAAATACATTTATAACGAATGTGAGAAATGAATGCAAAATGAAAGATAAATAAATATAAAATAAATGTGAAATGAATAGCAAAATGAATAGCAAAATGTATGGCAAAATGAACGCAAAATGCACTTTGAAATAAATGTGCATAGTGAATGTAATAAATTAATTTATAACGAATAGTCGATATGAATTTGCAAAGTGGATGTGCAAAATGAATGCAGAATGAATGTGAAATTAATGTGAAATGAATTTGAAATGAATGTGAAATGAATAAAAAAATTAATGTGAAGTGAATTCAAAATAAACGTATGAATTCAATGTGCAAAGTGGGTGTTATAAATAAATTTTTCCCGAATGTGAGAAATGAATGTGCGAAGTGAGTATGATAAATAAATGTATAACCAATGTGTAAAATGAAAGTGCAAAGTGAATATGCAAAATGAATGCATAATGAATGTGAAATAAATGTAAAATGAACGTGAAATAAATGTGAAATAAATGTATAAAATGAATGTGCGAAGTGAACACGAAATAAAATGAAGAAAGAAATATGTGAAGTCAATGTGATAAATAAATTGACAACGAATGTGAAATAAGTGTGTGAAGTGAATGTGATAAATAAATTGATAACGAATGTGAAATATATGTTTGAAGTGAATGTGACATAAATGTGCAAAGTGAATGCAAAAAATAAATTGATAACGAATGTGAAATAAATGTGTGCAATGAATGTGATAAATAAATTGATAACGTATGTGCCGAATGAATGTGCGAAGTGCATATGCAAAATGAATGCCTAATGTAAATGAATGTGCGAAGTAAATGTGAAATAAATGTGTACAGTAAATGTGATAAATAAATGCATAGAGAATGTGAAATGAATATGTGATGTAAATGTGAAATAAATGTGCGAAGTGAATGTGATAAATAAATGTGTGCAGTCAATGTGATAAATTAATTCATAACGAATGTGCCAAACGAATCTGGAAATTGGATATGCAGAATGAATGCATAATGTATGTGAAATGAATGTATGAAATAAATATGCGAAGTGAATGTAAAATAAATGTGTGATGTGAATGTGATAAATAAAAAGATAGAGAATGTGAAATGAATGTGTGAAGTCAACGTAATAAATAAATTTATGACGAATGTGATATAAATGTGTGCAATGAATGTGATAAATAAATGGATGACGAATGTGCCGAATGAATGTGCGAAGTTCATATGCAAAATGAATGCATAATGTATGTGATATGAATGTGCGAAGTGGATGTGAAATAAATGTGTACAATAAATGTGATAGATAAATGCATAACGAATATGAAATAAATATGTCATGTAAATGTGAAATAAATGTGCGAAGTGAATGTGATAAATAAATGTGTGCAGTCAATGTGATAAATTAATTCATAACGAATGTGCCAAACGAATCTGGAAATTGGATATGCAGAATGAATGCATAATGTATGTGAAATGAATGTATGAAATAAATATGCGAAGTGAATGTAAAATAAATTTGTGATGTGAATGTGATAAATGAAATGATAGAGAATGTGAAATAAATGTGTGAAGTCAACGTAATAAATAAATTTATGACGAATGTGATATGAATGTGTGCAATGAATGTGATAAATAAATGGATGACGAATGTGCCGAATGAATGTGGAAATTGGCTATGCAGAATGAATGCATAATGTATATGAAATGAATTTATTAAATAAATGTGCGAAGTGAATGTGAAATAAATGTGTAATGTGAATGCGATCAATAAATTTATAGCGAACGTGAAATAAATGTGTGAAGTGAATATGCTAAAAAAAATGGTAAAGAATGTGAAATAAATATGTGCAGTGAATGTGATTAATAAATTAATAACGAATGTGCCAAATGAATGTGCATAGTGATAATGCGAAATGAATGTATAATGTATGTGAAATGAATTTATGAAATGAATGTGCGAAGTGAATGTGAAATAAATGTACGAATTGAATGTAATAAATAAATTGATAACGAATGTGAAATAAATGTGTGATCTGAATGTGAAATAAATGTGCAAGGTGAATGTGATAAATAAATTGATAACGAATGTGAAATGAATGTGTGCAGTGAATGTGATGAATAAAGTGATAACAAATGTACCAAATGAATGTGCGAAGTGGTTATACGAAATAAATGCATAATGTATGTGATATGAATTTATGAAATGACTGTGTGAAGTGAACCTGATAAATAAAATTATGAGAAATGTATGAAATGAATGTGGAATGAATGTGATATGAGTGTGCAAAGTGAATAATATAACAAACAAATTTATAGCAAATATGCGAAATAAATGTGCGAATAAATTTATGAAATGCATGTGCAATGTAAATTTACTAACTGTATTTTTTGAAATGAGTGTAAACTAAGTTTTTAATGAATGAAAAATAAATCAAATAAATGAAACAAATGGACTGAATGAAATCAATCATCGTTTATTAAACGTAGCATTTGTAAACTAATAAATCGCGCCTGTATTTTAATTCAATCCTAGCTGTATCATTATGTGGGGCAGGGCAATAAAAAATCTAAAAAAAATGTATTACGTGGACGAGAATTGATTATTACGCTCTAATTGCTGGCAGATCATGGATAATTACTTTATAATCGAACAATTCCTTAATTCGCCACACGTTAACATAGTCATGTTTCCTAGGCTGTGATCTATAAACGATAATTTACAACCAAATTAAAATTCAATGAGTCCAAGACTCACCATATAGCAAGGCTCGAATTATATATATACTGGACTGGAAGTTTTCTCCTAACTACATATACTACTTTCTTCATAGATGTAAGAGAAGATTTATTGATCAAACAGAAAGATTTAAGAGAATTGGTGTTTTGTGAATCTATTTCACTTTTTAGACATTTATTTCTATTTGACTACTACAATAGTTAACCGATTTGTCCGACACCTTTTGGATACATTAAATTGAATATTTAGATTTAATAAATAATTACATGTTTATTTCACTTTTTATCACTAAAATTCAATTTTTGAGGTCAGTGGACCTGCCGACAATATACAACTAATTTTTCTAAAAATTTTAGGAGAAATGGACGGTTAAACTATAAAAATTGTAACGGCTTCTATGGGATACTATAAGGTGAAAATTATGTTTAATGTTTGATTGTGACTCCCTGAAAAAAGTAGGCCGCAGGTAATAAAAAGCATTCGAACTTTAAGTGCGGGATGGATTCATTGAACGATATCGAATTTTTTCACTTTAACGCACGAACGCCTCTCAAAACGAGGAAATTTAACAAAACTGTTTTTCTGTGCATTTTATAATAAAAAATAAATATCCACGTACTTACACTTTATAAATAAATTATATAACAAAAAACAATTCTAACAATTTTACATAAAAAATATTATTTAAAAAATTTTTGTATAATTTTGAATGTTTTAAGCATTTTAAATTAACAGAGTGTGAAATTGAATTTGTGAAATAAAGGCCTTAATAGTTTATGGATAAACAATTATTTACATTTAGAAACGATAAAAATTTGAAGTAATTATGATTGAACATATGTTAATTGTTTAAAATTGGTATAATTGTAAAATTAAATTAAAACAACATAATTAAACAGTTTTTGACTTAACCGCTTATTATTTAAAAATGGATTCAATTTCAAAATTTGTCGCTTTTAAATAAAGTTTAAATTGCAGATTTTTTCTGAAAAAATTTCCTAATAAAATACCACGATTCGAGGGTGGTCTACCAAATTTGAAAAAAATTCTTCAATTTTTCGAAAGAACTACTTATAATTATTAACAAAAAAGTTAATTTCCCACAAAGAAAGATAAAGAAGAAAACTAGTTTTCATTAATATATTTAAATTTTAAGCCAATAAAATTAAATCTTAAAACAGCAGTTCGAATTTAAACCAAATAGTTGAATTTTCAAGCAAAGGAAGAAAATTAAAAAAAAAAATTAATTAGTTTAATTTTAAACCAAGAAAATGAGAACTTGAGTTGTCAGTTAAAAAAATTGTAACCAAAGAAAAAAAATAAGTTTTAACAAAATAGTTAAATTTAAATTATTCATTTAAAATTTTAAATGAAATGACCTTCTACTAATAAAAAAGTACAACAAACTCGTTTGATTTTGAAATAGAAAACATCAATTTTTCATGAAAAAGATCGGTTTTTAGCCAAAAAGAGAGTAGCTGCACTTTCAGTTAAGAAATTGAATTTTTAACAAACCAAGTCAAATTTTTAATAAATAAGTTAAATTATTAACTAAATAGACAAATTTTAAATAAAATAATTAAATTAAACCAAATAGTTAAATTTGTAACCATAAATATGATTTTTCAGTCAAGGAAAATAAATTTCTACAGAAAAAAGATCCATTTTAAATCAAATACGTAAAGTCTTAACGAAATTGTCGAATTTTCAACTAGAAACGATCAGTTTTCAACCAAACAGTTTCATTTTTGACTGAAAAAAAAAATATATTTTTCAAGCAGCTAAAAAAAACTAATTTTTACAAAACATTTAAAATAGTTCAACTTTGAACATAATATTAAATTTTCAATAAAAATGTAGGAATTTTAACTGTTTTAGATGAATTCTGAACATGAAATATAATAAATTAATAATTAAATGAATTTATAAAAGCAAAACATTCAACTAAATATTAATTTCTCAAAATTATTTAACTTTTAATTAATTAATTAACTTGTGACCAAAAAAATTACATTTTCTTTTAGGGTTCTATTAATTCAGTTCGCATAAAGGAGAAAAAATGAAAACAGATTAAGTATCATAGATACAGAGAGAAAAAGAAAATTTTTAAAAAAGTGTAAAAGAGAAGAATAGATATTCTGAAATATAAAAGTAATTTTTAATTTAATAGTTTAATTCTTAACTAAAAACTATCAATTTCCAACAGAAAATGGTTAAATTAAATTATTAGTTAAAAATAAATTTTAGCGAAACAGTTCAATTAAAATGATTTTTTCAAATTTTTCATGAAATAATTTTCCATAAACAAAATGAATTTCCATCTAAAGAAGATCAATTTTCCCATTAATAAATCAATTTTCACCAAAAAATGGAATAGTTGCATTTTTAGTTAAGAAATTTAATTTTTGTCAAAATAGTTAAATCATTAAGCAAATTGCCTTAATGTTCATTAAAATTGTTAAGTTATCAACAAAGGCAGAATAATTTGCAACAAAATATTTCAATTATCAACCAAAAAAGATTAATTTTCAACAAAAAAGTTTTTAAAAAGGATAATTTTTAATTAAGCTAGATGAATTCCGTCCATAAAATATAATACATTTTTAATATAAAAGTCAAACTTTCAATACAAAAAAAATGCTTAAAATTGATCAATTTTTAATTAATTAACTTTCAACCAAATTAACTTACATTTTCTTATTAGGTTCTATTAATTCAGTTCGTATTTAAGCGAAAAAAAACTATAAAAAGCGTCAGTTTCTTAAATACAGGGAAAAAGAAGTATTTAAAAATGACAGAAAACTAGTTAATTTTCAAAAATTCATTTTTATTAAAATTAATAAATGTACATCTCCTACATTTTTTGCATAGGACTTTTAATTGAAAGTTCAAACAATGGACAACTGAAATTTAGTGATTGTGAATTCTCTTTTGTTAAAGCTCATTTAGCTTCAATGTTGTTATAAAAATCTGTTTGGCGCAGAGTGTTTTTTTAACTTTATAACTCTAATCGTAGTTTTTTTTTACAAAAAAAGACTTTATGATTCATTATTCGAATTTCCGACTACTTCGAATAGTCGCACATAGAATTTTTAAACCTTCAAAAAACTTTTCTGTTAGGACTCAAAATAGTAAGCCAAAGCTCTATCCAATCTGATCATTTTTAGAAAGTTATCGTTCCGACAGACTGCAGACCACAGACAGACACCTTCGTAAAAATCGTTTTTTTTTTGGCTCAGAAGGTCTCAAAACGTCAAAAGTTGATGAAAAACGACTAAATCAAATTTTTCACAAAACCAATACCTTCTCATTAAAAATAAAAACTCGATATATAGCTGTTTAGCTCCTGGCTGAGATGTAACCTGTAATCATGGGTGGTCCAGAATAAGCCAGAGATTCGCATTATGATGATTATGATGCTTCAGGCGTCAACTTCATAATGTGCACTCGACTATGCAGAAAATAATCTAATATTTTTATTTTATCCCTATCATTATTTAAAATTTTATTTTCGCTTTGTACAATAATCCGTGCAAAAATGCAAGACAATTCAGCTTTCCCTTTATTTGCTCTCTCAACCATCCATCTTTAGTTTTCAATTTTTTCCCAATGCAAATTTTTTTCGTAATGTAAAACAATTAAATCTTACGGTTTAAAACTACATCCTAAAACTTTTTTGCTTGAAAATTGAACTATTTGGTTGGAAATTGATCTTTTCTAGTTAAATTTTTAACTAGATAGATAGATAAACTTTGATTTTTCGGCCTGCTAGCCTAAAAAATTGAATATCTTACACTTCCATTTTTTGACAGAAATTTCTTAAAACTTACTTTCAGAAATTAACATGCATCCACACTTAATCTCTAAAATTGCTCGATCTTATTTCCTTGCCTACCTCGCTTTTTCTCACCTCGCACAGTTGTCCCTACTTAAACGATTTGCCTCGCATGGCCAAACTCGGCCTCCGTTACTTGGTTGAAAATTGAACTATTTCTTTGGAAATTAATGTATTTAGTTAAAAAATAATTTCTGTTGGCGGAAAATTAATCTTCTTGGTTTCAAAATGATTTCATTGTTTAAAAATGTTGCTATTTCGTTGAATGACTCTTTACTTATAAATTCATCTCCAGGTAAAAAGTTCACTATTGGATTGAAAATTAATCTCATTTGTTAGAATTTTATTTATTCTAATGAGAATTTGTTTCCTTCAATCTAAAATTTAATTTTTAACTGAAAATGCATTCATTCCATTTTTAATTGAAAATTTATCCTTTTCACAGAAACTTGATCTTGTCTATTAGAAAAGTTAACTATTAAGTTGAAACTTCACGTATTATGTTTGAAATTTTTTTTTTTTTTGTGTGAAAAATTAATCTTCTTGACTGAAAAATCAACTATTTCGTGGAATGTTGAACTTATTATTTAGAAAATTCATCTTTTCGGTGGAAAAATCAACTCTTTGTTTGAATAACTCTTAAGTTGAAGAATATATAGCTTTGGTTGAAAATTGAACTATTTTGCTGAAAATGCGTATACTTTTCCTAAAATTACAATTTCTCAACTGAAAATATTACTATTCCATTTTTAGTGCAAGACTGATCTTTTTCATTGAAAAGCCATATTCTCAAATTAAAAATTAATCCAGTTTGTGAACAATAAATTTATTTTGATCAGAATTAATCTCTTGGTAGAAAATTATCACTCATGTTTAAAAATTTAACCTTTTTATTTGAAAAGTTAACTATTTGGTTGAATGACTCTTTAGTTCAAAATGTTTTTCTTTTGATGCAAATTTAACTTTTTGATTAAAAATTCATCTCGTTCTATTTGAAAATTGAAGTACCAAATAAAAAGTTGAACTAGTTGAAATTTTTTTAATCTTTTTTTTTTGTTGTTGAAAATATCATTTTTGAAGTTCAAAATTCAAAAAATTTATTGGAAGTTGATATTTTCAAATTAACAAATCAACTATTGACTTGAAAATCAACTAATTATTTGGAAATTGATATTATTTAATTAAAAAATCAGGCATTGGTTCGAAAATTAATATTTTCAGATAAAAATTCATCTCTTTAGTTGAAGCTTTAATTACCAGATTAAAAGCTGAACGATTTAAAATGTTTTTAGAAAATTACTTTTTTTGTGATGGCTGAAAACATAATTTTTTAAGTTGAAAATTCAACAAATTCGTTGAATTTATAACTCTTTAGGTAAAAATTTTTCTTTTTAGTAGAAATTTAAAATTAATTTTTTATGTAAAAATTACTATTCTTGATTAAAAAATCATCTTCTTGACTAAAAAATCAACTATTTGTGGGTTAAGAATTAATCTCTTTACTTGAAAATTTTAATATCAGGATAAAAGTTAAAGTACTTGAATTTTTTTTTAAATTTGTTTTTTTTTGTTTTTGAAAATTTATATTTTTCAGTCAAAATACCAACTTTTTGGTTAAAAATTAATCTTTTTTAGTAGAAGATTAAACTATTTGGTTGGAAATTCATTTAATTTTTCGGAAATTCGTCTTTTTGGTAGACGATCAATATTCTTCGTTTAAAAATCACATTTGTGGTCGAGAATTCAACTATTCGTTTAAATTTCAAACTAATTAGTTTAAAACTTATCTTTTTGGTTAAAAATTCAACTATTTTGTTGAAAAATCGTTTCCTGTTGTCAAAAATTGAATTTTTAAAATGAAAATGCAATTAGTCCATTTTTGGTTGAAAATTTATCCTTTTTTTAAAACAACTCTTTGATTATAAAATAATTTATCTTAATTGAATATTCACGTATTTTGTTTGAAATTCGTCTTTTTTGGTTAAAAAAAATATCTTCATGTTTAAAAGTCATCTTTTTGTTTGAAAATTTGACTACTTGATTGAATCTTGAACTTTGCAGTTGAAAAATGATCTCTTTGCTTAGAAATTTAACCATCAGATCGAAAATTAAACTATTTGAAATGTATTTGGAAAATTAGTTTTTTTGTGGATAAAAATTTCTTTATTCAGTTGAAAATGAAACTATATGGTTGAAAATTCGCCCTTTTGGTAGAAAATTAATGTTCTTGGTTTAAAAATCATATTTCTGGTTCAAAATTCGACTATTTGGTCGAACTTTCAACTTTTTAGTTCAAAATTCATTTCTTTGGTTTTAAATTGAACTATTTGGTTGAAAATTCGTTTTCGTTTGCCGGAATATCAACTTATCAACTGAAAATTAAACTATTCCATTTTTGGTAGAAAATTTATTTTTTCTAGTTAAAAATTCAAACTTTTTGTTAAAAATAAATTTATTTTGTTCAAATCGATCTTTTTATGTACAAAATTCACCTTTTTTAATATTGATTATAATTACAATTAGATAAAAAGTCATCCTTCTTATACAAAATTAACACCTTTTGATTGAAATTCTTATTTTTTGGTAAAAACCTAATCTTCCTGGCTTAACAATCTTTTTCTTTTTTGAAATTCAACGATCTGTTTATATGTTTAACCCTAACGTCGAAAATTTATCTCTCTACTTGAAAGTTTAACTATCAGGTTGAAAGTTGTACTATTTTTAACGTTTTTTTAAAATTAGTTTTTTGTTGTTGAAAATGTTTCTTTTTGAGTAAAAAATTAAATTATTTGGTTGACAATAAATTAATTTTGTTAAAAATTAGTCTTTGTTCGTAGAAAATTAATCTTCTTGTTTTGAAAATCATATTTCTGGTTAAAAATTCCACTATTTAGTAGCATTTTCAACTATCTATAGTTCAAAATTCATATTTCGGGTCTAAAATTCAAATATTTTATTGCAAATTCATCATTTTCTTTGAAAATTCAATGAATTTATTAATAATTCGACTTTTACTGAAAATAAAATTTTTTAAACTAAAAATGCAACTATTCTTATTTTTTCTTAAGTTCTCTTCTTTTATGAAAAATTGAAATTTTCTAGTTGAAAATTCAACTATCGGGTTGGAAATGAATTTATTTTGTTGCAAATTCATCATAAAAATTTTAATTTCGATGAAGAATTCATTCATCTCAAAATTTTTTTCTTTTTAAATTCTAATCAGGGTCATGATCTACTTTTCTTTTAGATTCTAATCATTTTTTTGTCCTGAGTCTATTGGCCTTCTTCCATTCATACGTGCCTTTTCATCCGACACACAAGCAACTATATATATAGATATAATCAATGTTGGAGCCATTCGAAAAATACGTCACGTTATTTTAAAAAAATTTTCCATTCAACAAGATAGTTGAATTTTCGAACGAATAAAACTAATTTTTTACCAGAAAGTTAGGTTTCAACTCTGAACTTTACTACAAAAAAAAAGAATTTTTAATTCAGATGGGCAAATTTTTTATGCAAAAAAAAAATTGCACTAAAACTATTACATTTTCGACAGAAAAACGTGATTTTTAACGAACTTTTTCAATTCTCAAATTACGAAATTAAATTTTTAATTAAATGATGGAATTGCAATCTAAAAATAATATTGAACTCAATAGTTGAATTTTTATCTAAAAAACATCAATTTTAAACCAATTAAATCAAATTTCAACTTGAAAAATTATATTTTCAACAAAAAACTAAAAACCTTGTTTAAAAAAAACATTTGAAATAGTTCCAATTATAATTTTGTAATTAAAGTTTAAACTAAAGAGATGTATCTCCAATCAAAAACTTGAATTTTCATCTAAAATGGATCAATTTTTAATCAAAAATAGAGTAGGTAAACATTTGTATTTAAGCGCATCAACTTTTAAGCGAAGACAAGAAAAACGAATTTTTAACGAAGTATTTTAATTTTAAACAAATAGAATTAATCTATAATAACGAAGTTTAACTTTTAACCAATAATGTGAATTTTTAGACAAAGGTTTATATTTTCATCTGAAAAAAAAAATAATTTTCAAATGAATCGTTGATTTTTTAACTAAAATATTTCAATTCATAACCGATTAGTTGAATTTTCAACTAAGAAGATAAATTTGTAACTGAAAATATTAATTTACAACAAAGAAGATTAATTTTCAACTCAAACGATTCATTTTCAATCCAATAGTTTAATTTTTAAATACAAAAGATCAATTTACAACCAATTAGTTAAATTTTCATATAAAATCGATCAATTAATAGCCAAAAATAGATTAGCTAAAAATTAATTAAAAAATCAACTTTTAAACAAACAAAAAAAGAATTTTTAACTAAATAGTTTATTCTTAAACAAATCTAATGTATTTAAAATTTAAAATACTGAAAAGGATCAACATCCAATCAATTAGTTAAATTTACGAATTTAAAAAATATATTTTTAATAGTTCAACTTTCAATCTGTTATTTCAAGTTTCAACTAATGAAATAAATTTTCAATCAAATAGTTGAATTTTCATCCAAAAGCTATTAATTTTTAACCAAAAATATAGTCGTTAAAAATTTTCATTAAAAAAATCAACTTTCAAGAGAATAAAAAAAAAAGAATTTTTATTCAACAGTTTAAACTTAAATAAATTTAATAAATGTATGATAAAACACTTTAACTTTTAATCAATAATTTACATTTTTAACCAAATAGTTGAGCTTTCATCTGAAAAAATGAATTTTCAACCCTATAGTTGAATTTTTGTTTAAAAAATGTCAATTTCCAAACAAATAGCTAAACTTTTAAACCAAGAATATAAATTTCCAACTAAAAAGATTAAATAGTAACCCAATAGTTGAATTTTTAATTGAAAAAAACAATTCGCAACTAAAAAGAGCGATTTTTTACTAAAAACTTTAATTTTCAACTGAAAAAAAATTACTTTTCAACTAAAAAGAATAATTATTAACTAAAAAGATTAATTTTCATATGAAAAAATTATTTTTCAACTGAAAAGATTAATTTTTGAAAGAAGAGATTAATTTTCAACTGAAAAAGTTAATTTTTAAATAAGAATAATTTTAAACAAAGAAGATTAATTTTTAACCGGAAAGTATAATTTTTAACTAAAAAATATCAATTTCCAACCAATTAGTTTAATTTTGAACTTTTAAAATGTTATTCTCAACATCAACAAAAAAAGAAAATAATTTTTTTTTAATTCCAAATAGTTTAACTATTAATCTGGTAATTAAATTTTCTATTGAAGAGATGAATTTTCAATCAACAAAAGAGTTGAACTTTTTAACAAAAGAAAAGGATTTTTAAACAAAAAAGATTAATTTTTTATCATCAAAGATGAATTTCCAACTAAAAATATAAATTTCCAGCTGAAAACATTATTTTCAACTGAAAAGAATCATTTTCATCCCAATAGTTGAATTAAAAAAAAAGATCAATTTTAAAGAAATTAATTTAATTTTTAACTTTGAAAATCATATTTTCAACAACAATCAAGAACTCAATTTTCCAAAAACATTACAAATGGTTCAGCATTTAATCTGGTGATTAAATTTCCAACTAAAGGGATAATTTCTAAATCAAATGGTTAAATTGGCACCCAAACATTTTTCCAACAAAATACATGAATTTTCAACTTAAAAAAATATTCTTTAACAACAACAAAAAGCAAAGTAGCAACCAAGACAAAAATAGAAGACTTTTAAACAAAAAAGATTGATTTTCTTCCAACAAAGGTGAATTTTCAACAAAAAAGTTTGTTTTTTAACCAATTAGGTGAATTTTGAACGTCAAAAAATAAATTTTCAACAAGAAAAAAAAATTCAAAAAGCATTTGGAACAGATCAAGTTTAAATCTGGTAATTAAATTTTCAACTAAGAAGAGATGAATTTTTAATCAAAAAGTCAACTTTTGCAGCTAGAAAGATGAATTTTGCACCAAAAAATCATTTAACCAAATAGTTTAATTTTGTATACAAAGTATGTTTTTTAAACCAAAAAGATTAATTCTCTGGGAAGAAAGGCGAATTTTCGATTTAAAAAACTTATTTTTACTAAAACGGTTAAATATGGAGACAAATATGATTTTTTTAAATTGTTCAATGTTCAGCCTACAAAGAAAAATTTTCAAATAAATATTAGATTTTTCAAAAATATTAATTATAAACCAAATAGTTCAACTTTTAAGTGATAGGGGATAATTTTTATCAACGAACTTATATTTTTAATAAAATAGCTGAATTATCAACTACAATAATAAATCTTCAACACACAAAAAATAATTTTTCAAGTCTTACCAAAAACGTTTTTTAAAAACAATTTTAAAGACAGAGAAAAAGTTTTTAGACGACAATTTAATTTTAAACTAAAATACGAATGTTTTTGTTAAACTTTTTGCTAAAAATATTAATTTGCAACTAAAAAACTAGTTAAATTTCCAATTAAGAAGATTAATTTTCGACCAGAACAAATTAATTACCAGCCTAATACATTAATTAATAATCAAACTGTTGAATTTCAAACTAAATAGTTTCATTTTCAACGAATCAGATTAATCTTTTAACAAGAAAATAATTTTATATGATAAAATTGCACTTTTTTTAAAAATTCAACTATTTTATGAAAAATGTATTAGTTGGTTGAAAATTTATATATTTTTTTTTAAATTCAACTACGTGGTTGGAAGTTACTCATTTGTTGAAAATACATCTTCTTGATTGAAGATTGATTATTTCAGTCGAAAATTATTAAGTTTGGTTAAAAATTTAACTATGCGAACTGTTTTTTTTTGTGAGTGACCTTTTGGTTGAATTTTTGGTCCAAAAAATTATTTTTTTCTTAATTTAAGTATTTTATTAAAAGCCACTCTTTTTTTAACTCTTTGAAAATTCTTATACTTTTCTGTAATTCGTTTTTTATGTTAAAAATTAATCTTGTCTTTTGAAAATTTATGTTTTTTGGTTAGATATTCAACTATTTAATTAAAAGGGAACTAATTTGTTAGAAGATTTTTTAAAAATTGACATTCTTCATTTCAGTTACAAAAATTGATTTCTTTGATTTCAAATTGATGTAGTTTATTGCTAAATCTCTTTTTTGAAAGATTTTTGTTGTTGGAAATGTACAGATGGTTTACTTTGAAAAAAACAGAAGGTACCATGTTTTTAAATGCAAAACTAAATTTTCTATAATGATACGTATTAAAATAGAAAATTAAACCCTGTTTGGAAAAATGTATTTTAGGAAATATGGAAACTCAAATTTTTGTAAACTTTTTTTAAAAATTAAGATCGAAATTTCTAAAAGTGAAATTACTATTGTGGCTGTTCTATTTAGTTTAACTTTCCTAATTTGTATTAGTATCCTCATTTTTATTTTTTTAATGTCTATTTATCAACCTTTCTATAATACGATCTTGGCTTGAGAAAATAATGGTGACAAGTGAAGATCTATGTTTCAGAAACTGTGACTTAAAAAGTGACAGGATTATTGGAAGTACTTATAAGATTGTGTTCTGTATTGGAAGGAGAAATCGCAAAATTTACGAGACATCTGCCAGGAAGGAAATATTTTCAGGTCAATTTACAACTTAAGAAAAAGCAACTATATACGTATAGAAAGAGAGTACTCCTAAATTAAAATTTAAACTACTTTTTAAACATTCATTTTTCGGTTGAAGGTTCATAATTTTTGTTAAAAATTCAGCTGCTTGTTTGAAAATTCAACTGTTTAGTACCAAATTTGTCATTTTATCTTTAAATTCAAGAATTTGGTAAAAAATTAAATTTTTTGTTGAAAATTCAATTTTGTGTTAAAAATCAAACTCCCTAAAAAAATTTATTTTTTATATTAGAAATTCATAATTTTAGTTACAAATTTGATTGTTTAGTTTAAACTGAACTCTTCTTGAAAATTCACCTTTTGCTGAAAATTCAACTCCTGACTTGAAACTTGAACTACTTTTGAAAAAATTAAGGAAATAAATTTTTTCAAAATAAGTTTAAGAATTTGGTAGAAAATTCAATAATTTCTTAAAAATGCAAATTCTGAATTGAAAGTCGAATAACTTTAAAAAAATACGTTTGTTTGGCTAGAAATTCATAATTTTAGTTAAAAATTCAAGGATTTCGTTGAAAATTAACTTTTTTCTTGAAAATTAATATTTTTGAGTGGAAAATTTCACTGTTTAGTAGAAAATTTATGATTTTGTATTAAAATTCAAAAATGAGGTAGAGAATTAAATGCTTTCTTAAAAATTAAATTTTTCGTATAAATTCAATTTTTCGTTCAAAATGCAACTTCTGAGTTGAAAGTCCTGCGTTTAAATTTAAATTTCTTTTAAGAAAATTCATTTTGTTTAATCAGAGATTCATAATTTTAGTTAAAAATTCAACTATTTAGTTGAAAATTAACGTTTTTCTTGATCATTTATATTTTTGTGTTGAAAACTCAACTTTTTAGTGGAAATTTTTTTTTTTTCTTTAAGTTCAAACATCTGATAGAAAATTCAATTTTTTGTTGAAAATTAAACTGCTTTTTAAAAAATTCATTTTTTGGTTAGAGATTCATGATTTTTGTTAAACATTCAAATTTTTGGTTGAAAATGAACTTTTTTGTTAAAAATTTATATTTTTAGGTTGGAAATTCTACTGTTTAGTAAAAAATTCATCTTTTTGTCTTTAAATTCAAGAATTCAATCAAAAATTAAATTTTTTGTTAAAAATTCAACTCCTGAGATGAAAGTTGTTACTTTTTGAAAATTCATTTTTTTGGTCGAAGAGACATGATTCTCTTGGAAAATTCCTTCATTTTTTGTAGGAAATTCTTCATTTTAATTTTTTTAAATTCCTCTTTTTGATTTAAAATTGATCTGCAGTGCTTGAAAAAAACGTTTTTTTTAGTAAGAAATTAATATTCTCTGTTAAAAACTCATTTCTTTCTCTTATTTAAAAGGTGGTCTAATTTACTGAAAATTCCTTTTTTTTTTAATTCTTTATTTTAATTTAAAAAAATTCGTTTCTTTGAATATAATTTTAAGAAATGCATCTCATTAATTTAAATTTTATCTATTTTCTTGACAAATTCTTTTTTTAGTGAGAAATAAATCTTCTCTGTTAAAAATTCAATTTTGTATTCAAATATTTTTGGAAAGGTGAACTATTGTGTCAAAAATTCATTGTTTGTTGAAAATTAATATTTTTTAGTTGAAAATTTACTTTTTCGGTTGAAAATTAAATTACTTAATTGAAAGTGGAACTTATTTTTCAAAAAATTCAATTTTTTACAATTGAACTAATTTGTGGAAAATGCAACTATTTTGTAAAAAATCGTTTTTTTTAATGAATATTTTTTTTCAAAAATTGAAGTATTTTGTTAAAAAATCGTTTTTTTTTTTTGTAAGAAGTTAATCTTCTCTGTTAAAAATTAATTTTTTAAAATAAAATTATTTTGTAGAAAGTCGAACTATTTTGTCAAAAATTCATTGTTTTGTTGAAAATTCACTCTTTTCGGTTGAAAAATCACCTATTTGGGAGATAATTTAATTACTTAGTTGAAAGTTGAACTAACTTTGTCGAGGTTTTTTGTTTGAATATTTTCCATTCTAATTTTAAAAATTCATTTATTGGATTCCAAATTGATTTATTTTGTTCAAAATTCACCTTTTTTAGTTGAAAATTAAATTACTTAATTGAAAGTGAAACTTACTTGTCGGAACATTTTTGTTGAAAATTCTTTATTTTGTTAAAAGAAAATCATCTTTTTGATTTAAAATTAACCTATTTGACTTAAAAAATCGTTTTTTCATTTTGTAAGAAATTAATCTTCTGTGTTGGACAGTCAGTTTTTTCAAATTCAACAATTTTGTGGAAAATCAAACTATTTTTCAAAAATGTATTGTTTTTTTACATTCATCTTTTTTGGTTAAAAATTTAATTAATAGTTGAAATTTGAAGTAATTTCTTTTTTTTCTGCAGATTATTTATTACAGTTTCAAAAGTTCAGCTCTTAGATTCGAAATTGATATATTTAGTTAAAAATTCACCTTTTATGGTGGAAAATTGAATTACTGAATTGAAAGTGGAACTTATTTTTCCTAAAATAGTTGTTGGAAATTCTTCATTTTTATTTAAAAAATCATCTTTTTGATTTAAAATGATTCTTTTTTTATTTTTTGAAATTTGATTTTCAAAGTAAGAAATTAATCTTCTCTGTTGAAAATTCTTTTTATTTATTTATATATTTTGTGGAAAGTCAAAACTAGTTTGTTAAAATTTCATTGTTTTGTCAAAAATTCATGTTTTTATTTAAAAATTTAAGTATATTGTTCTATAAATCTTTTGTTCGGTAAGAAATTAATCTACTATGTTGAAAATTATTATTTTTTAAATTCAAATATTTTGTGCAGAAACGAACTATTGAAAAATATGCATTGTTTTGTTGTAAATTCATCTTTTTTTTTGCAAAATCACCTTTATGGTTGACAATTGAATTACTTAGTGGAAAGTGTAAATTTAAAAAAAATTCTTTTTGTTTGGAAATTCGCAATTTTTATCAAGAAGACAGTAGAAATTATTTGTCAAAAAATTCTTGTTGGAAATTCTTCATCTTTGTTAAAAAAATCATCTTTTTGATTTAAGATAAATCTATTTTATTTAAAAAAATCGTTTTCTTAAGTAAGAAATTAATCTTCTCTGTTGAGATTTGTTTTTATTTATGTATTTTGTTGAAAGTCAAACTATCTTGTTACAAAATCATTGCTTTGTTGAAAATTTATCTTTTTGTTCAAAAATTTAAGTTATTTTTCAATACATTTTTTGTTTAGTAAGAAATTAATCTTATCTGTTGAAAGTTAATTTTTTTAAATTCAAATATTTTGCGTAAAAATGAACTACTTTGTAAAAAAATTATTGTTTTGTAGAAAATTCATCCTTTTTCGTTGAAAATTAAATTACTTAATTGAAAGTGGGACTTATTTATTTTTAAAAATTTGTTTGTTAGAATTCCTTTTTGTTAAAAAAACTCATCTCTTCGATTTAAAATTAATCTATTGTATTAAGAAAATAATTTCTTAAAGTAAGAAATTAATATTTTCTGTTGAAAATTCGTCTTTTTATTTAAAATTCAACTAGTTACTCGAAAGTGGAACTAATTTGTTAAAAAAAATGTTGTTAAAAATTCTTCATTCTTTTTTAAGAAAAATCATCTATTTAAATTAAAATTCATCTATTCTGTTGTCAGATCATTTTTTAGTAACAAATAAATCTTTTCTGTCCAAAATCCAGCTACTTGTTTGAAAGTTCTAATAATTTGTTTAAAAAAATGTATTACTTATTTTCATTTCATTTATACTGAATTTTTTATAATCAACATTAATATTATTATAATATTGATTAAAAATCATAATTAATTTACTTAATTTCTTCAGATGAAAATTTAACAATCCCACTTTTAGACCTACTACTGCAATTAATGAGCCTCACTAATAGATGATTAATTATCTTTCTACCAAAGATTTACATAAATTGGCCATCGACTTCACACTTCGATCAAAGTGAATTATTAGTTATCTACTCTGAAATAGCAGTCTCCAACTAACGATTTGTGAAACAACTTTTGATAAGAATCGCTCATTGACAGAAGGAGTTCGGCTGGAACAAGACAGGTCAATTCTTGTATTGTTTAATTTTATTGCTTAATTTTATTTCTTTGGATCTGAGAGCGAGCCTCACGAATCGATTACAGCTATACAATATATATGTTTGTACATAACCGACATAATGATTTTGAGTGGAGCGTGACATTCGGAACATGAAGAAGAGGGTGCTCAGAGGGACCTTTGAAACCCAATAGCAACGACCAGTATTTTCTATTCTTAAGTGTGCTGTGGGAAAGGTGCGATAGACTAGAATCTCAGTCGAGGTAAAAAGCCAAAGGGAATCATGAGAGATGATTTAGCCTCTTTATTCGTTTCTTCTTGTGGTTGTTGTTGTCATCCACCGAGTCACGAGTTTTGCTCTCTGGTGTCCAAAGATCCGATCTATTGGTTCTCGTATGGAGATAAGTTTGTCCGGAATTGACAGCTATTGTGAAACTGACTAGATTTAATATGAAAGATGATCGAAAGTCAATAAGAGAGACAGAGAGAGAGAGAGAGAGAGAAGAGAAAGACCATCCACATGCCTTGAGAAAGCGCTATTACGAAAAATTGAAAACATACCCGGACAAAAATGGATTGTCAAACCCGGATTCTGAAACTTTAGATAGTCTTCGGAATAGTACCAAGTAGAATCAACAATTTATTTCTTCATAATGAGCCAAACAGGAATTTTATAGTACAAAAATCAACGCCGTGCAGAGAATAGTTTTTAAAGTTTATACAGAGAAAAATGGCTAGTCATCCAGAAGATCCTGCATGAGGTTTACTATACAGTTTCACAGGTTTAATATAGAGAATTTCGAAAATCAACGCCGTGCAGAAAATAGTTTTTAAAGTTTATACAGAGAAAAATGGCTAGTCATCCAGAAGATCCTGCATGAGGTTTACTATACAGTTTCACAGGTTTAATAAAGAGAATTTCGAAAATCAACGCCGTGCAGAAAATAGTTTTCAGAGTCTACACGAAAAAAAATGACTAGTCAGTCTGAATATCCAGCATTAGGATTACTATACAGTGAAACTCTGACTGATATAGTTTTTCCAAAAATCAAAGCCGTGCAGAAAATAGTTGTCCGAGTCTTCATGGATAAAAGTGTCTAATCAGCCTGAATATCCATCATCAGGATTACTATACAGTACAACTCTGATATAGGGCCCTCTCTTATAGTTTTTCCAAGAATCAGCGCCGTGCAGAAAATAGTTGTCAGAGTCTACACGAAAAAAAATGGCTAGTCAGCCTGAATATCCAGCATTAAGATTACTATACAGTGGAACTCTAAGATAGGGCACTCTGTTTTAGTTTTTCCAAAAATCAACGGCGTGCAGAAAATAGTTTTTAAAGTTTATACAGAGAAAAATGGCTAGTCATCCAGAAGATCCTGCATGAGGTTCTCTATACAGTTTCACAGGTTTAATATAGAGAATTTCAAAAATCAACGCCGTGCAGAAAATAGTTTGCAGAGTCTACACGAAAAAAAATGACTAGTCAGTCTGAATATCCAGCATTAGGATTACTATACAGTGAAACTCTGAGATAGGGCACTCTATTTTAGTTTTTCCGAAAATCAACGCCGTGCAGAAAATGGTTTTTAAAGATTATACGAAGAAAAATGGCTAGTCAGCCTGAAGATCCTAAATGCGGTTTACTATACAGTGCAACTCTGAGATATAGCCCTCTAATATAGAGTTTCCAAGAATGAATGCCGTGCAGAAAGTAGTTTCCAGAGTCTTCACGGATAAAAGTGGCAAGTCAGCCTGAATATCAAGCGTAAGGATTAATATACAGTACATCTCTGACTGATATAGTTTTTCCAACAATCAAAGCCGTGCAGAAAATAGTTTTCCGAGTCTTCATGGATAAAAGTGTCTAATCAGCCTGAATATCCAGCATCAGGATTACTATACAGTACAACTTTGATATAGGGCACTCTCTTATAGCTTTTCCAAAAATCAACGCCGTGCAGAAAGTAGTTTTTAGAGGCTTCACGGAAATTAATCTTCAAAAAAAAAAGATTTTCAACAAAATAGTTTATTTTAACAAAAAGTTTATTTTGTAATTTTTCAAATAACAAAGTCATTTTTAACCAGAAAAAATTAATTTTGAACAAAATAGTTCAAATAACAACCAAAGAAATGAACTTTTAACTAAAATTTTGAATCGATGCATTTTTAAGAAATACGTTAAATTTTAAAACGTCGTTGTTAAATTCTTAACCAAGAATTAGAATTTTCAAACAAAAAGTTGAATTTTAAATAAAATTACAAACTTCTGAACCAAAAATTTAAATTTATAAGGAAGATTTTTTTTCAATTCTAAGAAATAATTCCATTTCAAAACCTTGATGTTAAATGTTTAAACAAAAAGATGAATTTTTAAACTAAAAGATTAATTTTGTGCAAAAAAAAATTTAACGAAATTCAAGAATTCTAAACCAAAAAATTTAATTTTTAACTTAAAAAGATGAATTTCTAAACAAGAAGATTTATTGACCACCAAAAAAGACGAATTTTTATCAAAATTCAGGAATTCTGAACGAACAAGTTAGGTTTTCAATTAAAAAGCCTTAATTTTGAAACAAAAAGATTAATTTGCTACCAAAAAGAAAATAATTCAACAAAATACATGAATTGCCACACAAAAAGTCGAATTTTAAACTAAAAAAGATGAATTTTTAAACAAATAGATTAATTTAATACAAAAAAGCACGAATTTGTCATAACATGTCTTAACCAAAAATTTTAATTTGTAAGAAAGAAATCAAAATTAGATTTTTTATTTAAAAAAAGGTTTTTTAACTTCAAAACCGAGTTGTCAAATTTTTAACCAAAAAAATGTATTTTTAAACAAAAAGAATCATTTTCTAACAAAAATAAAAGAATTTTTTAAAAATTCAAGCATTATAAAAAAAAAATTTATTTTCAACTATAATGATGAATTTTGAAACAAAAATATTATTTCACTACAAAAAGATCATATTTTTAACAAATTGAAAAATTCTCAACCAGAAAGTTGATATAAAAAATAACTATTTTTTTTATTTCTAAGAAAGTAGTTCAACTTTAAAACAAAGTTGGGACAGTTTTTAAGAAAAACTTTAATTTTTACCGAAACAAACGAATTTTCAATAAGACTTAAGAATTTTCTACCAAAAAATTGAATTTTTAACTAAAACCTAATTTTTAAAGAAAAATATTAATTTCCTACAAAAATAAACGAGTTTTAGATCAAATTCAAGAACTCTCAACCCAAAAGTTGAATTTACAAATAAAAAAATTAATTTTTGAACAAACAGATTAATTTACTATTAAAAAATACTCATCGAAGTCTGAAACCTTTTAAATCTATTCCAATTTTTTGCGGAACTACTGAAATCTTTGCAAAATATATCAAATATTTTATAAATATATCAAATATTTTATAAATATTTAATAACATTTTTGAATGATTCAATCTTCAAAATCTTTGTAAAATCTTTGAAATCTTCGGGTAATCGTTAAAATCTTTGTCGAACATTTAAAATATTTGTGAAATTTTTTCAATCTTTGAGAAATCATTGATTTCTGTAAAATCTTTTAAATTATTGAAATCTTTTAAATATATCCGAAATCTTTACGAAATATTTGAAATCTTTATGAAATCTTTGAAATCGTTACGAAATTATGGGAATCTTTGTAAAATCTTTCTCAAATCTTTGCAAATATTTGAAATATTTTTGAAACATTTGTGAAATTATTCAAATCTTTGTTAAATAATTTATTCTTTTGTGAAATCATTTAAATCTATCCGAAATCTTTGCTAAATATCTAAAATCGTGGAGAAATCTTTCTGAAGTCTTCGGAAATTTACAAAATATTTGTTTAACGTTCCTTAATATTTGTGAAATTATTGAAGTCTTTGGAAAATCATTAATGTCTTTGTAAAATTTGTTAAATCTATCGAAAATCTTTGCGAAATATTTGAAACCTATTTGAAATCTTTTTGAAATATTCGATAATATTTTTGAAATTATTAAAACCTTTGTACAATCTTTAAACTATATCAGAAATTTTTATTAAATAATTAAACTCTGTAAAATGTTTTAAATCTTTCCGAAATATTTAAAACCTTTGTGCAATCTTTGAGAAATCATTAAAATTTTGGTGAAATCTTTTAAATCTGTAAAAAATATTTCAAATCCTTAAAAAATCGTTGTGAAATCTTTGTAAAATCTTTCTAAGGTCTTCACAAATTTGCGAAATATTAAAAATATTTTTTGAATATTTGGTAATACTTGTAAAAGTATTGAAATCTTTTCGGGACACAATCGTGAGAATATGTATTGATTGATGATTTATACCTTTGCCTGTAGTCCCTCGGAAGCCGGAAGCATCGAATTTGACGATGAAAGTCAACACCACTTAATCGACCTAATCTACGATAAATACAACGCCGCACGTCACTCGCACCAGAGAATTTATTTCGGGTGTCGGCGTTTTGTTGAAATCGTGACGCAGCCACTTCTTATTCACAATCCTAGTGTCGATTTGATAATTCTGATAGTGAGTGACAGTAACAAAAGGTAAACTTCAAAACTGAAAAAAATTTTGATATTTATTCTAGAATAAAAAAAAAACAAATTCAATTTTTTGTTCAAAAATCAGCCATCACAATTCGATTCAGAGTTTTATAAATTCACTGTGAAGATTAATTTTAATAATACAGATTACTTCTTTATCGATCGAATTTAATTTAGGGTCCGATATTACCGACTAAAAGCAATGCAAATTTCTACCTTATCGGTTTTTTTGTAAAGCAGCTTCCTACTTTATCTTCAGACGGTAATGCAAGTTTTTATAGGGTGTCCAAAAGGTGATGGTTCGGAACGAATCCATCTTACCAAATGGCGAATAAAAAAGTTATTTTTTTAAAGGTAACGTATTGTATTGAACATCGATAAAAGAATATTTCAATGTAACACTGAATGATTTTTCAATCTTTTTTTTTTTAATTATACAAATATTGGAATTACTTAAGGTCGGTAATAATTGAAATTCACCAATTTCAAACATATTTTTAAAACTAGAAATAATACAAAATTATAATAATAATGCAATGTAAAACTTTTAAATAACCATTTACTCGTTAATTTTTTGAAGTCTTATATTCGAGCTGAAATTAGATTATGAATTGAGAACAAGAAAATAAGTATTAATAGTATTTTTGTAAATTGGTATAAATATAATTTTTATACGACTTTTAAGAAAATTAAGAAAAGATTTTTAAATATTTCAGACGTGCCCAAAAAGAATCGAGAAGATTTTACAGATTTTTTTTTGTTATTCTATAGGATTTATAGAAATATTAAGAAAAAATCGAGTCTTTTTAAAATACTAAAAATACTTGAAAGCCTTTTATAGATTATTTTTGAAATCTCCATTTCTAAAAAAAAGTAAGATTTGAATTCTATGTGACTTTCTTAAATAATTCTAAATATTTATTAAATTTACTCGATTTTTGTTTTTGTTTTGACTTTTAAATTTTATAAAATTGAAACATTTTACATTAAGATTCTCTACATTTTTTCGAAATCTTAGGAAATCGTTTCATATGTTTCAAAACCTTTCTTCATTTGCTCTTAAAGTTTTTTTTTAATAATTTATCTTTTTTATTTTCACACGAATCTTAAGAAAATTATTTTTCTAATCTTTTCAGACTTTCTCAACGTTTTAAAGACTTTAAAATAATCTCCTAAAATTCACTAATTTTTTAATCGTTTTAAAACTTCTAAATATCTTTTAAACTTAATAAAAATGTTTCTGAAATAATGTATTACATGGCAAAATTGCAAAATTTTGCTTGAAAACATTTTACACTTTTTTCAAAATTTGAAGTTATAATTTTAAAAATGTTGTAATTCTTTTCATTTTTATTTAAGAATTCATTAAAAAACAATCATTTAAGATTTTACCATACATTTTAAGAACATATTGGTTTACATAAACAAATTTTTAATCCTTAAAAAATAAAAAATAAATGGTCTCAAAGCCTTTCATATTCTTTTCCACACATTCAAAATCTTGAAAACTTAAAATTATTCTTTTAAAATAAAACCTAAACCATTTACATTGTTTTCTAAAAGTCTTGAAAAAAATTTAATCTCAAATATAGCTTAGAATTATTGAAAAATATTCTTTATTTTAATTCTTTAAAATAAATTTCTGTCCATAATTCAGTTTCTCTTATCTTTTTTAAAATGCAAGAAAGTTTACAAATTTATAGTGTGGTAGGGAAATTTCAAGAATATAATTATTTTCAATTATTCAACAATCATTTACTATTTAAATTATCTTTTCTATCAATAATGTTTAGTAGCATTCATTAATAAATTTTATGATGAAGTAAAATGATCTTCTTAAGAATTTTTATATAAAAAATTGATGGTGCACAAAATTCATAAATTAAAAATTATGTGTAAACGCTACGTTAGTAAATTTTTGCTAATTAAAAATGACATTCTAACAATTTAATTAGAAAAATTTGGGCTACTAAAGATTAGTGAAAAATAAAATAAAATTTAAGAAATTTAAATTAGATTAAAATCCAAATTAAATATCCTATTCAATGTCCAATAATCAAATTGATGTAAACCCCTGTTAAAAAAACAAGAACCCAACGACTAAATTTGGCCCAGAAGAACAAAAAACAACTCCTATTGTAATCTGAAAAAATTTTAAAAATCATTTTCGGACAAAAATAAAAAAGAAGAAAGAAAAAGGAGAAAAAATGAATAATTTATTTAAAAAGAAATAAATAAAAAATAAAGTATCAATTATTCAATTGTATGCAATATTTAATACTTCGAGAGTCATTATTATTGAAACAATGTGCAGGAAATGTTTCAGATCTTATAAATAGCATACGTTGCCTTCAGATACATTGCATATTTACGAATTCTTTCTTCAGCCTGTACAAATTAGACTTATTTACACACCCAATCTGTTTCACCTTAATTTATTCACATCAAAGTAAAACCAAAAGTGAAAATTAGGATTTGATATTTTGATATTTAAAATTCAAAATAATAATTTTTATCTCATTACCCATCAGAAGCAAATATGTAATTTAATTCCGTTTTATTTTAATTAGCATTTTAAGTAAAGCATAGTCGCTATTTTACAATAAGTAGAGTCGAAGCTGGATTTAGTGATTCTAGATGTATTGCTTCCTAGAATTGACGCTGCGCCGCGGGGATTGGTGAGATGGGCTACAGGGGGGGGGGATGCGATGTTCACTCAGGCGTGACAAAACACAAGAGAGACAAAACAGTTCCGAGACTTTGGATTTTTCGTTACAGTCATCACCAAAGCCGACAAAAAATATAGATTTGACTGTTATGTATGTATTTTGTTCACGGTTTGTGTATCTGGTGAAAAAACTAATTTTCTAGGTGGAAAATGAATCTGTTTTGGTTGAGGATTCGATTATCATATTGAAGATTCAACTTTTTCAGTTGAATTGAAGGCTCGAAAAGCAGGACCGAGCGAGCACTCGACCAATAGGCAGGAGTGAGGATGAAGCGCTGTAAACGCGAAGAAAGAGAGAACGTTCTTTCTTCGCGTTTCCTGCGCGTCATTCTATTGCATTTTTCGATGAGAATTCTTCTTTTTGGACTGAAAATTCGACAGTTTGATGGTATTTTTTAACTGGCTCAAAAATCTTTCTTGGTTAAAAATTTAATACTTTTATCAGAAATACATTTTTTAAAAAGATTTATCGTAATTGATTCGATTTTAGAATGAAAATTTTTAATCCTTTAAGAAATACGACATTGTATTACCCTAAAATGTAAAATCTCATAAGCTCAAGTTTGGCGCTTATCAATTATCAGATAACGACTACGCGATACGTTGTATAACCCATAATAAGGCTCTGAAATGATCATTCGTTACACTGTTAAATTCTTTATTATAAGTTAAATCAGTTTTTTCTTTACGTAAAAGAGATGCGAATCGTTTACGCACACGTTTTCACATTGACAACCATCCTTAATTCTATTGGTGAATATAATAATAATAATAATAATAATAATAATAATAATAAAATATTTTTCAAGCTTTCTGAAAATAATAATTTGTCTGGCGTGTTCTGTATTCCATCCCAATTGCTTTTTTTGCCGAACTCTATGTATTAAAGATATGTTACTTACATTTTTTTGCATAGATAATAATAAAAAATAATAATAAACCAAAATACTACGTTCAATAACATGTATATTACCACGATAAAAAAAAAGGATCTAAAAAAAAATTCATATTACAATCAGAGCATTTCTTTGTTTGCTTGCCGTGGTACAAATTTGGCTGTTTGATTCTTGTTTTTTTTCAATTTTTTTTTTTTTCAATTTGATTATTGGACGTTAAATAGGATTTTTAATTTGGACTTTAATCTAATTTAAATTTCTTAAATATTAAAAAATAGGAAATCCTTGAAAAAAGATATATATTCGTCGATGCAAGGCTCTCTGCCAAGGCTTCAATTTTGACTTGACTTTAGAATCATTGAAATTTGTTTCCAAAAAAATGTGAAAAATGCTATAAATGATATGAGCGATATGAGCGCCCGAGCAGTAGGCAGGAGTGGGGATGACGCGCAGAAAACGCGGAGAAAGACCGTTCCTTCTTACCTCGCGTTTTTGCGCGTCATCTCCACTTTTGCCTAGTGCTCGAGCGCTCGTTCGGTTTTGCTTTCCGAGCTGTCAATTAAACGCTATGCGCACATGCAATTTTTTTATTTAAGGAAAAAATCAATTTTCAATCTTTAATTATCGACTGGGTGAAGACTCGGAGGACGATTTCAAATTCTTAGTCATTTCCCGGTCAAGTTTTTCCATATTTCCAGTTACCTAAAAGTAACATATATTTATGCTTGTCACAAAATACAAACATTGATTTTGATCCATTATGTTCGTTCTAAACAGTCTTTAACACAACAGAGGAGGAAATAAGGTAAAAACATAAATGAATTTTCAAATAAAATTATGAATCGTCGACTGGAATACTTGAATTTCTAACCAAAAAAATTAATTTTCAAACAATGAGCTTAATTTTAATACAAAAATATTAATTTTCTACCAAAAAATACAATTTTTCAACAAAATCAATGCATTTCTGACGAAATGCTTGAATTTTCAATTAAAGAAGGTCAATATTCGACAAAACAGTTGCATTTTAAACAAAAAAAAAAAGAAGAAAACTTGAAACAGAAGATGGAATGGTTAGATTTGTATGCAGTTGAAAAAAAATTAATTTTCACACTAACTGATGAATTTTCAATTAAAATGATAAATATGCAACTGGAAGAGTTTAATTTTTTAACCTAAAAGATGAGGTTTCAACTAAAACAATGAATCTGAAACTGAAGTAGCTTATTTTCAAATACAAAAAAAATAATCTCGTCTAAAAAAATCAATTTCAAACCGAAAATGGAATAATTCAAAGTTTAAAAAATCAATTTACAGCCAAAAAACAACGAATTTTAGACTAAAAAATGTAAATTTTAAACCAAAAATTGAATTATTAAATTTTTAATAATAAACAAAAAAAAACATTTTTGACAATTTTGTAAAAATTCGCAAAAGTAAAAAAATCACGTTGAAATCATCCAGATTATTTTTTGAAAATTTGGGTAATCTTCTTAAATTTTTGTTTAAACATAATTTTCCATCAAAAAATTTGCTTTAGTTCTTCTGGAAATTTTGTTAATTATTTAAAGCCTTTCAAATAGCGTAACAATTTTATAAATTTTGTGTTCGAAATCTTCACGAACTTAAATTCAGTTTTTTGTTTTTTGAAATCTTTTTGATTTTCCATTCTTTTGGAATCTATTCAAAACTTCGAAAAATATTTTAAGCTTACTTGCTTATTTGCCAAATTAATAATGTTTCAATTGTCATTTACTATTTCAAATTTTCTTAAATCTTTTTAAATATCTCTTAAAAATATTTTTAAATAGAAAATCATTTTTTAAATTTTCTCAGCAAACTTAAAAAATGTTATTTTTAGTTTTTAAGCCTTAAAGATAATAAAAATTCTTTAAATATTATTTCGAAAGTTTCCAAAATCTAAATTCAGTTTTTTCAAATATTTTCCAGTTTTTCATTATTTTAGCATCTTTTGAAAACTTTGAATATACTCGATTATTTTTAAAATTAATAATTGTTCTATTTTTGTTCATGATTCAATTTTTTTTTATCTTTTTAAGTATTCTTGGAAAATTAATTTGAAAAAAATCATTTCAAACATTCCCAGCAAACTAAAAAATTTTTTATTTTCTAAAAATTTTTAAAGATCCTTAAATAGTTTCACTATTTTATTTTGAAGTGTTAAAAAATCTAAATTTAGTTATTTATTTTTAGAAATATTTTCCAGACTTGAACTATTTTGGCATGTTTTATAAACTTCGATACATTTAAACGTACACAATTGTTTTCAAAATGACTAATTCTTCAATTGTCATTTACGATTCAACAATTTTTTTAAATTGTTTTAAATATTCTCTCAAAATTAATTTTTACAAAATTAAAAGTCAATTTAGATTTCACCAACGAACGTAAGCATTTTTTTATTTTCTTAAAACCGTTAAAAATCTTTAAAAAGCTTTACATTTTTATTTCGTAATTTTCACAAATCTTAATTCAGTGGTCTATTTTTCCAGAACGTTTCCAGCTTTAAATTATTTTGTGATCTTTTAAAACCTTCGAAACATATTTTAAACTGTGCTCGTTCATTTTCTAAATTATTATTTGTTCAATTGTCATTTACCACTTGAAACAAGTTTTAACAATTTTTTAATATTCTCTTTAACATTAATTTTTCAAAATAAAGAATTATTTTTAATTTTTCTAGCAAACTAAAAAATTTCTTTCATTTTTTTGAAACCTTTAAAATTCCCTAAGAGGCTTTAAAATTTTATTTCGAAATTTTCGAAAATATAAATTAATTTTGCTAGTTTTCGAAGTCTCTTCCAGTTTTAAATTAAGTTTGAATCTTCTCAAAACTTGTTAGTATCTCTTAAAACCAAATATTTTTCAAATTGATATCGGCTTAATTGTTATTTATACATCCAAATTCAATAATTACACTTAAATGTAAAAAATTTGTTAATTATAACAATTAAAATTGTAAGTTCAAAGTCTTAGTTTAAAACTCTGAAATAACAACGATTCAAGGCTTTCTATTTCAAATAATTTAGTTTAAAATTGTTAAATTGTCGATATTTGATCATTTAAATGAAAACTTCATTTAAAATGAAAATTAAGCAGAAAAATATCCTCCTCGTTTAAAATTTTTTAAATTAAATTGGTGGAAAAAATAATGTTAGATATTGTAACAATATTTGAATATGATTTGTAATAGAATTAGAACGCTTGGTTTTTCAAATTATTTTAAATCAAGAATAGTTTTAAAAAAAGTAAAATTCTGTAGATTTTTATTTTCTTCAGATTTTTATTTTTTGCAGATTTTTACAACAAAGTGAAAAAATTTTAATAAAAAGTTACGCAAAGTATTAAATTGTAGAAACTTGAACTTCCTTGTTCTTTTGTTTACTTTTCTACAAGAAAATACAAAAAAATTAGCTATTGATATTAAACTATATTTTTTTGTTAAATTTTGTACATTTTTTTTAAAATTAAATTTTTAAGAAAAAATTGAAAATTGGCTTTTTTTTAAATTGTATGTTTTTTCAAAAGTTTTTTTTACAGATGATAATCTTTACTTGAGATAAGAACCTACTTTCCTTATTTCTAGGCCAGCCTACAAGGTCTTGTAATTGTTGTCTTTAATTTTTAACAGTTTATTCTAGCTAAAAAAGAATCATAGAGCTTCTTCACACAGTCATCATTTAGAAAATTTATCTAACGAGATGAAGATCCGAATCAACACTCTGCTCCTTGCAATCACAGTTTTTCTGCACTTGGATGGTAAGGGTACTTAAAATAATACAAATCTCAACAGAAAAAAATCATTTAAAGTGCCAAAGTCCAATCTAATAAAAATTTTCTTTTTAATTTATAACAATGTGCGACTCATTGAGACGCAAAACTTTTATTCCGAAATATTTCAATGAAATTTATAGTTTTTTTACTTAAAATTAAAAACCGGAAATTTTGCCTAATTTTTAATTAGATTAAGGTGAATTATTTAAGTTAAGAAATTGATTGTTTAAACAATTTATTGTTACTGTTAATAATATTCAATTTCAGTAATGCTAGAAAGTTGCTGTTTTTTCTGAGATTTTCAACTTTTTGTCCAATTTCCAATTAGAGTTGAGTGAATAGTTAAAGTTACAAAATTAATTGTTTAAACAATTTATCATTATTGTTACTAATGTTTAATTTAAATAATGCTACAGAATTGCGTTTTTTCTAAAAATTTTAACTTTTTGTCCAATTTTCAATTAGAAAGTGGTAATACCTAATTAATGTTGACAAGCATAATTGTTTAAACAATTTATTATTATTTTTACTAATATTTAATCTTAAACATGCTAAAAAGTTCCCGTTTTTTGTACATTTTTAACTTTTTGTTCACTTTGTACTGAGGGTGAGTTTCATAATTAAAGGTAAAAGATACATTGTTTAAGTAATTTATTATTGTTGTTAATAATATTAAATTTTAATAGTGGTAGAAAGTTGATGTTTTTTAAAAAAAATTGCTCTTTCTGACCAATTTCCAATTAGAGTTGAGTGAATAATTAAATTTTAAAAATAAATTCTCCAAACAATTTATTATTATTGTTACTAATATTCAATTCGGATAATGAAAGAAAATTGCGTTTTTTTCTCAAATTTTTAACTTTTTGTTTAACTTTTAATTAGAGTAAGGTAAAAATTAATTAATGTTAACAAAAAACTTTTAAACAATTTGTTATTATTTTTACTAATGTTCAATTTGAATAATAGTAGAAATTGTTTAAACAATTTCTTATTATTGTTGCTAATATTCCATTTGAATAGTGCCAGAAACTTGTGGATTTTTCGGAAATTTTACAACTTTTTGCCAAATTTTCAATTAGAGCTACGTAAATACTTAAAGTTATAAAATAAATTTGTTAAACAATTTATTGTTGTTAATACTATTTAATTCAAATAGTAATCGAAAGTTGCGGGTTTTTCTAGAATTTTCAACCGTTTTTCTAATTTCCAATTAAAGTGAGTAAAGTTAAAAAATTAATCGATTAAACAATTAATTTTTTTCATATAATATTAAATTTGAATAATACTAGAAAGTTATGTTTTTTCTGAAATTTTCAATTTTTCCCCCTATTTATATTTACAGTCAAATGAATAATTAAAGATAAAAAATTAATTGTTCAAACAATTAATTATTATTTTTACTAATAGTTAATTTAAAGAATGCTAGTAAATTGTTTTTTTCTGAAATTTTTAACTTTTTGTCCAATCTTCAATTGGAGTAAAGATAATACTTAATGAATAATGACAAAAATAATTGTTTAATCACTTTTTAATGATGTTTAATAATATTCAATTTGAATTAAGCTTGAAAAAATCGATTATTTCTTAATTTTCAAATGTTTGTCCCATTTTTAATTACAGTAAGGTAGCACTTTATTATTGTTATCAAATTCAATTGTTTAAACAATTTCTTATAATTGTTAATAACATTTCATTTGAATAATGCTAGAAAATTGCAGTTTTTTCTCAAATTTTCAACTTGTCAAATTTCCAATTGACTGAGGTTATTAATTAAAGTTAAAGGATTATTTGTTCATGCTAATTAATATTATTATTAATAATATTCAATTCGAATAGTGCTGGAAAGCTGAGGTTTTTTAAATAAAATTTCCACTTTTTGTTAAATTTCCAATTAGACTGAGGTAATACTTAATGAATGACAACGGTCAACATTGTTGAAACAATTTATTATTATTGCTAATATTCAATTTTAAAAATGCTAGAAAGTTACTGTTTTCTTTTAATTTTCTACTTTTTGTCCACTTTCTACTAAGAGTAGGGTGAATAATTAAATTTAAAAAAATTCATTGTTAAAGCAATTTATTATTATTTTTAATAATATTTAATTCGAACAGTGCTAGAAAGTTGAGGTTTTTTCTGAAATTTTCAACTTTTTATCCAATTTCCAATTAAAATTAAGTGAATAATTTAAGGTAAAAAATTAATAGTTTAAACGGTTTATTATGCTTTTATTAATATTCAATTTGCATAATGCTCCAAAGTTGCGGTTTTTTCTGAAATCTCAACATTTTCTCAAATTTTCAATTAGAGTCAGGTAACATTAATTAATTTTAACAAACTTGATTGCTTAAAAAATGTTATTATTGTTCCTAATATTCAATTTGAATAATTCTAGAAGGTTGCGATTTTTTCAAAAATTTAAAATTTTTTGTCTAGTTTCAGAATAAAGTGAGGTTAATAATTAAAGTTGAAGAATTAATTTCTCTGACAAATAAATATTATTATTAATAATATTAACTATAAATAGTGCTAGAAATTTGTGGTTTTTCTGAAATTTTTGATTTTTTTGTCCATTTTCCAATTGAAATTAAGTAACTAACTAAAGTTAGAATATAATAATTTAAGCAATTTATTATTATTGTTATGAATATTCAATTTAAATAATGCTCTCTAATGTTTGTGTATTATGTGTTGACAAACAGAAAAGCAAAGCAAGATAATTTTTTTTTTTTCAAAAACCGCAATTTTCTATCTCTTATTTAAGAGAAGATAGTTATAAACAATAATGAATTGATTAACGAACAATTGCTGTTCAAGTTGCAATAATTATTGCTTTACTTAGTGAAAAGTTAACAATAATATTTTTAAGTAATTAGGTTTGTTAGATTTTATTAATTATTACCTCACTCGAAGTACAAAATGGAAAAAAGTTGAAAATTTAAGAAAAAAACCCGCAACTTTGTAGCATTATTGAAATTGAATATTATTAGCAATATTAAGAAATTGTTTAAAAAATTATTTCTCTGGACATTAGTTAAGCATTAACATTTTTAAATATTTTATATAGCTTCATCATGAAACTTGATCACACTATAATAAAAATAAAAAGGAAATAAATAAATCAATTAATAAATATTTATTGTTTGTTTAAAGTCATCGCAACCCTATTCTCCGCGTACAAAGACCCAAAAACTGAGGCCGAAAAAGTAAGTCTAACTTTGTTCAGAATATTTATTTAATATTTATGTATTATTATATAAAAGTATAAAAACCTTGATAATTGTTATTCCACTCATTAAAATAATATTTTCTGCAGATTAATGAGAAACTCAAGATGTGCAAAAGAAAATGCTATGTAAGTAAACATAATTTCACACTATATTTTTTAAACTTGTATGTATCTTTTATTTGTAACAAACGAGTTAGAATATTTTTTTGCAAATAAAAAAAGTTTAGAGACTTCAATTTAGATTCAATTTTTAATTTAAAAAAATTATAGAGAATTCAATTTTAAAGAGTTTTCAGCTCGGCACTTTTGTGCGTTTGCATTTACTTATTTACAAAATTGTTAATCAAAGTTTAAAAAATTGGCATTTTTCACGACAAAATTTGTTACGACAAAATACAAATAATTGACATATTCATCTATTTAATGGCGGTAAAAAAATTGATAAACAAAGTTTTTCTAAAGTGATCAGCAATAGTTGCATAAGAGCGTCTCTTGATTATATTTTTATCATTTTTATCATTTTTATCATTTTATATTTTTTATATAAATAAAAAAAGGGTGAAAATGAGAGGTTTTTCATTAATTATTTTTTATCTTAAAATATGTAAATTAATTAATCCCATTCTCGAAGAAAATGAATGTTAAAGTATCTAAGTAATATAAATTCCTAACAGGATATCGAATCTAATTGTTATAAACAAATAATATTAACAAAATATCAACATCTTAGAAATATTGCTTATAGAATTTGAAGACGACCAGAAAGAAAAACGATTACTTTCTGTCTATAAATGAACAGACTATGCATTTGTTATGAGAAAGAAAATCAGTTACTTTTTTGTCTAGAAATGGCCAAACTATAAATTTGTTTATAAAATAAACAAAGAATATCGACTGACAATTTTTGATTAATGATTACTTTTTCTCTATGAATGACCAAACCATGCATTTTTTTATCAAATTTTATTGATAAAATTCAAAAATAATATCGCATGAACAATCTTAATCACTGAGAACATATCCTCTTCAAAAATTGAAAAATATCTCCATTTTTAATTTTTTTTTTAAATTGTAACTTTTTCAGATTTTTTTAAAAGGGCCCGTAAGTTGTGTGTTTGATCTCAATCTTCAAGCATTCATCTCTTTCCGTGAATCACAATACCATTGCTACCTTCAATCATGCAATAAGAGTAAGCAGTCAAGACAAACTTTTTCTGATGATTTAACTTTTGAATGTATTAAAATATTTCTCATGCAAATAGTATGCTTATAAACTTGGTTCAAAATGCTTAAAATGTTTAATGCGCCAACAATGAAAGCTTTAAAAGAAAAATTATTAACTTTTAAGGGCATGTGACACGTGGATCTGTGAGCAGACTCCTACCTTACCGACACCTTTTGTATTTCCTATTTTATTTTCACACTAAGTGTCACATCGAGTTGAAAATTTAGGATAAGAAATAAGAAGCACTAAGAAAGGTGGGTCTGATCATAAATTTGAATAATTATGAAAAAATGTTTGTTTGCATATAATTTTTTTAAATTTATCTGCTATATCATCAGATTGTACCTTACCGACAGTAGGTCAACCCTCCAAACCATAAAGGCAGAAAATCTACATAATATCGATCAAGTTATGAAATCATTTTAATTTGAAAATATTATTTTCCATCTAGTCTTATTATGACGTTAAGCATTTTCTGTTATTGAAGACTCTTAACTTGTTCGATATTGTGTATATTTTTTGCCTTCATGGTTTGGAGGGTTGATCTACTGTCGGTGAGGTACAATCTCTGATGATATAGCAGATGGAGTAGGATCTTTTTTTCAAGAAATAATTATAATGTTTTTTTTTGTTGCTTTTTTTCATAATTGTTAAAATTTAGGACCAGGCCTACCTTTGTTAGTGCTTCTTATTGATTATTCCAAATTTTCAACTCGATGCGGCGCTTCATGCGAAAATAAGTTAAGAAATAAAAAATGTCGGTAATGTAGAAACCTGGTCACGTAACCCACTTATCACATAGCCTTTAAAGATTCAATGTGAAATACTTTAATCTGAAAATCTTATTTTTACTACAAATATTTCATATAACATTTGTTTAGATTTATCGGCTTTTAAAATATATATGAATATTTATATTTTGATAAATATTTATAACTATTTCAGAAGTAGAGTACATACATCTTAAGAAATGTAATCGTCGATCACCAATTATCCGAAGAATGAAGAATCAACCAACCGCTTTGCGGTAAACAAATATTCCAGCCGCCGCTTAATATATACAAATTTTGTTTTTTTAATTAAATTTTATATATCATAATTTTGTCTTGTTTTGGTGAAATTTTTTTTAAAAAAATTAATAAAATAGCTTTATTTGTACAAGTGGAGGCCAAAAGCTTTATATAGTTTAGTTTTGAATATTCAATTTATTTTTACTATAAAAGTTAATCTAATCAATATAAAAAGGAATTGGAAATAAAAAAATTAATTGATTAACTAATATGTATTTTTTATGTTTAAATTCGCCACAACCACAATTTTTTGAGGATGTCAGATATCTTTAATAAAAATTTCAATAATAAAGTTAATTGTTAAAAAAATAGTTGAATTACCGACCAAAAAAGATGAATTATCAACCAAAAAAATTTGTTCTGCATAATTGATATTTTAAATAATAAATTTGTTAATTTAGCTTGTTTAAACGATTATCTAATTTTTATATCATGACCAAAGAGTACACTTCGGTTTCTTTTTCAGTTAATTTATCATCGATTCCGTAGAAATTTTTCTATTTATTCCATTATGAATACCTGATATGGGTAATTGTTCATAAAATTTGTTAATAAAATAAAAAATTATACAGCCCAAACAAAATGTGCAACCACCACTCACAGACGCATTTGGGGTCGCTGCATCCGAAACGAGGGTCATTTTGACCCCACCAGATCAGGATAAAGGTCCAGAGAAGGTCGAAATGAAGATCAGAGAAAACAAATGGTTTAGAGAAATCATCTACTCTGAGGCATGTTTTAGGGTCGCGGAATCAGAATCAGGGGTCAGATTGATCCAAACAGGTCAGGATCATGGTCAAGTGTAGGTAAAAAAATAGAATCGACGTGAATCACTACTTGAGGACATTTTTGGGGGTCGCTGAATCCGAATCCGTGGTTAGTTCGACCCCATAAGTTCAATTCTATGGTTTTTTCAATTTTGAAATTCGGATGACCTTCATTCCGAACTGATGAAGTAAGAAATACCCCAGATTCAGATGTAGCAATCCTTAAAAATTTCTCAAAGTAGTGTCACACTTAAAAATTCAAATAATTTCTGTTAATTTTGTCATTAAATAAAAAAATAATTATGCATATATATATTTTTTTCTTTAAAAATCAGATATCGCAATTTCACCTTTATCATATGTCGATAAAGAACTAATCACTCTAGCCGGCTGGGAACGAATCTACCTTACCGACTGGTGCAATATAAGAGCAAGCAGGAACCGAACCAGTGTCAGCTCTTTGATAGTTCACACCATTTTTTCAGTATTCTCAAAAATACGCATCGTTCTTGAAAAATTCCAATGGAAAATCTAAAAAAGCAGAATTTTTTTAGAAATTTCAGAAAGAAAATGTTTCGCCTTTTGACTTTTTACCGAGGTTTATCTGAGTTGGTTAGATCGCATTTCGTTCCTAACCTAAAAAAAAGTGATGAAAGTTGACAATTTTTTAAACTTTGTTTTTAGTTTAGGAACGAAATGCCACTTGATTAATTCAATTCAAGCCCGGATTCGGATTAAGCGACTTCAAAAAACATGCAGAAATATTTGTTTCGTCTAGCGTCGAAGAATTGTCTTTTCTTTTTCATGCACCTGTGCCACAGGTACATAGAAAATTAAAGTCTTGTTCACCAGATGAGATAAACATTTCTATACGTTTTTGGAGTCGTTTGATCCAAATCTGGGGTAGGTTTGAGTCGATTCGACTCAATTTGACTTATTCCTAACTGCAAGAAAGAAATGAACGTTGAAACGTTTTGTACTTTTTTGAAGTCAGGAACTAAATTCCATCTGATTAAATAAAACTAAACCCGGATTCGGATTCAGCGACCCCCCTCCCCAATGTTGAAATGTTTGTCTTATCTGCTGCACGAGACATTTTCCCTTTTTCCGTTTGCCTGAAAAACAGGTAAACGAATAATTGAAGTATTGCCCACTACACGAGAAAACAATTTTTATACGGTTTTGGGTCGCTGAATCCGAATCCGGGGTTGATTTTACACGGTTTGACTCAATTCAAGTCGTTCCTAACCTCAAATAAGTGCCAAATTCCATCAATTTTGTTAAGGTTAGGAACGCAATTCGTCCGACCGAATCAAAGGGGTCGTTGATTCCAAATCCGGGGTTGGTTTGACTCGGTGAGATTGAATTTCGCTCCTAACCTCAAAAAAATTAGGAAAGTCGATACTTTTTTAAAATTTTTTGAGGTTAGGAACGAAATGTCATCTGACCGAGTGAAACTAAACCCAGATTCGTATTCAGCGACTTGAAAAATATGCAGAAATATTTGTCTAATCTGGTGGAGAAGAAATTTTATTTTATTTTTTATGTGGCTGTGCCACAGGTACGCGACAAAATAACAACTCTTGTCTTCCAGATGAGACAAACATTTCTATACTTTTTTGGGGTCGCTGAATCCGAATCCAGAGTTAATTTGACTTAATTCAACCCGTTCCTAATCTCAAAAAAGTGAAAGATTTCATCTTTTTTTTTTTGAGGTTACGAATGAAATGCGATCCGACTGAGTCAAAACAACCCAGGATTCAGATTTAAAGATCCCAAAAACGTAAACAAATATTTGACTCATCTCATCGACCATATTTTTTTTCCTGTGTCTGTGTAATAATTCCGATTTGAGATATGAACCTATTTTGGTAGAAGGATAGCCTACAAGGTCTATTAATGATTTTTTGCAATTTTAACCGTTTATTCTAGTTTAAAAGATATCGTAGTGGTTCTACAACCTAGACTCCACACATAAAAAATTTCCATGATTCTGTAGGCTTTTTGGGTCACGATAACTGACACTGATTAGTATTTATAGCAGTGACAATGTTCCAAATTTTACAGTCATCATTTACAAAATCTATCAAATAGGATGAAGATCCGTATCAGCACTCTGCTTCTTGCAATTAACGTTTTTCTAATTTCTGGTGGCAAGTATACTCAATATAATATTAATCTCAATGTATCAAATACTACATATTTTCCAAAAATACCAAATTTGAAAAAATAAGTAAAAAATTAATTAATTGTATCAACTTTTATTGTTAAGAATGTTTCAAACCGGTTGGGAGAGAGATTCACATATGAGAAGCACGGTGCGGTCTACGAGACCGCACGTCCATGCGTTTATAATAATTTGTCACTTTCTGTTTAAATGTGGGTTAATCGGTACGTAAAAGTTTCTTGCTACGGGCGCGTTCCGTATTCTGCCGTACACGCATGTGACATATTGACTTAAAAGAAATTAAAAAAGAAATATGAAATTGCGACGCTACTGTGGTAGTGCGGTCTGACGAACCATGTTATAAAAAAAAAAGTTTTTTAGTACATTTTTGATAGGGTTTCCTACCTACTTAAAAGTCATTTATTCATTAATATATATATAAGACGAAATAAGATAAGCTTTTCGAGTATTAATTTTTGTTATCTTTGAATAATTAAACACAAATTCTGCGCTAGTTTGTGACAAGTTTGTTCTATATTTTACCGCCAAAAAATTGTTGAGAAAACTAAATTCGAACCACAATTTTCAAAAAAGTTTTTAGGGAAGCACCGCGTTTCTGTTTTTTCAAGCCAATTCCTATTTATTCTTTCAACCTATTCTATGTCTATATTCTTAGAATTCACTTATACTCCTTTGAATCCTTATAGAGTCTTTTAAATTCTCTGAATTCCTTCAAAATTATATTAATCTTTTCAAATACCTATAATTATTTTGAAATTCTATTAATTCTTCTGAATCCTCTAAAATATTTAAAAATTGTATTAATTCTTCTAAAAACTCTAAATTCTTGCAAAATTGTATTCATTTTTTTTATTCGTCGGAATTCTTTTAAAATTCTATTCATTCTTTTGATTTATCGGAATTATTTTTAAATTCTATTCATCTTTTTCAATCCTCGGAATTATTTTCAAATTCTGTTAATTCTTTTGTATCCTTTGAATTCATTTAAATTTCTATCAATGCTTTTGAATCCTCTGAATCCTTTTAAAATTCCAGCAATTCCTTTGAATCTTCTAAATTCTTTCAAAATCCTAATTATCTTTTTAATTCTCTGAATTTCTTAAAACTATATTAATTCTTTTAAATCTTTTAAATTCTTTCAAATTTTTATTCATTTTTTTGAATCTTTGGAATCATTTTAAAATTGTTATAATTCCGTTGAATCTTCTGACTTTTTAAAAAATTCTAATAATTCTTTTGAATCCTTTGAATTCTTTTAAAATCCTATCAATTCTTTTGAATACACTGCATTTTTTTTAAATTATATACATTTTTCTGAATTTCTTCTTTCTATTAATTCTTTTTAATCCCAGCACCATTTCAAACTTCTATTCATTTTTTGGAATCTTTTCAATCCTTTTAAAATGTTATCATTTTTTTTAATCTTCTTAATTTTTAAAAAAATTTTATTAATTCTTCTGAATTTTCTAAACTCTTTAAAATATCTATAAATTTTTTGGGATCCCCGGAATCATTTTAAAATTATAATCATTCCGTTGAATTTTCTAAATTCTTTAAAAATTTTAATTATTCTTTTGAATTCTCTGAATTCTTTAAAAATTCTATCAGCTATTTTGAATCCTATAAATTCTTTTAAAACTCTGTTAATTCTTTTGAATCCTTTGGATTCTTTTCAAATCCTATCAATTCTTCTGGATCCTCTGCATTTTTTCAAAATTCTATACATTCTTATGAATCGTATGACTTCTTTCTTTCTATTAATTCTTTTCAATCCCCACAATCATTTCAAACTTCTATTGATTCTTTTGAATCTTCTGAATTCTTTAAAAATTTTATCTTTTTTTTTAATCCTCTGAATTTTAAAAAAATTTTATTAATTCTTCTAAATTTTATAAATTATTTCAAATATCTATGAATTTGTTTGAATCCCCGGAATCATTTAAAAATTCTAATTATTCCGTTGAATCTTCTGAGTTCTTTTAAAATCCTAATGATTCTTTTGAATTCTCTGAATCCTTTCGAAAATTCTATCCATGTATTTGAATCCTTTGAATTCTTCTGAATTTTTGTTGATTCTTTTGAGTCCCCGGACAAATTAAAAAATTTTATTAATTTCGTTGAATCATCTGAATTCTTTTAAAATTCTAATAAATCTTTTAAATCCTCTATGTTCTTTTAAAATTTTAATGATTTGTCTAGATTATTTAAATTATTTTGAATTCTCTAAAGTTTATTGAATTGTCTGCGTTCTTTTGAATTTTCAGAATTTTTTTTAACTCTCTCGTCAGAAGAGTGAATTCTTATATAGTTAGTTTCTCTTTAAGTCATTTGTATTCTCGAAATTATTTTCATTCTCTTAATTCCTTTAAATGACCTGAAATCATTTTAATTCCCTGAATTCCTTTGAATTCTTCGCATTTTTATGAACACGTTTAATTACTCGAATTTCCTATCAGTACTTTCAATTATGTATATTTTATACGAATTTTTAGAAATCGGTTGTACTCTTCTGAATTCGTTTAAAGTTTTTTTTTAGCATTCTCTTGACATTTTTACAACAAACAATAATTATTCTGAATTTCTTCAAGTCTCTTGGATTCTTCGAATTATTCTGAATTCTCTTAATTCTTGTGGATTCTTACAATTCTCTTAAGTTCTGCGAATTCTTCCCAATTCTTTTAATTCTGGTGGATTATTTCAATTATGTAAAATTCTGTGAATTCTTGTTATTAACATCGAAAAAGAGTTTTGTATGTTAATCCACGGAATTGGTCATTATTAGAAAAACATTTTTGTGAATCTTTTCAAATTATTTTTTATTTTTTCCAATTGCCTTCCAGTTTCCAGTTGCCTTTAAATCTTCCAGATTCTGTTTTAAAAAGCTTGGAAATATTTTGGAATGTTTTAAAGTATTTTTAAATATTCTTTAAAAATTAATTTTTGAAAATAAAAAACCAGTTTGAACTAGCCCATAAATTTTCATAGATACTTTTCATTATGGTGAAACCTTGGAAAATTCCTAAGAAGCTTTTAAGCTTAATTTTTTCAAATAAAAAATCAGGTTTAATTTTCACAGGAATTTTAAGAAATTTGATTTCTAAATATTAAAAAATGTACGCTTTTTCTAACTTTAACAAATGTTTTCGTGTTTGAAATAAATTTTGAATCATTTTGAAACTTCTATATATCTCTTAAACCTGGTAAAATTCTTTAGAAAACTTTTTAGTCTCACTGATTTAAAAATTTGGCTTTAAAATCGTCTACATTCTTTTTTGAAATTTTGGCCAATAATTTGAAGTGTTTTGAAATTTTTGTCAAGTTTCTTTTCAAATTGATTTTTGTTAATAAATAATAAGTTTAAATTTTCCCAGGAATTTGAAGACATTTTTTTTAGAAAGTTGAAAAACATTTTAGAAGCTTTTAAATTATTTTCTAAAATTTATAAAAACAATGAGAAAGATTTTCAAGCAAAATCTTCCAACTAGTTAGATTACAAACATTCATATGAAATTTAAGTAGGTTTAAGACATTTCCAAATTTTAAAAAAATTAGAAATTAATTGAAAATTTGAAAATTGTAAAAAAAATGTTTGAAAATGTACATTTTTTAACATTTGGAAATAAAAATTTTTTATCTACTCAGAGATTTGAAACGATTCACGATAAAGAAACAAATTATCTTAAAATTAATTAAAAAATGTCAACTAACTTCTGATTTTGAAAATTTAATTTCAAGCCAATATTGAATAACATTTAAAAAAATTAAAAAGATTTTCAAAGATTATCAAAGATTTCTAAAATCGCCATAACAGATTCTGGAAGGTGTTAGAGCAATTCTTTTCATTTTTGAGAACCATAAAATTTTTGTAAAAACTCCAAAAAATTGTAAAAGATATTTAAATTTAAAGGTTCGAAAACCATTTTTTAAATAATTTAAAAGGCTTCACAATCAATCAACTAAAGAATATTAATATTAAAACAAAAATAATATAATTAAATTTTTAGTTAGAAAATTAATTTTAAATTAAAAAATAATTTTCAAGCCAAAGTAATGAATTTTTAACCAAAAAAATCTAATTTCTACGAACAAAGAATAATTTTTACCAGAAAAAAACGGATTTACAAATAAATATTTGAATTTTCGACTGAAACAGATAAATTTTCAACCAAGCATAGAATAGTTAAATTTTAAGTTGATAAAACAATTTTAAAAAATTAACTAAATAGTTCAATTATGAAGAAAACAAATATCGAGAAAATAAATCAAATTAGGTATGATTTGTTTCATTTATATCGGTCAAAAATAATAATTTAATAATCTATTCAACTCCTTTTAAAACTTTGATATACTCTTGTCATTCAAAAAATTCTTATTTGTCGATTTTCAAATTGTTTACGGTTTTAACATTTGTAAATAAAAATCAAGGAAGGTGAATGTGCGTTTTACCTCTCTTATATGCTCAGAAACAAATCAATTTGAGTGTTTAGCCTATTTTCAAGTTTTAAGAAATTGCAATCTCATTATTTTTAACAAAGTTAAATTTGTTAAGAAATCTAGATCTTTTTTTATACTAACCGATTTTTTATATTTTTCATTTTTATAATTAAAAAAAAAACTAATATTAACATCCTTAAATAAATTCACAGTTTCAGAAAATTAGTAATTATCCAATAGGTAATAACATATAGTAATTAAATTTCGAGTGAACTAAAATGAATAAAAACAAAAAATTAAGTTTTAACAAGAAAGATTAATTTTCTCCTAAAAAAGGGTAATTTTTTAGAAGATACACGAATTTTTAACCAAAAAGTTGAATTAAGAAGATTATTTAAGTTAGATTTTGAGATTTTTAAAAATAGTTTTAAAAAATGTTTGCAAAATTGTTAAATTTAGAACATAAAAGAAGATTTTCTGAAAAAAAAATGATGAATCTTCATCAAAGAAATGGGTTTTTAACAAAGCAGTTTCCCTTTTAACTAAGTACACCGAACTCTCGGTTTCAGTCCAGTTTCGTGGCTTAACTGCAAATAGCATTGGCCGCAAGGCGGGGAGATCGAATCGTAAATAGTCATGGCCGCCTAAACCGTTTCCATTTAGAATTCACAATATGGCGCAGTATACTCGACTGAGTACTCGCGCACTGAATAAGTGCAGATAAAAAGCTTTATCTAGCTCTGTTGCTCATATTTGGTAGACTTTTACCATGAAACTTAACCTTCCTAATATAAAAATCAATTTGAAATAAACAAATTAATAAATAAATATATAATTTGTTATGTTTAAAGTCATCGCACCTTTCTTCCGAAGATCTAGAGCTCCTCCCACAACTGAGCCCTTAACAGTAAGTTTTACTTTACTCAAAAAATTTGTTTAATATTTGTATATTATTATATAAAAATATAAAAGCTTTGAGGGTTCCTCTATACTAATTAAAATGTTTTCTGCAGTTGGCTGAGAGGATGAAGAAGTGTAAATCTCGTTGCACTGTGAGTAAACATATTTTAACATGATCTTTCTTATATTTTTTATTTAAAACAAAAAAACTACAACTGCGCATTTTTGCAGTGTCTAAGTCTAAGGGCTTATTAAAGTCTAAGGTCTTATTTTAAAAAATTTTTAAATTCGGCAACTTGGATTTGATCCCAGTTTTGGTTGGGACCTTGGGCTTAAATCCAGATTCTTCGAACGTAAAAACCAGGGCCGCCTGAACACTGAAAGTGCAAGTGAGCAAAGACGCCCTCCCCTTTCGGGCCTGCGGTAAAATTGTTTAGAAAACTTTTTAGTGTTGATAATTAAAAAATTTGGCTTTAAAATCGTATACATTCTTTTTTGAAATTTCGGTCAATAATTTGAAGTGTTTTGAAATTTCTGTTAATTTTCTTTTCAAATTGATTTTTGTTGATAAATAATGAGTTTAAATTTTCCCAGGAATTTTAAGACATTTTTTTTAGAAAGTTGACAAACATTTTAGAAGATTTTAAATCCGCGGGCTATTTTGGGCCCGCGGCTCTTATTATCCAAAACTGTGACGCTGCGTCATTTCTCGAAAGACGCAAATAAGATTTCTTAAATCCAAGTTCCAGTGTACGAAATTCTCAAAATTCTTGAAATTCTTATAAATTTTCACGTGATTTATCCCTCTTAAAAATTCAAAAGTATCTTTGTCTCTAATTTTGTAAAAAAATGGCTTCCTTTTTCAGACATTTTTTCCATGGAGCGTAATTTGCGCATTTGACCACGATCTTCACAAATGCATCACTTTCTTTAAATCGGAATACAAATGCTACATCCGGAAATGCAATCCAGGTCATCTTCGTAAGTTTTAAAGACAAACATTTATTTTGTTATTTTCTCATTAATAATTCCTTAAATGTCATAAAATACTTCTGCTGTAAATGCCGTGTAATTTCAAATTTGCAGCAGGTTGTGAATATCAAGGGTGCACCTTAACACGATACCTGACTGACGCGATATTAAATCTTAGAAAATATCTTTTCCTTCAGAATACAAGTTGAATTATTTTAACTTACATCGAGTATTATGATTTAAAAAAAAGGGTATACAAAGGAATCCATTTTATTCAAAATGTTTAAGAGAATTCAAAACACTTCAGGCAATTCAAAAGTGATTAAAATAATGATTTCTAGATAATTAAAAAAAAATTAATTTAGTGGTTTCGTGAGAATTCAAAAATCCAGAACAGTTAACACACTTTAAAGAATGTTAAACAATACAGATAATTTAAAAAATTCACAAAAATTCAGAAAAATTCAGAAGAATTCAGAGAATTAAGAAGAACTTAGATAATTCAGAAGAATTTACAGGGTATCAGTCACATGGGGTTTGAATCTTTTGGTTAGAAATTATTTGTGACATAACAAAAAATTCGAAATATTATATTGAATATTATTATGAAAATATGTTATAAAGTATTATTAATTATTAATGAATCCATTTTATATATATATATTTTTTTTTAAATTCTTTCGTGGTTGGTCTTGGTAACACGTGAATGTTTTTAAATAATAATAATCATGGGAAGTGTCGAAAATTCGGCTTGTTTTAGTGTAAAAATGGAAAAAAAATTCTGGCTGCTGGGTGAGAGACATGTTATGTGACTGATAGTAGTTTATCAGTGAAGGTAGCCTTAATTTTAAAAAATTGATATTCACAAAACTGGGCTCCACTTTTAAAGAATCATTCAAGTTTTAATAAATATTTATAACTATTTTAGGTGTAGAGCCTCTGCATAAGAACGAATGTTTTGAAGGTTCAATGCAGTACCTGCATGACGATTGGTTTTCAATACAGCATGATCGTAACAGGCCGATTCCCATTGCTGCAGCTGCCGCTTAATTAAGCAACTTTTGGTTTTTAAATTAACTGTCATACATCAACAATGAATCTTTCACTGAAATAGTTAAACATTCGACAACAAAATGATAATTGTTACTAAAAAATATAAATTGTCGACGAAAACATAAATAATTACGTTTCAAGTTAAGAAAATCAATTTTCAAACAAAGAAGACGACATTTCAACTAAAAAATATCATTTTTCAACCATAAATTGAATAATTAAATGTTTAGAAAATAAATTAATGCTAAACCGAAAAAACGAAGTTTTAATTAAAATTATGGAATATTAACTAGTATAGTATTTTCATTTTTAGTTGAAGAGAAAAAGTATTTTCAACTGAAAAAGAAACAAATTTCTCAATAAAATAGTTCTTTTAAAAACATGGATTTTTAATTGAAATGATAAATCTTCAATAGAGAAAAAATAATTTTAAACAAAATAGTTTATTTTTCAAGAAAATCAATTTATTTTCTAGACTGAAAGATGAATTTTAAACTAAAGTTATGAATATTTAACTGGAATACTTGAACTTTCAGAAAAAAATAAAAATTTTTACACAGCGAGATTAAGATTCAAAGAAAAAATTCATTTTCTACCAAAAAAGTTTTTTTTTAACGAAATGCGCGAATTTTCAACGGTTAAATTTGAATTTTTAGAAATTAACTTTTAACCTAACTGATAAATTTTCAACTAAAATTATGAATCTTCAACCGGAAACTCAATTATATACACCTAAATAAAGATTAATTTGCAACAAAGAAGATTATTTTTCCACAAAAAAACAGTTGAATTGAACACAAATTACATGAATCTTAAAAAATATATAGTTCCATTCCGGAATAAAAAATATCAATTAGTTGAATTTTCAAAAAAAAAAGATAAAATTACAACCAAAAATAGAAAAGTTGAATTTTCCGTTAAAAATTTAATTGCAAAAAACAATCGGATTTGTAGAAAAATAGTTAAATTTTTGGTGAAAGAGTTCCTTTTCATCCAAAGAAAAACCTCGTTTTTAATCAAAAAGCTAATTTTCTACAAAAAATTAATTGAAATAGTGAACCTTCAATAAAAACAATTTTCAACAACAAAAAATCGGTTTTCTACGGAAAGTCGATTTTTTAACAAAATACGTGAATTTTCAAAGAAATGGTTTAATTTTGACTAAAACGTATAAATCTTCAACTAAAACTTAAATAATTCAACTTTTTACATTATTGTTTAACTTTGAAAAAAATGCTTACTTTCTCAAAGTAATAAATTTTCAAATAAAATTATGAACCTTTAGCTCGATTAATTGAATTTTTGACCAATTATATAAATTTTCAACTAATAAGATTAATTTAAAAAAAAGAAAAAAAAATCAACAAAAAATGGAATAATTACATTTTTCGTGAAAAAATTAATGTTCCACCAAATTTTCCGCTTAAGAATATTCTCTTTCATTGAAAGCAAAAACAAGTTTTTAATCAAATAAATCACTTTTCAACAACAAAATTAATTTCTTAACAAAAGAGTTATACTTTCAACCAAGTAATTTTATTTCCAACCTGAATGATCAATCTTCAACTAAAATGGTGAATATTTAACTGAAATAGAAGAAAATAGTAAAAAAAGGAGCATTCATAAAGAAGAAGATTAACCTTAAACAAAAAAATATTTTTTTACGAAAAAAATCTACTTTTTTACAACATAGGTAGATTTTTATAGCAATAGTTGAATATTCAATTTAAATGGCAAGTTTTTATCCAAATTCTTAGATTTTGTACTAGGAAAGATTAATTTTCCATAAAAAAATGGAATAGTTAAATTTTCAGTCGTAGAAATCAATCTTTAACTGAACTGATCAATTTTCAACTGAAACGAACAATCTTTAATTGGAATAGTTGCATTTTTTACCCAAAATGTGAATTGTAAACCATAAAGATCAATTTTCTACAAAAAGGACGAATGTTCCACAAGGCACATACATTTGTAAACATATAGTTGAATTTTTTAATAAAAAATACCGATTATTAACCAAATACGTGACTTTTTGGCCAAAAGAAGATAAATTTTTAACCAAACATAGAATAGTTACGTTTTCTGTTGAAAATATAATTGTAAACAACAAAAAACGTATTTTAAGAGAAATAGTTATATTTTCTGCTGGAATAGTTAAATGTTTAGTAAGAAAAATTAATTTAAAACAAAGCAGTAACATTTTTAAACAGAGATGAATTTCCAACTCAAAAGATGAATCTTCAACCAAAAAAATTAGTTTTTAACACAAGAGTTTATCATTTAAATAGGTAGTTGAATTTTCAACTAAGAAATTATGAATTGCAACGAACAATACAACAAAATTTTCGAAATCATAATTTTCTTTTTCTTATTTGGAAGAAGGAACCTTCAAATTGCGACAAATTCTAACCTGGAACAAATATTTTTTAATTTTCATTCATTTGCATTAAATGATAATTTCATATGAAAAATAAATTTATTAATTACTTTTTAAGTTGGCTAAAATTATGTAAATAATGTAAACTTGAATTTTACTGCGACCAGAAAAAAATTCCCAGGTTTCTAAATAAATTCCCAGTCATTTCCCGGATTTTTAAATGAATTCCTTTTCATTTCCCGATTTTCCCAGGTCATTAAAATTCCCGGTCATTTCCTGATTTTTTCAATTCAATAAAATTACCGGTCATTTCCCGGTTTTCTCAATTTAATCAAATTCCCGGCTATTTCCCGGTTTTTTCTAGGTCAATAAAATTCCTGGTTATTTCCCGGTTTTCCAGGTCGATAAATTTTCCGGTCCTTTCCCGGTTTGTCCAAGTCAATAAAATTTCCCGGTCATTTTCCGGGTTTTCCAAGTCAATAAAATTCCAGGTCATTTCCCGGGTTTTCCAGGGATATAAAATTTCCGGTAATTTCCCGGTTTTTTCAAATCAATAAAATTCCCTGTAATTTCCCTGTTTTCTAGGGCAATCAAATTCCTGGTCGTTTCCCAGTTTTTCCTAGTCGATACAATTCCAGGTCATTTTCCCGGTTTTCCCGAATCAATAAAATTACCCGTCATTTCCCGGGTTTCCAGGGATATAAAATTCCCGGCTTTTCCAGGGGTAAAAAATTTCCGGTCATTTCCCGGTTTTTCCAAGTCAATAACACTCCTGGTCATTTCCCGGTTTTCCCAGGGATACAAAATTTCCGCTCATTTATCGGTTTTTCCAAGTCAATAAAATTCCCGGTCACTTCCCGGTTTTTCCAAGTTAATAGAATTCCAGGTCATTTCCCGGTTTTCCCAAGTCAAGAAAATTCCCCGTCGTTTCCCGGTTTTTCCAAGTCAATTAAATTCCTGGTCATTTCCCGGTTTTCCAGGGCAATCAAATTCCCGGTCATTGACCGGTTTTTCCAAGTCAATATAATTCCACGTCATTTCCTGGTTTTCCCAAGTCAAGAAAATTCCCCGTAATTTCCCGGGGTTTCCAATTCAATAAAATTCCTGGTCATTTCCTGGTTTTCCAGGGCAATACTTACTTACTGCATCTCTGTCACCCACGTCGTTCCAACGGTTAGATTTAAAAAATGTAAATGTGGAGGCAGCGAATTATAGTCTTCAAAAGTCTATTAAATCTCCAAGGCAACTCATAACAACAAGCACTCTTCGCAGAGTTCCAATAAGCCTCCAGCAGCCTCAAGCTATTATCGCATCTTACTCGATGGGCTGTCTTTTGTCCTACTTTTTTATGTTTGTTTGTTTCCGCACGAGCCAGCATCATTCGCTCTTCATTTCCAATTTACTCCACGAACTATAAATCTAAACTATCACACTTTCTGCTCTTCATTTTTTCCGCTTTTTTACATTTTAGTTGAATGCAGGTGAACTGCTGTCGTAAATTATTTCCACAGTTAGCACGAACGGCGCTAAGAATTACTGGTCACTTTGAAACATGAAAACTGTGTCGGAAATGGAGCTAGATATTTTAGTTTAAATCTTTTTCTAGGGTTATGAAATTTCGGGTCAAATGACCCGTATCACAGACAAAATATTCGGAAAGGATATACACTACCATCGAAAATTGATTGCAAGACTCGCAGGAGCGTTGCTAAGAATCGCTGATCGCTTTGAAACTCGATAAGTCGTTTGGGAATAAGGCTACATGTTTTAGTTAAAATATACTGTGAGCCTTATCATATTTCACGTCGAATGCCACTTAGTAGATATATTTCAAAATTATTGAAAAGAATAAACACTACCGTCGAATAGTATTGCCAAAGCTAGCGCGAACGTTACTAAAATCCACTGGTGACTTTGAAACTCTTTAAAAAAAAAGCAAGGAACTGCTTTTAAGAAACTTTTGAAAGCTTGAGAAATTTCACGCCAAATGACCCCTGGTTAAGACGTTTCTGAATTTTTGATGAGGATGTATATTAGGATCGAAAATTATCAACAAGCTTCACACGAGCGGCACTAAAAATCGCTGATCACTTTGACACACAACAAGTCGATCGGAAATAAGAATAGATATGTTAATCCAAGTCTACTGGAAGCGTTATGAAATTGCGCGTCAAATGTCCCCTAGTAGATACATTCTTATATTTTTTATGAATATATACACCACGCTCGATGATTATCTACACGGTCAGCAAGAGTCGCATTAAAAATCGATGATAACTTTGAAGAAGGATAGGTCGATCGGAAATAAAGCTGGATATTTTTCTTAAAATATTGCAGGATCTGATTGAATTGCGCATCTAATGACCCCTAGTATAGACATTTCTGATTTTTTTAAAAAGAAAATACACCTTCGTCAAATATTATCCACACGGCTAGCACGAGCGTTACTGAAAATCACCGCTGACTTTGAAATGTATTTATTCTTTAAAAAAAAGAAACGAAAACCATTTTTAAGAAAGTTTAAAAGGTTTATGAAATTCCACGTCGAATGACCTCTAGTGAAGACATGTCCGAATTTTTTAAGAGGATTTACAATAAGATCGAAAATTATCAACACGGTTCTCACGAGTGGCACTAAAAATCGGTGATCACTTTGAAACAAGTTAAGGCGATGGGAAATGAAGTTAAATATTTTAGTTTAAATCTTTGGAAAGGTTTAGGAAATTGCACGTCAAATGACACCTAGTAGAGACATTTCTAAAACTCTAAACTAAATATAAGCTACGATCGAAAATTATTAGCAAGTTTCGTGCGAGCGGCACTAAAAATCGCGCATCACTTTAAAATAAGTTGAGTCGAACAGATATAAAACCGGATTCTTTTGTTTAAATATTTTAGGAGGCTTAAGAAATTTCGTGTCGAATGACCCCTTGTAGAGAGGTTTCTGAATTTTTTTGAAGCATTTACACTATCGTTGATTATTATCCACACGGCTAGCACTAGCGGTACTAAAAATCACCGCTGACTTTAAAACGCGATCAATCTTTAAAAAAGAAAGCAAGAAACAAATTCTAAGAAAATTTGGAAAGCCGATAAAATTCCTTGTCGAATGACCCCCAGTAAAGACATTTTTAAGTTGTTGAACTGGATATAAACTACGTTTGAAAATGATAAAGGAGGTTCGCACAAGCGGCACGCAAAAATCGCTGATCACTTTAAAAAACAATAAGTCGATCAGAAACAAAGCTGGAATCTTTCTGTTTGAATATTTTAGAACTTTTATAAAATTGTACGTCGAATGACCCCTAGTAGATACTTTTCTAGATTTTTACAAAGAATATACACTACCTTCCATTATTATTCGCGCGGCTATCAAGAGCGGTACTAAAAATCACTGCTGACTTTGAAACCTGATTACTCTTTAAAAAAAAAGTGAAGAACTATTTTTCAGAAAGTTTGGAAGGCTTTCAAAATTCCACATCAAATGACCTCCAATAGAAGCATTTCACAATTTTTTAATCAGATATACACAACCGTCAAAAATGTTCTACCTATACAAATTGCGCGAGCGGTTTATTAAGGCTAAGGAAAATAAAAAATTGGGCATGGAGAAATTAGGTAATTTTGAAAATGAAGTGTTGCAGCCTGTCGATTTCTTTTTTAGTAAGAAATTGTATTATTTGGTTAAAAACGCAACAATTTTGTGAAAAAGATATCCTTTTTCTTTGGTAATTGTCTTCTTTTTTGTTCGAAATTTGTCTTTTTTAGTTTGAAAATCAAATATTTTTGTGAAAATTCTTCTTGTTTGAAGAAAATTAATCTTCTTCATTCAGAAAGAGTCGTTTTGGTTTTAAAAATAATCTGTTCATGTAGAAATTTTATCTTTTTCGGTAGGAATAACAAAGAATTATTTATTAATTATTTTCAAGATCATTTACAATTTTTTGATAAAATTTAAACTGCCATCTCAGAAATCGATCATTATTGTTTGACAATGCAACTTTTTGTTTAAAAATTTAATTATTTAGTACAAATTCCCATCAATTGCAACATTTAGGTTAAAAATTATTTTTATTTTTGTGGAAAATTCAACTTTTTGGCTCAAAGTGAATGTTTTTCATTAAAAATTAATATTTTGTTTTGTTTAAAATTAATCTTTTCAGGTAAAAGTAAACTGTTTCTCACAAAATGTGACTTTTTAGTTCAAGTTTAATCTTTATTGTTTGAAAATTCATTTTTGTAGGTAGAAAATTCAAGAATTAAGTTTAAAATACAAGGTTTTGTTTGAAAATTTAACTGTTTACTTTAAAATTAATGTTTCTGAATTGAAAATTAACCTTTTTTTACGAAGTTGTTTACAAAGTAGATCGGAAAATCTCTTTTTTAATACAATTTTTTTTCTCAAAATTAACTTTAACTTGCAATAATTCAGCCAATTGTTGGAATTTTTGGACGAAATTTAGAGAAAGTATTTTTCATACTGTTTTAAACCTAAAACCTTAAACCTAAGTTTTTAATACATACTTTTATTGTAGAATTGTAGTTCGAAATGAAATCTTGGAACTTGGACTCACCTGAAAAGAAAAGTTTTCATTAGGTATAGAAATCGGTAGGGATGAAATTAAAATCATTTTAAAAATAAAAATATTTTTCAGATCAATATTTTTCAAGATTAAAATAAATTTTAACCAACATTGTTCATAACTTCATTTGTATGAACTTATACCAAAAATCATTCCTGTTTAAAAAAAAATTAAAAACAATAGGTGTTTTCTTAAGTCAAGAAATTTTTTCTTATTACATAAAATAGAAAATGCGATAAGTTAAAAAAAATTGTTTTTAAACAAATCATCTGAAATTTAGTTACTTTAAAAAAACACAGTTTCTAGTTTTAAAAAATCAGCGCAGGATTCCTAATCTTATCAGAGGAATAAATCTGATGCAGCAGACGAAAGGAAAGTAATTACATATAATTGAGATCAGAAGCAGGCAATGAAAAAATACCGTTTGTAATTAGAAAATATAAAGCCTTCTTTTATAGTTTCTATTGTTTTTATTGTTTGCTGAAAATCTATCATATATGACTTGTGCGTTCTCTAATAATTCGATTCATCAACTGAGATAAGAAGGAACGACATAGAATGAGAACCGTTAATTTTTATTTTATTTTCCTGCACATCTCGATTATAACGCTGCTGCTTAAACATTGTAATTATTAGCAATGAAAAACCGAAGGATTGTCTACTGAAAAACATATTATTAATCCAAAATTTCGAAGATTTGGCAAAAAAAATGCTAAAGTTCCATGTGCGGATCAATCCACATTTTTTTCCCACAATTTTTTCTTTGAAATTTTGAGCCAAACGACATGAGATATAAAAAAATTTCAAAGAGAAAAATTGTTCACCTAAAAAATATCTGTAAATTTCCTTAAAACTATTTTTTGATAAGACGCATGGATTTTGTTTTAATCGTGCAAAATGCTGAAGTGCCATGTGCAGATTTTCTCAAATTATTTTTTCGAAATTTCTCGCCTCAAAATTTTGAGCTAAACAACACGAGATATAAAAAAATGTTAAGGATCAAAATTGTTCAACTTAAGAAGATCTATAAATTTCCTTCGGACTATTTTTTTATTAGACGATGAATTTTGTTTTAATCGTGCAAAATGCTAAAGTGCCATGTGCAGATTTCCTCAAATTATTTTCTAGCGATTTCTTGCCTTAAAATTTTGAGCTAAATGAGACGGGATATAAAAAAATTTTGAAAAGCAAAATTGATGACCTTAAAAAGATATATAAATTTCTCCAAGACCAATTTTTGATAGATCGCATGAATTTTGTTTTATTCGTGCAAAATGGTAAAGTGCCATGTGCAGATTTCGTCAAATTATTTTTTCGCGATTTCTTTCTTTAAATTTTGAGCTGAATGAGAAGAGATATAAAAAAATGGTAGAGAGAAAAAATGTTCACCTGAAAAAGATCTACAAATTTCCTTGTAACTATTTTTTGATAAGACGCATGGATTTTATTTTAATCGTTCAAAATGCTAAAGTGCCATTAGCGAATTTCTTCAAATTATTTTTTAATAATTTATTGCCTTAAAATTTTCAGCTAAATGACACGAGATTTAAAAAAAAATTAACAGCAAAATTGTTCACCTTAAAAAGATCTATAAATATCCATGAAATGTTTGTATGATGATAACAAAATCCATGCATTTTATTATTAAATAGTCTTAGGAAAAATTATATTTATATTTTTTAAATCATTAATTAAAAATTGATCACCTTAAAAAACTTGCGTCTGGATGTAATAAATTAAAAATTAGAATTTATAAACGTATTTAAAATTTTCATAGCAATACAAACAGTATTTTTTAATTAAAAATAAACAAATTGAAACTAACAAGCTAGACAATAAAACAAAATTTGTTTGAAAAATTAAATATTTAAAAGAAGGTATAATGAGACTTTTCGTTTAACAGATAAAAATTATTCTTATCATTAACAACATTTTGTTGAATATTTATCTACCTTGGAATGAATCTAAAGTAAAGTAAAAAATGAAACCTTGGCAGAGATAACGATGGGTAAAAAAAATTCTGCGCAAGTATTTTTTATTATTTACATTCCTGAATTTTTATTTCATAATATTAAGAACGCGGCAAATTTTTGGATGGCCTAGGACGGCCTCAGAATGATTAGAAAAATATAGGACGTCCAGAGCGGTCTGGAGATGAACAAAAATTTTGGAGTGTTCTAGAGTGGCCTAAGAAGGTCCAGAGGGGATAAAATTTTTAGGGTGATCTAGGGTGAACGAAAAAGGGCAAAAATGGTTAGGGCGGCCTAAAAGGGGCCGCAGAATTTTTGAGTGACCTAGAGCAGTGGATTCAAGGTCAGCCTCGAACGGTACTATAGGGGGCGGAAAATTTTAGCGCCGAGGGCACACAAAAAAAGACTGTTTTTTTCAGGGCTGCCTATATGTTGGGTCGAAAATTAGTTTTGAGATTATCATATCAGTGAGAGGGAACGTATAATTGGAAGTCGTCAGCTGTAAAATATTTTGTTTTCTAAAAGTATTTCAGAAAAGACTTGGTCATTATAAGCAGGTCTTGAAAGGAGTTTCTTTGTTTCGCTCAAAAACTGCCGCAGTATTCCCTGCTGTGTCAGGTTACGTCCATGATAGACAATAAGTCCACAAGATATATCACTAGCTCATCGCTAAAGTCAACATTTTCACCTGAAAGGTTCGAATTGTGACGAAAGTGAAAGTGGAAGACTGGGAGGATGATCAGGAGCAGGTAAGTAGTGATGGGAAGCTGTCTCAAATAAAAATTACATTCTTAATTTTATTTATTTTTTTTCAATCAGTCATATAATATGCTGCTACGATCAAATCTTCAAAAAATGATGAATTTCTTTGATCCTTTTAGTCTAAGAGTCAGAGACACTGGACCTTGCGTCAACGCGGATAAACGTGATTACGCAAGGTCCAGTGTCATTGGCTCTTAGTCTATGCATGTTTAATTTTTTAAAATCTTTGAAATTCTTTTTAACGTTTCAAAATCATTGAGAAACTTTTTAAATATTTTGAACTTTTTGTGGAATATTCAAACTGTTTAAAATATTTTAATTTTCTTATATCTTGCGAAAGCATTGAAAACTTCGTCTCAACAGTGATACAATCTGCTTCTAGTTGTCCAAAAAAATTAGGTATCTTGATTTTTTTACAGATTATAGTGAAAATCTCAGCAGAAAAAAATTCTAACAATATGGGACATTTGTTAAATCTTTTGAATTTTTTATGGAATATTCAAACTGTTTAAAATATTTTAATTTTATTGTGAAATATTTCAAATTATTCTTGAATCTTTCAAACTTTCTGAAATATTTTGAAATCTTTTAGCAATCTTTGAAATATTATTAAAATATCTCTTGAAATCCTTCCGAAATATTTGGAATCTTTCTGAAAACATTGCGAAATCTTTGAAATATTCTAAAATCTTTTGGAATCTTCTTCAAATACTTCTGAAATTTGTTCAACCTTTTGAGTCTTTTGTGGGATATTCAAATCGTCTGAATTCTTTTTATAATTTTGACATCTTTCGGAATAATTGGAATCTTTGTGAGATCTGTGAAATTTTTGTAAAATATTTTAAAATATTTATGCTATTTCTGAAATATTAATCAAATACTTCTAATCTTTAAATTCTTTAAGAAATCTTTCAAAAAAATGTTAAATCTCAGAAATCTTCTGAATTCATTTAAAATCTTTGTAAAATTTTTAAATTTTTTTAAATCCTCTCAAATTTTTGTGAAATATTACAAATATTTCTTAAATTTTTAAAATATCCTGAAAGATATTTAAATCATATTGTCATCTTTAAAACACTGGTAAAATCTTTTTATCATTCTGAAATCTAGGCATTTTTTTTATTTCTTTGAATCTCTCTGAAATTAGTTGAAATCTTTTGGAATCTTTGTAAAATTTTTCTAAGTTTTTAGGTAATACTTGAAACCTTTTCCATCCTTGTAAAATCTTTAAATTGTTTGTGAACTTTCTTGAAACTTTTAAAATCTTTAAAGTTTTTATAAAAACTTTTGGAGCCTTTTAGAATATTTATGAAATCTTACAATCCTTATTGATAAATTTTACAACTTCGTATCTTTTTGAAATGTTTGTGAAATCTCTGAGCTTTTTTAAATCTTTGAAATTATTTAGAAATCATCATTGTGCTATCTGGGGAATATTAGTAAAATCTCTTATACGAGGGTAGTTCAATAAGTCCTTAGAATGACCAACAGATGGCGCGCGAATCGCTCCAAATCATCTGTTTTCAGTCAGCACCACTCCCGACTACATATATGGTGCAGTCACAGTCCACATCCTCTGAGTTTACGTGTTTTTATAACCAATTAAAAAAAAAATTGTTCGTTAAGAAAAATGAAAAAAAAAAAACAAGTTCAGAGCGGTAATCAAACATTTTCATCTAAAGGGTTTAACTCC